>NC_013490.2:5084942-5198628 GCF_000004555.2 Caenorhabditis briggsae
ATAAAACTTTTTTTATAATCAAAAAACAACGCAAAACTATTTTGTGCAATTTCATGAGATTTTTGAATTATAAAAAGTTTTATCAGACAAATTAAAAATTCATCCATAGAAAATGTGGAGAAAATAATTGCGGTTTTCTTGAGCTATAGAACTCCTAGAAATGTCAAAAACTGAAAGAGGAGATAGATTTTTTCTGTAAAAAACTTTCAAAAATGACCATTTTTGAAATTCTTTCTTCCGGAAAAGGACCATACATGAATCTATAACCACTAATTAATTTTTTAAGAATCATTTGAATCATCTTGGAACTCCACAAAATCAGATAAAAAATTCTGAAATTATGGTTTCAGGCCTGCAATTGTGATCGCGCCAAACTTTTTTTCTGTAGATCAAAAGTTAATTTGCAGTTCGGAAATGTTCTGTGGGAGAGCGTGTAGTGTGAATGTTTCAATCGTGATAGGACCCTAGAACTGAAGTTCACAACATTTTTCCTTTGAAAAAAAAACTTATTTCAAGGTGGTGTACGGTGAAATTTTTTATTGCATCAAAATGTGCAGAAATGCATGTANATTGACTTGAAAATAAAGAAAAATTCAAAAAAAATTCCTTCATCGAGAAAAACGCATCGAAAAATACGCTGAAAGCCCTTAGGGACGAGGTTTTTAATAGGCCGCCCGGTGAGTAAAAGCGCGCGAATTCAAACTTTTAAAATTTTTTCGCTCGTTTTCACTGTTTTTTTCAAATTTTCCGATGTATCTGGAAGAAAAATTGACAAAAACCTAGAAAACTCTTGAAAAAAACCGAAAAGTGAAAACGAGAGAAAACATTTTAAAAGTTTGAATTCGCGCGCTTTTACTCACCGGGCGGCCTAGAAAAAACCTCGTCCCTAAGGCTTTCAGCGTATTTTTCGATGCGTTTTTCTCGATGAAGGAATTTTTTTTGAATTTTTCTTTATTTTTAAGTCAATCTACATGCATTTCTGCAAATTTTGATGCAATAAAAAATTTCACCGTACACCACCTTTCGATAACTTTCGCTAGATTTCTAGATAAAAGATTCCAGAAGAAAGTCTTTTAAAGAATTTTTGTCATAAATAAGTTACGAAAGTCATCAGATATAAGAGGTATTCAGTCCGCACACAATCATTCTCTCTGCTTCTCTTGACATATCGCACTGCGATCTCTCCGGCGGTTGAATTTCTCCGTTGCAATACGTGTGTCATCATCCTTCTCACCGGGCATCCTATCCATTCGAATCCGATCCGCTCAATCAATATTGTAATGAAGGACAGGGAAGGGCCATGGCGTGGCGACTGGTCACCGAAAAGAACTGCTGCGCATTCCCGCACGGGAACGATTTTGCCTCTGAACGAAGAGAGAGAATTTAGCGTCTCGCAATTGGCTATGCAAACATTCGTTTCGTTGCTGTGTCTGTATGTAGAGACCCCTATTTTTCATCATTATTATTATATGAGTTGTCCCGATTTTCGCGCATGCTTTTCCTCTTTATGAGTCCGTTAGCTCTCTAACTCGTACTTTTTTGCATTTTGGCCGAGAGAAGCAAAAATCCCAGCCACGTCTCTCAACCCCTCGCTTCTCTCTTCTCAACAAAGAACCTTTTCCAAACCGAAAACAACAAGAAAAACAACAAAAAACTTCCATTTTTTCAGGTTCGCCATCATTGGATGGAGGATTACAAGTACCTGTTCAAAGTGGTACTTGTCGGAAATGCGGGAGTTGGAAAAACATGTCTAGTCAGAAAATTCACACAGGTATTATTTTTCTAATTAATGTCAGATGCCCTTTAAAGCAAAACGTTTAGGGTATATTTCCTCCTGGCCAAAGTGCAACCATCGGAGTTGATTTCATGATAAAAACTGTAAAAGTAGGGAACGATAAAATAAAAGTGAGTGATAAACAGCTACCGATTTCATAACAAGAGTGACTGGAAATACCTTTTTTCAGCTTCAAATCTGGGATACAGCTGGCCAAGAAAGGTTCAGATCCATTACGCAGAGTTATTACAGGTGAGTTCAAAATGGCCCAATTTTTGCTTAAAATAGCTTGAAATAGTCCAAAATGGGCTTAAAATGATCCGATTTTGACTCAAAATGATCCAATTTTAGCGTAAAATGTTCTCAAATGGTTCAATTTCGACGAAAAAAAACTCAAAATGGTCGAACTTTGGTTCAAAATAGTTAAATTTCGGTTTAAAATAATCCAATTTTGGTTTGAAGTGGTCGAATTTCGATGAAAAGTAGCTCAGTGAAGTCTAATTTGGCTAAAAATAGTCCAAAATGGCTGAATTTTGGCTTAACATTGCCCAATTTTCGCTTAAAAAGGCTCAAAATAGTCCGATTTCAATGTGAAATGGCTCAAAATGGTCAAAGTTTGGCTCAAAATAGTCCAATTTTGATGAGAAATGGCTTAAAATCCTCCAATTTTAGCTCAAAATGGCTCTCCTCCACTCCCGAAATTATTTTCCAGAAGTGCACATGCCATCGTGTTAGTCTACGACGTTTCATGTCAGCCTTCGTTCGACTGTCTTCCAGAGTGGCTGGGAGAAATCGAAAGTTATGCGAACCGGCGAGTTTTAAAAATTCTTGTTGGTATGTGGCAATGCAAATTTTGATCCGATTGATTTTCTCTGTGTCTGCAGGAAACAAAGTTGACAAAGGAGATGAGAGAGAAGTTCCCGAACGCATCGGAAGAGACTTTTCCGACGTATGTTTTTCGCTGTTTATTTTATTTTTTCAAAGAGCATTTGTAGGTTAATCACTTCGACTACTTCCTTGAAACGTCTGCTCTCGATGCGACGAATGTGGATCAGTTGTTCGAGCAAGTTGCCACACGACTAACGAATGATATGAAAATCACGGATGAGCGGTGAGTTTTTTCTTTAATACTGAAAAAAAAATTAGATTAAAAATGAGATTAAAGGCTCATCGTCGGTCCTGAAGTGAAAACAGTAAAACTTGTTCTAAGAAAAAGCATGCACATCATCTGAATAATCGTCCGAATTTCCTTATAAAGTAGAAAAGCTGTCAAAAATGGGTTTAAAAAATCAATATCAAGATACAGGCACATGCATTCTTTTCGAAAAAAAACCCTGTTTTCGCGTCCGGAACGACGATGCGCCTTTAAATAATTTTTCGACGGCTTCATCTCCGCCGGACAAGAACAATACGTTTTAAAAATCGGATAACTTGTCTGCAGACTTCGCGAGCTTATCAAAACTATTTTTGTACTTTCACCTCAATGGTCTTATCACAAAACCAACTTTCCATTTTTACAGAGTACATCAATACCGGGCAGATGCAACGAACTCATCGTCAAACCAAGGTGGCCCTATAAAACTGATCGATCGTGCCCAGACTCAGTTGAACTCTTGTTGCAGTCGACAATGACTTTCTTGTTTCTATTTTAAACTTTACCTATTCTGTGATATGAGCTTTTCCTTCTTCTTTCATTTCATTCTCACATCGACAGCCCTAGTCAATATTACATTATCTGTTACATCCTGTGCTAAATAACTCCAGTATTCATACGCATTTGGAAGCCCCCCGTCCTCCACTCCTCCACTCCCAGTCAAATCTCATCCCGCTCACATAATTTGCCTTTTTTTCTACACTTTGTACACTTTGGGTTATAATTTCCATATTCTTTTTTCATAAAACAACTGTATTTTTTAATCTTTCTGAAATTAAGTTACATGGTACTTCTACTATTCCAAAATAATTTTGTTCCTATTTTTGAGACCATTGGAACAACAATATGTGATCTGACTACATTTATGACTACGGGTAGCACAAGATAGGAGACGCAGAGAAATTGTGTCGCTTCTCCTGATAGTTGTTCTTCGATTGTCTCACGTTCCTTATTTTCGTTTATCGGTGTCACAAAATATAATTTTCCTATCAGAGTCTATCAGTCCCGCCCCCACAACACTCAGTTATGCATCGAATCGGGCACGCAGTCAGGTAAAACCTATTTTTCTATTCCATCTGAATCAGTTGTGACTTTTTCAGAATGGCGTCCTCATCGTCAGCCACCAACGCCACTATTGCCGCCAGACACACCCAATACAGTCATGCAAAAACAGGCTGCTTCAATCAAGATGCGCCGACACTTCACAATCCTTACAAGTAAGTTGAAAAATAATTTTGAAAGTTATTTGAATCAAATTTTAGAGACGACCCCATTCTCGATCGTATACTTCGACGGTTGCTGTCGGAGTCACAATATCTGAGAGTGGCTGAGGATTTGACAAAGTTCGGAGATCGAATCACTTCAGAAATCGACCAACTGGGAAGACAGGCTGAACTGGAGCAACCAAGACTCGAACAACAAGACGCATGGGGAAAGAGAATAGATAAGCTGATTGTTTGTAATGAATGGACGAAATTGAAGCAGATTTGTGCTGAAGAAGGAGTCATCAGCATCGGATATGAAAATGACGTGGATCCATTCGTCCGTCGCATTCATCAAGTTGCCAAACTCTTCCTTTTCTCACCATCTGCTGGTCTTGTTTCGTGTCCAATGGCAATGACTGATGGAGCTGTGAAAACGTTGACTTCTCTGAATCTCTACGGAAAACATGAACTCGCTACTGAAACTGTAGACCGTCTCAGGTCCCGTGATCCAACAAAGGCGTGGACCAGTGGACAATGGATGACTGAGAAAAAAGGAGGTAGCGATGTAGCTGGTGGTTGTGATACATATGCGGTTCAAATTGATAAGGATACTGTAAGATTTTGATTTGACTCTTTGCGATTCACTAATTTGATCTACAGTACCGCCTGCACGGATACAAATGGTTCAGCAGTGCTATCGATGCTGACGTCGCTTTGACTTTGGCTAGAGTTGTCGATTCCGATGGAAACGCAGTGGAAGGATCCCGTGGATTATCACTGTTCTTGCTCAGAATCAGGGATGATGCTGGGAATTTGAACGGAATTCAGATGGTTCGACTGAAAAACAAGTTAGGAACGAAACAATTGCCAACTGCTGAGCTACTTCTCGATGGAGCCATTGCAGAGAGAATTGGAGAACAGGGTCGTGGAGTTGCCGGAATTTCGAATATGTTGAACATTACTCGTATTCATAATGCAGTTGCATCTCTTGGATATATGAGAAGGTATCAATTAGCAAAATCTCTGTATTTGACCCCAATTCGATTTTTTCCAGAATCATCTCCCTGGCTAGAGACTACTCAACTAAACGTGTGGTTTTCGGACAAACCCAGTCAAAATGGCCACTTCACACCTCAACAATAGCTAAACTTGAAATCGAAACCCGTGGATCCATGCTCCTTCTCTTCGAATCCGCACGTCTTCTTGGCCTCTCAGAAGCTGGAAAGAGTAGTGACGTGGAAGCGATGATGCTCCGACTGATAACTCCAGTTCTCAAGCTTTACGCCGGAAAACAGGCTGTCCCATTGGTTTCAGAAGGAATCGAATGCTTTGGTGGACAAGGATACATGGAAGACACCGGATTACCAACGATTCTTCGAGATGCTCAAGTCACTCCAATATGGGAAGGCACCACCAATGTATTGTCTTTGGACGTGCTTCGTGTATTCTCTGGAAAGGAAAACATCCTGTTGGCATTTGGAAAACGAGTCGAACAGCTTCTTGCCAACACGAAATCTGGCGATTCGAAGCTTCAAAAATCGAAGGAAGCAGTGGAAGTTGCATTGAAAGAGCTTCAGAAGCTTCTTGTGAAAGCCAGCGATTCAAATATTCAAGGAGAAACCCGAATCGACACCGTTGCTCGTCATATCGCTTTTGCAATTGCTCGTATCTATTCTGGTGCTCTTCTCATTGACCACGCATCTGATTCCACGGTTGCCGTTCCATCTGATACGGAGGTTGCGTATCGTTATTGCTGTGAACAACCACTGATTGATCTTCGATGGGAATGGTTCGTCAACGACAGAGTCAAGGCGGATAGAGAGATTGTATTCGATAACTACTTGGGACAGAGCAAGATCTAATTTCTTTTCATTTTCTGTAAATTCTTCCTGTACAATATGTGATATTTATTAGAAGTTCATATTGGTCTTATCATAAACGTGTAGTGTAAATATTACAAAACAAAGAAGCAAAAAATTTCAAATTAATAATAATGCGAAACGGAGAAAGAAGAAGTATCTTTTTGAACAGTGAATTGAGACAGAAAAAGAAATAAAAAGAAGGTGAAAGAGTCGCGGAATACGCTTATATGCTTGAATCTCCCGAAAAATCGAAAAAATTCGGTGAAAAACACTGAAATGACCCTAATAAGGTTGTCGACTTAAGCCCCGCCCAGTCGTCAGCTTATCAGTCGTCAGCTTTTCATCAGCCGACGTCTTCTGGAGACGTTCTTTTATTTCTAAGAAGCAAATCTTTAACAAATTTTTTGAAGCAATATTTACGTCCTTCCCGTCCAACAGCCTAAATTTTTTTCTTATCCACGCTATTTCTGAGAAAAAGGTGACTTTGTGAGGACTTTATTTTAGCCTGGGTTTTGAAGATTTGAAAAAGAGAAAAATTCTGGAACAGGGGAAACAAGATAATGAAAATTCCAACGTAGATTTTTATGTGATTTATTCGGAATTTGGTTTTAGTATCTGACTTTTTCTGGACACACCTGAATCGCGAGAACAGTATCAAGGCACCCTAGGTCATTTTTCTCTCTCTCTCTCTCTCTCTCTCTCTCTCTCTCTTCCCTATAGGCTCTGGATTATGAGTATCTCTCTTCTAGGCAGAAAAGAAAGTAATTTATTCCAACGTAGATTTATATGTGATTTTTTCGGAATTTGGTTGGAGTACCTGACTCTTTCTGGACACACCTAAACCGCGAGAATAGTATCTTTCCATCCTGTTTCTTTTCTCTCTCTCTCTCTCTCTCTCTCTCTCTCTCTCTCTCTCTTTTACCTATAGGCTCTGGATTATGAGTATCTCTCTTCTAGGCAGAAAAGAAAGTGATTTATTCCAACGTAGATTTATATGTGATTTTTTCGGAATTAGGTTGGAGTACCTGACTCTTTCTGGACACACCTGAATCGCGAGAATATTATCAAGCCACCCTAGGTTCGACCGTTAAGCGACGCCTCGCGGTCCTAGCAAAAAAAGAACCTAACAAAAAAAAACCTGACGAAAAAACCAGACGGTCCAACCTGACGGTAGAACCTGAAGGACGAACCTGACGGTAGAACCTGACGGACGAACCTGACGGACAAAACTGACGAACGACCCTGAAAAAGCTGATGAAAAGCTGACGAAAAGCTGACGAAAAGCGGATGAAAAGCTGACGAAAAGCTGACGAAAAGCGGATGAAAAGCTGACGAAAATTAAGCATTTTCACAAAACTATACTTCGGATCAATTTTTTGCAACACAGGCCTTTCAGAGCTCAGAAAATTCAAGGGATATTGACCCTAGGTTGTCTCGGGGGTTTCCATCACACAATCTCTTCTGAGTATCTAGGAAGTACCCCTCCCTGCCAACCATCCTTACGATCTCAGCCGACTCAGAAGCGATTGTGTGATTCTCACCGACAGACCGCTCAAGATAGAGAGATTGTATTTGATAACTACTTGGGACAGAGCAAGATATACTTTTCTTTTCTTTTTCAGTAAATTCTTCCTGTACAATATGTGATATTAATTAGAAGTTTATATTGGTCTTGTCATAAATGTGCAGTGTAAATATTAAAAATACTATTTAAAAGAATAAAATTCAAATTAATAATAATGCGAAACGGAGAAAGAAGAAGTACCCTTTTGAACAGTGAATTGAGACAGAAAAACTGAAATGAAAAGAAGGAAAAAGAGGAGGAGAAGAGAGAGTTTGGGGTTGTTTTTTGAAAAATTATCACAAGGAAGAAGCTGGAAAAAATACGGAAGTTGGTCCGAGAACTCTAAAGAATCCCTACAGAAGTTAATTTAAAGAACAAAATAGAGAATGGAAGAGACGAAAAGGGAGAAAATGGAGGAGATTGGGGTAACTGAGTTGATTGATTCTTCCTGCGCCTGATCGTGATGTTTGTGGTGATGCTTGTGGTGGTGGTGGCCAGATCTGAAAAATCGAATTTCCTGTTTTTTGTTGTCTTTTTTGATTAAATTGGTTTCTGGTCCTAGGAATTTCATGTTGTTTTTATGGAACGTCTCGTAAATGCGCTCGAACGGGAATACATGTACTACAGTAATATTAGCGTTGGTCTCGATGCGAAAGCAGGAACTGAAGATTCATCGGAAAAAGCGCGGGAATTTTTTTTTTCGAAAACCCTCCCGGAAAAAAAAACACAGCTTTTGCTTTTTTTTCGTACAAAAAATCGAAGCTGTGTAATGAAAATCTAGTGGCCGTGGCCAAAGGTCCCACAAAGACAACTACAGTAACCTAAAAATGTATTTATTTTCTCGATTTTCGTGTGTTTTCAGACCCACTTTTCACTTTCATAAAAACTTTTCCGATTTGCTTGGGGCAAAAAGTAACAGAAAATTGGCTGAAAACTTACGAAAAAACATCAAAAAATAAAACTATTTTTAGGTTACTGTAGTTGTCGTTATGAGACCTTCGGGCGCGGTCACCGGCGTTTCTCTTCCATGCATAGCTCCGATTTATTTGTACCAGAATCACGGTGTTTTTTTCCGGAACGTTCTTTGAAATCTTTTGTTTCCCGCCTTTTTATGGAATGCAGGCGCCGCTGAGTAGCGACTCAGTAGTTCTACTTGAAGCTTTCGCGTCGGGGCGAAACGATAATTTTATTGTAGAATTACGGTCACCGCATTTGAGCGCATTTGGACGACGTTTCGTAAAAACTCCTGCTAGAATAATGTTTTTCCTGTTCCTGACCGTTTGGAGATGTTTCAATGCTCTTACTCATCTAAAAACTCCTCTAAAATTCTAAACCCCCCCCCCCCTTCCAAAATCTAGCTTTCGAGCCATTATAAATGAGCACTTTTTGACTTTTTAGACTTTAGTACAAACTTTAAATGATGTCAGAAAACTAGGTCAACTTTTAACCGATTCGGCCTTTTGACTCATTTCGTTTCAAGTTACTCCCCCACTTTTTTTCATTTTCTAAAATCTCTAATTCCTTTAAAGACCTAGTCTTCCGATTCGATTCACGCGTCTAGAATTACCGCGAGTGAGCAATCTGACACCTGATATCCGGAGACATTTTGCGGAGAGTCTCAGAAATAGATTGCTTACTTGTCGGGCCACATTGAGAAATTGCAAAAGTCTGGAGCATTGCAACCACAGATTTTCACAGATACTCCACTTTTAGATGTTCTGAAATTTAGACGTTTTTTACATGGGTCGATTGCTGTCATTATTTTTACTTACCGGTTATGGCAAGATCCATCTTTCAATCCTCTTGTATGACACGTGTAATGAATACCCATGGTAGGATGATCCAACATAAGACAGGCTGTAAGAAGAAGACGTTAAGAGATATCCGAGAAGGTCCCGTCAGGTCCCCACTGGCTTCCGCTCCTCCCTATATCCATTTTGTCTCTGTTTGTATATGTATTATGCCTGCACTTAGGATTTAGGTGACTGCACAGAAATGAGAGCGGATTTGTTTATAATAATCTCGAGTGCGTGGCAGACGGATCGGAAAGGAATGGATGGTCATTGTTAATTCATCTGGAGAAGAAGAATAGGAAGAAGAGAGTAACACCTAGTATAATTACTTGTTTTGCAGATAGAACATCATGCAAAAGTTATTGAATGGGGAGTGACACGAGAACGGGACGCGCTTCCTAATGAGAATGGTTTGTAAGATGGAATAGAGTAACTGGAATTGGAAAATTGACAAAATATGTGTAAAATAAATTCTTTTTAATTCAGTTAAAATAGAAAAAAAACGTCAGAATTATCAATTTAGCTTATTTCAGCTCGAAATTCAAGATCTTTGAATAAAATTTCAGATGAAGATATAACAGTTTATTAAGAAATTGTCAGAAAAATGATTAAAACCCCCGGGTATTCCCCAAACTATTAAAATTTGACCAAAACAAAAATCGAAAAATTTTCTGTTGATTCAAGGAGTCATGATTTTTTCATGGAACTTTTCTTGGCAATTTTTTTTTGGCAACAAAACTATCAACTACGAAAATGTAGCTTTTCATTCAAATAATAAGAATTTCATAACAAGATTAAGAAAACTTCAATTCTGAATCCGCACGGCTTCATCCAATGAATGCCCAACAGGTTAGCGCAAAATTACCCGGACTCAAGTTTACTGGCATGAAGTTTGACCGAAGCGTTGTATTGAGCTCAAATTTGGTGTACAAAAATTTAACTAATGCATCTGTAAACTGGCAAAATTTCAAATAATTTGATCACCTCTGAGCTGAGTTATCGATTGTCAAAGTTTATTCATCTCATGAAAATCCCTCATGAACGCCGTCCATCTTTGGGCAATCATAACAATACTTGAGGAATTGCTGTGAAAATTTCCGTAGCTTTGCATAAAACGTAAAATTATATCTCCACCAATTTACTTGCTTCCAAGATACTTATGTCCAAAGATCTACCCGTTTTTATCAGTACGGGTAATTGTGCGCCACCTTATAGTAATTGTCCGAGATCGATCAAAAACATCCTCAACCAAAACTTCAATCCTTTAAAAATCCCTAGAGTACAGTATTGTTTAAAATACCTTCTCCCTCAATTTGAAACATCACAATGTCTAACCTAATTCAACTTTCTGACCTAATTTACCTACTTTCTTTGTTTTTTCGAAAAGTTTCTTTGACCTCTTTTCTTTGACCATTTCAATCAAACAAATGTCCCTTTTCTTCTCAACCTCATTAAGAAGGAGAATTCCATCAAGTTGTCCAATGCTCTCCCAAATTTCCTCTTATTCTTAGATCTCTTATTCCTCTGACTTTTCATAAATGCACCGGAAGTTCGGTCGAAAAGACAAATAGATTGAGCCAATTTAGGTGGAAAGGGTATGTAGGTTTGTCTTGTATAACTCACATCCGTTTTCAGTATCGCATACTCCATCGGTACATGTCACAGTTTCGGACTCTTTTGTGCATTTACAGCGGACAGCTGCCACGTGGGATACGGTAGTGAGTAGAAGGATAGCGGAAAGGGCCAGGAGACAATCGGATGGGTGCATGATGGGTGGAAGAATCTGTAGAAAACGAAGACGTTGGGATTGGAATATGGTGAAGAAAAAGTGAGAAGAAAGAAGACGACGATGATAGATGATAATAGAGGCAATGAGCTGGAAAATTGGATAAAGAGAAATACAATGAAATCTAGAGAGGGCGCAGAGAGAAATCATGAATGGAGCGATTTGCATTGAACGGTTAGGATTGTACATACGGTTCAATTTCCCACTTTATAAACATGAAAATAGATTTAGGGCTGTTTTAGAATTGAGCCAATAGAGGGTATGTAGCCGAAGTTTTATAAGAGACGCAAACAGTTAGAGTGCCTCGTTGTCTGCGTCTCTGGCCTTCAGAACTTCAAGTTGCTGTATCTCGGCTCATACGAAAGATAGAAACCTAGTAGTTGGACATATTTGAAGGAAAACCTCTCTATTTTCGGATCGTTTGAATTTCAAAAGGAGTTTTCGGAAATTTCATGGAAATTCCCGTTTTTCTGTTCAAAAACCATCTTTTCCGAGTTTTTAACTTTTTGAACACCCCGCAAAACTTCGATTATTGAAGGTTCTAAAATCATGCAAAAAGCTGTAGAAAGCTCAAAAAAAATGTTTTTTCTGTGATTTTAGAATTTCAAGAAAATCGAAATTTTTCCAACATTTCTGTGCAAAAACCAACTTTACAAGCCAAGGTACAAGGCATTAAAGTTTTGGTGAGGTGCCGGCAGCTAGAGTATCTCGTTGTCTGCGTCTCTAGCCTTAAGGATTTCACCAACCGAAGTGTAAGCCTTAGTTTGCACTCCTCCCTGATTGAGCTTATTTCTAATAGAATCATGTGAAGATATTTTAGTAAAGAAGCCAATCTGAGATTCTGAAATCAGAATCCTTGAACGAATGGTTGGCACTCATCAGAATGAAAGGGAAGGAAGTAGGTGTTTAGCAATTCTAGAATATTTGAGAAAACGAGACTCCTCCACACATTTTTTTTTGTAATTCGAATCAGTTGGATCCTCGAGAGTTCCATTAAAAATTATATATAATTTCTTCTGAGAACTTCGAGTCTAATAGTAAAGTGACGAAGTGATGGCATCTGGACACACTTTTCACACAATTTTTGAGAAAAATAAAAGCGGGTGGTGCATGTTTAAAAAAATATATACATTTTTTGAAGTATTCAAGAGGATGATAACGAGTTTCTTCTCTTCGGAAGATGAGGGGACGCCAGCTGGTGTGGTTAAAATTTTTTTTTTTGGAAAGATATCTCAAAAGTTGAGAAGTGGGATGAAGAAGAAAAATGAGTGGGGGTGTGGAGAAGATATTGGGAAATAAAAATAACAGAAAATCAAACAAAAAGACCTTGAAAATGAATTATTTGGGTTTGTGAAGAAAACAAGAGAATGAATGAAAATGAAGAGAAAAGACAAGTAGTTATTACTTACCTACAGGAATATCACCGAGAGAGAGAGAGAGAGAGAGAGAGAGAGAGAGAGAGAGAGAGAGAGAGAGAGAGGGGGGGGGGGGTCTCCGTGGAAACAAGTACTTTGTAAGAACAGAGAAACAATGGAAATTTGGGTTTATTAGTTACGGGAGAGGTAGGTGGTCTAGCTCTCTCTTTCGTGGGAATGAATTGTATAGGAAATGGGAATTAGTCTCAAGTGAAATGGAAAACGAAGAGGGACTACTTGGAATAAGAGAAGTAGCTAAAATGGAACGGGAGAGAGAGAATAGGGACGGGAAGTTAAAGAAGGGAATTGTTTGGGGTCATTTTTTTCGACATTTTTAAAAATTTTGCTTTTAGATTTTCATTTCACAACCATGAGGACACATATTCTAAGTTTTAAATTTATTGAAAAATTTAATTGCTAAATTTTTTATTATAATGCTATTTTGAATAACATTTTTCCTCTAATTGAAGCCCACTCAAAGAGATTACTTTGAGCTGAGTTATCTCGATTTCTTCAAAAGATAGAAAAAAGTGGTCAACTAACAAAATGTTGTTGATATTATAATAATCATTTTGTCAGTTGATTAATTTTTGTTATCTCTTACAGGAAAGGAGATGTATGAGCTCAAAGTTAACGGTTTCGGTTGCATATTATTTGAGTGTTTACGGTAAGTTAGATTTAAAATTTTTCAGATAAGGATCTTCGAAAATATAGAAATCAAAACTTATGAAAATTCTGGTATCAGGAAGTTGTGAACATTTTCGAACCTCCGAAAAAATTGTGAATTTTCTGAGAGACATAATTTTTACACGGTTTTTCTAGAAAAACACAAAAAAACACACAAAAAGCCACTTCTAAAATAAAATTCCCTGTAATTACAGGATGAGTACAAGTTCTATCTATCCCCAAAAAAATGACAACCCTCCATAAGATTTTCGGTGAAAAATAATCCGAAAAGGAGGAGGAAAGTGCCCCCTGCCTGCAGTGTGAGTGTTGACTCCGCCCGCTTTTGCCCCCGATGAAGTTTGTCCATCTAATGAATAGGAGGTTGAATAGGAAGAAGAAAATGTGGAGCAGAAAGAAAAAGAAGACGTTGAAAAAGAAGATGGATGCAAAAATAGAAGGCGTCAAAAAGAAACTTCTGAGAAGGAGGTAACGTCATCCGATCTCACGGAAAATGGTTTAGAAGCTCTTCAGTGGTAATCGGATTCGGAAATATGTGTATAGTGCAGGGGGAAAAAAGATTTGAGATGATGATGATGTAATATGGGTGGGGAGAAAAAACTCTGAGAAAAGCAGATGAGGCAGAAAGGATTAAAATTAAAATGTTAACAAATAAAAGGGGATGGGAAAAGATAAAACAACTCGAATCGATATCACTGAGTACACAGTGTATGTCCACATCAAGATTTTATATTGTATTTTGAAATTGACTTAACAGAGGATAAAAAGTTGGTTGGGATTAGATACGACAGGATGGAAACTGCAGTACTACTTTCTAGTTGTGGTTCAGTGAAGAGTGAATCTGAAGGTCAAGAATTTCAGTAAGGTACTCCAAGAGAAAATAAAATAAAATGAATTCTCCAATGTTTATAGTTTTAAAATACCGTATTTCCTCTGATAGAAGGCAATTTTCAACTTTGAGCTCAATTAGCTCAATGATGGCCATAAATATCGTAAAAACGCGTTTTAAGTTGATTGAAACCATTTTCAGGTGTCTAGAGCTCGGCCGTCAAGTGTCCGATCATTTTGAAAATTTTGGACGTTATGAAACAGGCCAAGATTAAAACCTATGCCTTCACAGAATTTTCGAAAATTTCTAGTTTTTCAGCTATTTGCCGATTTCTGACGGACCCCTCCATTTTTCAGTTTTTTCACTGGAAACGTGAAAAAATAGGTGTCTTTTGGAAATGGGTAAGAGCTGAAAAACTAGGAATTTTCAGAAAACTTTGTGGATGCAAAGTTTTCATATTATGCCTGTTTCACACCCTCCTAAATTTTCAAATTGATCGGACACTGACCTCACGAGCTCTGGACTTCTGAAAATGGTCAAAATAAACTGAAAAACACTTTTCAAAAAATATATTTATTACGATCACTGTATCTCGATTCCTATAAAAGATATCAGAAATCTGTCAATTGAACAAATATGGGTGATATTATAATAAAATATTTATTAGTTGACAAGTTTTCATATCTTTTACAGGAATCGAGATAATTGAGAGCAAAGCTGAGGATTTGAAAGGAAAAAAAAAACTTTCTCCTCAAGAAGCTTCTATGATCTTCCGAAGTTCCTATTTTTCCGTGCTCAAAGTTTTCGGTTTAAGCAGAGAACGGCATCAAACTCATTTTAATTTTAAATTTTCTATAATTATAGTCTCAAAACACAAAAAAGAACGCTATTATAAAAATACATCACTGTCAGTAAACTTGATATTTTGATGTCTGACTCTATTCGAGTAGACCACATTCTCAAAAAATATAGCTATCCCAATTCAATTTCCGCAGAACTTGGATCTATCTGGTTCTGGCCCAGAACTTCTGAGTCATGATTTTGATCACTTTATATCTCTTCTCAAATCTTTTTTCAAAAAAAAAATCTACTGGAGGACATGTTTTTAAACAGCAGTTGACATTTTACAAAAAGTATCAAGAACGTTGAGATTAATCATGCTTTTCCAATGTATCGGAATTGAAGATCAAAGGAACTTTGCGAAAAAAAATCTCTGGCTTCTAACTGGAATCTCAACTTCCTGAAAAATGAAAAGAAGAAAAGGATCAAGAATCGAAACACACAAGAAATAAACTTCTAGGATTCGATTATGTGTGCTTAATTCGATGTCAACGAAGGGAGGAAAAAATAGTGTGACTCGCGAGTTTTTTTTGCTTTGGAAGAAAAAGCGAAGATGAGACTGACACCCAATAATTACGATAGATTCAATTTCCTGTTTTTCAGAAAACAAATCCCCGAGCAAAAAAAAAAACAGAACTACCGTAAACACTCTAATGGAAGACTACCCTTTTACTTTGAGCTCAATTATCTGAATTTCTGTAAGAGATATAAAAAATGTGTCAACTAATAAAATGTTAATGATATTATGATAAACATTTTATTTGTTGACAAATTTTTGATATCTTTTATAGGAATCGAGATAAATTGGCTCAAAATTGACAAGCCGGCGTTTGCCGGTCGAGCTACGCGGTCGGCTGCCGACCTCTTAAGTTTGAGCCAATTTATCTTGGTTAATGTAAAAGATATCAAAAATGTGTAAATTGATAAAGAATTGATGATACTATGATAGTCATTTTATCAGTTGAGAATTTTTCGAACTGTTCCTGGTGGAACAGTTGACCCCAACACAGAAATGTTTATTTAACTATAGTAAGAAAATGGAGAAGAAAAAGAAGAAGACGTTATGGAAGAAGAATAAAGAGTAGAGGCAGGGAATCCCGGAAATCGGAGACAACACGAGTCTTCTTCGATTTCACATGTGTTGAAACTCACCGGTGGAAAAAGAACAAGAAGAAGAGGAAAAAGAAAAAAAAAATAAAAGAAGAGGAACTTCATACCAGAAACAAAAAAAGAAAATGAAATGCTTTTTCTAACTCCTTCATCTTTTCACTCCACTCCGAACACTTTTGATCCCGCCAATACATCAAGAATAGGAGAAATAGTATAGATTTCAGGGGAGATGGCAGATTGTTAGATGATACGACCGGGGGGATTGACAATATGAAACAAGAGAAGGACTCAAAACTCATGTTTGAGCAGCCGACTTTGCTCTTGAAGCCAAAACTAGGAATTCAATGGACATTGTGACGTGGAGATTGATCGTATAAGAGTCGGCAATTTGACTACTACATGACGAAAGAAATCTGAACTCGCATCAATGACCTCGTCTAACGCAGAGAACATTATTTTTAAGAATTAGGTCTCTAATTTCAGAGAAAGAAGGTGTCAAGCTGACTCAACAACTTGTAGCCAGAACTATAATTGTAGGGATGAGGAAGTGAGAATTGAAACGGAACTAGAGATCTTACAAGATTTTCAGATTCTAAAGTAACAAAATATGTTCTAGCCTAGGTTTTGGGTTTCGAATTCCTGCTTGAAGTTTCAAACCAAAATGGTTTGAGAGAGGAAAGACAGCAAAAACCCTCAGTATTCCTTGGGAAAAATATAACATCCAAGGTTTTTTTTTCAGAAATTTATTACGACTGAAATTCGGACAAAAACCAAAATAATAACATTTTCTGTATTTTCAATGAGTCATAATTTTTTTCCTGGCAACGCTGCACAAAAACTATCAACAATAAAAATGTATTTTCTTGTTTGGTTTATAAGAATTTTATAACGAATTTTAAAAACTTTCACTTCTGAATCCGCACGGCTTCATCCAATGAATGACCAACCGTGTGGCGCTTAACTGCCAGGACCCGATTTTGTACTAGCGTAACATTTGAGTAAAACGTTGTACTTGCCTCAAATTTAGAGATCTAAAATTCAATCAATTCATCAGTAAACTGACAAAGTTTCAAATTATTTGGCCAACTTTGAGCTGAGTTATCGCTTATCAAAGTTGCTTAAACTTATGAATATCACAATGAAACATTACGCCGTTCATCTTTCGATAATCATAACAATACCTAGACTTGATGAGTCTCTTTGAAAAGTTCAGTAGCTTTGAATCATCAAACGTAAAATTATATTTCAACCAGTTTTCGGGCTTCCACGATGCCTGTGTCTAAAGATATACCAGTTTTTATCAGTCTGGGTAATTTTGCACCACCCTGTAAAATCTATGTGTTCAACTCTTAGAAAAAACTTCTATAGGCTAAATTGGAGGGCTTAAACATATGTATCTCATCACTTTCCAACAATCTATACGTTTCGAAACAAACTGATCCAAGATGATATTTTAACATTTTATAAGATCTCTCGAAATCTCAAAAAATTCCAAAATTCATGATTTCTGTACCAGGAACCGGATCTCTTCGTTCAGTAATAACATGCTTTCACAGTCAGATGACGTGTGACGACTACAAGAAAATGAAAAAGGAATGAATCAGAAAAAAGTAGAACCAAATAAAAAAGAGAGAACTCGAATGAATGCATTGTTCTGATTGAGTGCACTGGAACCCTTCCGGAAAGAGTTTTTGAATGGGTTCTCCCATTTTATGAGATATACTAAAAAGTACTCTATTTTTGATTTTTCCGAAAGATCTTGAACTAAAAAATATTATAATTGATTGGATTTCTCTGAAATGAGTCAATTTGAAAATTCTGGAATTGTGTGAAGGAAAAGTAGGAAGATGGTTGTTTTTCTCTGGCGAATTCTGTTTAATTTTCATTGGAGGAGAATCTTCGGGAAAACATAATTATCATGAAAACAAAGAATAAAGATTGGATTGCGAGACTGGAAGATTCGAAACTTTCCCTTTGTAATTTTGTAATTTTTGTTTATTGATCAGGTGTAATAAAACATTAGAGGGCAAGACATTAAAGAATCAGAAAATGCCCCTCGCGAGGCCGATCTGAGTAGGGAAAACGGGATATTTCAGATATTTGACACAGGAAAAATGTAGCCGTTAGAAGAAGAGAAAATAGGGGAGCAAATATATCAATAACGAGTAATACTAGAAGAAATTAAGGATTCTGAACCTTAATTAAGTTCATAGGGCGACGAGGGGAGAAGGAATATTTAATATGTGCACTTAGGTTTGGAAAGTAGGTGGAGCCATTTAAAAACTTATAGAGAAGAATTAGTTGAGCTTTTAGCTTTAATAGAAGCCCACCCAAACCGCCATCTTTGAGCTCAAATATCTCGATTCCTGCAGAAGATATCAAAAAGTGGTTAACTGATAAAATGATTATCATAATGTTACCAATATTTTATCAGTGGATAAATGTTCAATATCTCTTATAGAACTTGAGATAATTGAGAGTTCGGCCGCCAATCGCCTTGCTCGGCCAGCAAGCGCCGACTTGTTAGCTTTGAGCACATTTATCTCGATTCCTGTAAAAATATCAAAAATGCTTCAACTGATAAAGTGTTCATTATAATATCAGCAACATTTTATCATTTGAGGCATTTTTGGTATCTTTCACAGGAATTGAGATATTTGAGCTCAAAGTTCGCGGTCTGAGTGGTTTCTATTAGAGGACATACGGTAGACTTTCTATTTTAATCAAAAATCATTTTTTGGTTTATCCAGAAAAAATGGAAATTTGGTTTTATGTGCTACCAAAGTACCCAATTAAGGAGAATGGAGCTTTAAAAAACTAGAAATTGAGCTTGCTCTTAAAATCTCTAAATATTGAATAATCGAAGTTTTGGCGGAAAAGTTCAACAGTCAAACTTTAAGTTCCTTGAAAATCAAAAAACCAAGCTCTCACACTTTTCAAAGAATCTTGACCATGTATCCGTGTGGTTATGAACTTTTCACCTCTTCCTTCTCCAAGAAATCAAACGAAGTGAAAGTTCAAAAGTAACGGAAATCGGCGAGAGTGAAAACCTTTTTTTGAATCGAAACCTACTTTCCGTGACATCTCCACACGTCATCTTCGTTCCGGTCTTCGGGATTTTTGATTTTTAAAGTTAAAAAGGCAAAAAAAGGAAGAAAAGTTTAGAGGTGAGCTCAGATCTGTCAGAAAAACGACACAAACACTCGCCAATTTTGGGGCGACGTCTCGCTCGCCGGCGAAATTAAGTTTATCCATCTTTTCTCGCACCAGTTTTCTCCTCCCGTTTTCCAAGAGACTCACTGGAACGAACATAACATTTAGTAATCAAACACATACACAGACATATACCCTTTTAGAGGCGAAAACTAACAATGCGGAACACAAAACACGAACGAAGGACATAGTCACTCACTTAATAAGCCAGGGATACTATAATTGGGGTCTAGGACCTCCACTCTTTTATTACTGTTCAATGAACAATGTTTCATTGGTTTTGCAAGAATTGAAATGGGACGGAATGAGACCAGACAGTTTTTTGCAAGTGAAGTGAGGAAAAAGGAAATGGGGCAGAAAAATGGCTCTCGATTTCAAAAAAAAGCGGAATAGGCGGGTAGAGAGTGTGTGATAATCCAAAGTATGCAAATAGGAGAAGTGGAAAAAGAAGAAAAAAGAAGAAAAAGGGGATCGGTCCTCTGGCGGCAGGTCATTGAAATGGACAAGACGATTGTGGGAAAAAAAGGAAGAACTTATAAGAGGTCGGATGGAGGAGAAAAAACGGCACTGTGTGAAAATCAATGTGAGATCATACTTCATGGAACTTGAATAGAGTTTGGTCTGAATTTGGATAACTAGTTAGGGACCTACATGGTGGCGTACAATTACCCGGAATGATAAAACGGGTATATTTTCAGACCTGGGTATCTTGGAAGCACAAAAAGTGGTCGAAACACAGTTTTACGTTTGATTCAAAGCTAAATATCAATGCAATTCCTCAGGTCTAGGTATTGTTATGATTGTCCAAAGATGAAGAGAGTAGTGTTTCTTGTGATTTTTATGAGTTGAAGCAACTTTGACAAGCGATAACTCAGCTGAAAAGTGATCAAATAACTTGAAACTTCACCGGTTTACTGATGAAATATTTAAGTTTTTGCAATCCAAATTTAAGCCCAGTACAACGCTTTACTAATATTTTGTGGTAGTTCAAACTTTAGTCCGGATAATTATGCGCCACCGTACAGTTTTAATTTTGAAAATTTTCATAAAAAAATCATCCAAAAAACCTGGTAGAGATAATGACAAAGTTTTGGAAATGTTAAATGTTCAAAAAGTTGTATTGAAAAGTTTCCTGAATTTCTGTTTTTTACAGACTTCGTGTCTACAGTAGTTTTGGAATGAAACGTTTCCGAAATTCAAACCTAAAAAAACTTCTAAATCATTAACTCCTTTCCTCAGGTTCTTCGAGATTCAGAAGATTATGAATTTCAGATTCGTAAACATTAATCAGATGACTATCCCAAAAATTCAATTTGATGGAAAACACTGAAGTTACAGTAACCCTCTAATAGAAGCCCACCCAAAGCATCAACTTTGAGCTTTATATCTCATTTCCTGTAAGAGATATCAAAATCTTGTTAACTGATAAATTATTTATCATAACATAATTAACATTTTATCAGTTGACAACTTTTTTGTATCTTTCCCAAGAACCGAGATAAAATTTGCTCGAAGTTGGGTGGACATCTAGAGTGTTTACGGTATGTCAAAAGATCGGTATTCTAACTTCTTGAAATTGTCTAAAATTGTTTAAATTTGAAATTTTTAATAAATTTGCAAACATTTAATTTCTCCATTTTAAAAAACCAACTTGGAAGTGAACAGTCTTTTCCTTCCTAATACACACCCACATTATTTGAGAAATCGCCCCGTTTTCCTGTTATGAGTCATTGTGTGCATTTCGTTAATAATCGAATTCTTATTTTTCGACATTGTATAGCAGTGGTAGAACAATTTATATACAAATATGTAGAACCAGTAATAAATAACAACAATATTAGCACATTAGACAAGTTGCTCCACACAGATATTTCCGTTCTTCCTGGGTGTACATCGTATCGTTGCAGAATCCATCGTCGAAGAATTGAGGACAGCTGGAAATATTCTAATAAGGTACTCATTTAATTAATGAGTTACTTACTTTTGATGACGATCCCTACACATTGGAATACAATGTCCACATGCTTTTGGACAGTAGTTTTCCATCAAAGTCTTATATCGAGGGTGTTGGCAAAGATCTCGATAGTTATTGCAGTCTGGTGTCATGTCCTCGCAGTCTTCTACAAAAGTTAAAAGAATTTTAAAAATTCATAACTTCAAAATTCTCACCAGAGCCCTCTTCGACTCTCTCCACTTCGTCACATCTGTCACAAGTCAATGAGCAATGGGAAGCCATAACTTCAGAGAATGCTGGATGGGAACAGAGAGAAGTGAATTCTCGGCAATAGGTGTACTCATCGAAACAGGTTCCTTGGATTACTGTCTTTGAAAGGGAAGTTGTGAGAGCACTTGGCTCGGCAGTAGTGATTTTTGGTAGGGTGTCCTGAAAAGAAGAGATTTTTAGTTTTCAAAACAATTTGAAAACAGATGGAAACTCAACATAAAAATTTGTTTTGATCATAATTTTCTAGATTATCGTTAGATTTAGATTTTATAATAAGAAACTATCACATTGTCAGCTTGAAAATGAATATAAACATGACATAACTCTCAAAACTTTTTTAAGCGTTCTCTTGGGATTTCTAAGTATCCGCTTCAGAAGACGTAACACCTTCTGAATCATGAGGAAAGAGCCAGTTGTTATGGATTAATTTTTTAATTTCGGGGTTTTTTTTTCGATTATCCAAGTGATACCGTAAAACCTGTTACAGAAGGGCCCCTTAACGTTCAGATGTTCAACTTTGAGCCAATTTATCTGGGTTTCTGTTAAAGATATAAAAACGTTGTCTACTGATAAAATGTTTGTCATGAAATCACCAACACTTTGTAAGTAAACACATTTTTGAAACCTCTCACAGGAGCCGAGATTATTGAGCTCAAAGTTAACTAGTCGTCCCCGGTCGGTCGGCTGTCGACCTCTCAACTTTCACGTCTCGGTTCCTGTCGGAATTTTCCCTTTAATAGAAGCCCACCCAAACCGCCATCTTTGAGCTCAACTATCTCGATTCCTGCAGAAGATACCAAAAAGTGGTCAACTGACAAAATGTTTTTGATGTTACAACTTATAACATCAAAAACATTTTGTCAGTTTACACGTTTTTGATATCTCTTATAGGAGTCGAGATAATTATGCTCAAACTTGACAGTGTGGGGGTTCTTCTATTACAGGTTACTCAGTATCTAAAAACTTTTAAAGCAGACCATTTTGATTTTAAAAGTCTTCTTCTAGGTCCACTCACTCTAGTAGCCGTCAACTCTTCGAGTTTTAACTTTCTCATAGTGGTCGTCGTGGAATTGAACGATGTTGGAAGAGTGATAGAAGTCGTCGTTGTTTCATTTCTTCTTCTTGAAGCAAACGTCTTCAAATTCTCTTTTGAAGATTCATGTCTTCTGGGGATTCCGGTTCGTAGCGACATTGTGGAAGTGAGGCTTGGTGTTCCAGCAGAAACAAGGATAGTTTTCAAATCGAATTTTGTAACATTGGATGTCTCTGAAAAATTATTTTTGAAACTTCTCAAATTTATTCTTCCCATTTGCAGCTTTTACCAGAAGTCGTGAAATTCGTAGAATTGTAATCTCGGGTTACATTAGGAGCAATACTAGTAGACTCTACTGTCGAAGTAGCATTCCAGTTAATTTTCGACTTGTATGCAACTATTGGGTCAATCACAACAGTTGTTGGCTTGGGACTTCCAGTCGAGTTCAGCATTTTGTTTCTTGGGAAAACACATTTTCTTGGTAGATCACACTCTTGTCCTCTAGCCAACTGATCCATTCGCTTTCTAGTTTCCTCGGAATCTTCAAAAGTTTTCAGACCACAGAATCCACAAGTGGCTTCACATTTCGCTTTCATTGTCGCAAAGTCTGATTTACTTTTGCACAAATGTTTGGTCAGTCGACAGAATGAACTTCTATCTTTACATTTGTTTGTGGATTTTTCACCTAGAATATGTGATATTTATTTTTTATTATTCCTTTCCGGCGACGATGAAATTTTGTGGCCGAAGTTTTATTTAAAAGCGCATCGTCGTTCTTGAAGCAAAAAATTGAAATTCTTTCTAGAAAATGCATGCGATTTCGATACCGTATCTCGAAATAATTATATTTTTGCTCTTTTTCGTTGATTTTCTTTTGATTTTCATTTATAATCAGCTGAATTTCCTTATAAAGTATGTAGAAAAACAGCCGAAAAAGGGTCAAAATCAATTAATTTCGTAGTACAGTATCAAAGGCGCATACATTTATTCAAAAAATTGAAGATTTTTTCGTTACTGCACCGACGATTCGCCTTTAAATAAATTTTCAGAATCTACGTATCACTCACAACATTTATATTTTCCATTGAAACTCTCACACCAACTTGTTGTAGAGTTTGAATTGGAACACTCATATCCACTAGACGGCACCAGTTGACACACTAAAATCCCCAAATTATCCAAACTTATATTTCCATCAGTTCCCTACAGTTTCCAGGTGTCACTCCATTAGAACAAAGTTCATTATCAGTCGAATTTTCAATAGCAGAAACAAATGAGAGTAGAAATAAAAATGAAATAGGTAACAACATAACGAAATTGAATATGAGGATCCTAGGGTGGTCACTCCGAATTATATAGTACACATGCCGACTAAAAATATCAGGGGAGCAGCAGCAGGTGTGCAAACGTGACACCGATGATGGCTCGAACACCGTCTCCAAACGATTGTTTCAATTTGTACGGTTGTGTTGTAACAAGATGTGATGAAGGAGAATTCCTGGAATAGATTTGTAATATTGAATGGATTTTGCTTATAGGGTTACCTGCTACAACAGAAACATTCAATGACGTCACATTTGATTGATGTTCACCGACTGGAGCGATCGAGATTACTGTATCACAGAGATTCAGAATCCCTCGACTAATTCCTACTCCCTCGTCTCCTAGCACAATTCCAACGGTTTTATGGGGCTTCCATTGGTCTAATGATTTCGCTGTTATTCCAGCTTTTTTAGCTGCTAATGGATCGCAAGTGGCAACGATTTCTCCTCCGTTGGATTTGATTTGATCTCGAAACTCGTGAAATCCTTCGAATTGTTGGACGGGAAGATGTTCGAGAGCTCCACATGAGGACTTGATCATTGAAGGAGTGACACTTTTGGGTCTGAAAAAGTGATTTGGTGGGGGTTCAGAAACTAAAATCAGGGAGTTCGGAATGGCGTTTTGGAATTTTTCAGAATTTCGAAAACTCCGATTTTGAAAATTGAGGAATTCAGGAATATTCAGAATTTTTAAAAGTCAAATTTCAAAGTAGAAATCTCATTTTCGCATCACAAAAACGCCGAAAATTGATGAAAATTTACAAAACAAATTGAAAGTAATTCACTTCAAGATCCACAAGGAAACTTTTCGCGTGCGCCTTTGACTACTGTATTCAGAAATTCCAAAAAATTCGCAAATTTTCCGATTGGAATTACGTTCCAATCATCCCTGAAGTAAAATACCCTCTTCCTTTGACAAGCCCAACTCCATCAGCCCCGAAGAACCACGCACTTCTTCCAATTGCTCCAAGGTTTCCAGGATCAAGAACTTTATCAACGAAAATTGAAACATTCTTTGGTTGAAAACTTGAAAATTTCAGAGCACTCGCATCCATGCAGATTCCCTAAAAAGTCGAAAGCTATGTGCCGAGCAATTATGATTTTTACGTTATGTAGTTGATATTCAGTGAGCCTATCCAGTTGATCATCTGTTAACAATTCTTTTCGGATCCCCATATTTTTAATTTTCTCCAGAACCTCTTTGATTCGATCATCGGATTCTGCACGTTTTCTAAAACCAGATTGTAGTCAAAAAGCTATCAAATATCCCAAACGTACTCAAGTGTCTTCTTTAAATAAACGGAATGAAATTCTCGTTTTCCAGATCGCATCGCTTCTAAAACAGAATGAAGACCAAACAGCGCTTCTCCTTTTAACTCAGGAATTTCGATTCTGAATTTTTAAATTTTTAGTTTCTTTTTCTTCGCCACGCACTTTTTTGCCTTGTATTTTTCTACTGATTTTTTAGCCAGTTTTGCTTTCCGGAACAGTAAATTAGGTTTGATTTCGGCATTACTGAGAAGCGATCGGAACATCTAAAAAATTAGCTTGCATATGGGATCTTCCGAAAATCGATATTTCTATGACGTCACTAATTGCCGAATCTGTTAGATATCTTATAGCAGTAAAGCATTTATCAATTCCAACAATAAGATCAACGGTGCAAAAAATTGAAGCAAAAATCAAAGCAATGATAAGATTTAGATTTGAAGAGATTGCAAGGTTTCGGCAGACTTCTGAATAAGAGATAGAAAATCGGAGACACTATCCACGTCTTCAGCAGAATCCAATTTAGATGTTGCCCATTCGAGTTTACGAATCACCGCATTTCTAGCAGCCTCGATTGCTTCGGATTGGTTACATTCTTTCGTGGAACTTGTGACTTTTTTCGATTTTTTAGCAACAGGAGCAGAAGGAGCTGGCTTCGGAACAACCACTTTCCTTGGGACTGTCTTCTCCACAGGAACTGAATGTTGGACTGGCGGTTCATTGACTGCTTCTTCCAGATCTTCTTCTTCTGTAAAGCAAACGTGTAAAACGTCTAACGCTTTCAAAGCTTCAAACGTTTTCAATGAAGTACTTACGCAATGGAATCTCCGCTACAATCAAGGAAGCCGTTTTCTCTTGGAATAGCTCACAAGTTACACAGCGGCGCACTCCTGTACGATCTTCCATCAGAATTCCCTGAAAAATGGACAATTTTTATATTAAAAATACAAAAACGTACACTGCATGTCGGGCAGTACTCATCAAGCATGGTTTGTCCTTTCAGCAACAATTCACCCATTCTTTTGGACACCTCATCACGGAACGATTCACGAAGACGAATCGAATCGGCATTCTCCTTGTGGAATCCGTTGATTGGAGCCATTTCATCGAGATAGTTTCGTGCTGCCGGGTGTGGCGTTCGGTCGATAAAAGTGGATTGTTTAGTCGAAACTGGATTTTCGAACTTTTTATGAACCATAAAAGCACTGAGGTGCTTCTAATTGTGCTTTTGAATGACACAACTGCTGAAAATTACGACTTTATTTTTGATATTAAATAGCTGCTAAATAAATAAAGTTTCTGGAAACATCTTGAAAAAATAGCTATTTTTCTAGAGAACTGCACTGAAGCGAGAAAATGTTTGCAGGAAATTTGGCAGTTCGCTGCAAGACCAACAATCTACCGTATAATCCTTCAAAGGATTTTGTTGATTCTAGCTCTGAAAGAGAGGGCGTATGTCCCTTTAAATTGTTATACGGTAAAACAATTGCGGATTTTCTTCTCTTTTTTCGGGATTTTTCACCGAAAATTGATGAAAAAGTGCACTATTTTCGTTTTGAAGCTCTGCTTCTACTTATTCCGAACTTTTTGTGAAGTAATGCACCGAGAAAACAGAGAAACAGACAAATTCAACAGCAGTTCTGAATTGACACACAATTTTTTATTTTTTGGGGTTCTTCGAACCAAAAATTGAACAACAAGAATGTATATAATTTCAAAATCAAAAGGCACTTCAAATTGAAAGAGGTAGGGGAATTTCTACATATTTCACAAATCGAACAAGGTTAAATATATAGAAAATGATTAGGGATAGAAGGGAAAATGTATGAACATATACATATACAACGGGGAAGCTGAAAAAGACACCTTGAACATCATTAAAAAGATTGGGACAGTTTAATCCAGGGGAGTACGGAAGAATGCAGCATCTTCGGCAAAGTCCGGTAGTTGCTCGAAGAATGGTGGAAGAACGGCGGTACACTTTCCAGAAGTATTGTCTTTGCTGAAGTGGTATCTCCAGTATGTTCCATCTGAGCAGATAGCTACTATTCCGGGCAGATGCCTTGCTGATTCTGGAATTTATTCATATTTTTTACTGTTTTATGAGTTGATAAGAGTAGGGGAAATGCGAACTTACGTTTGCTGAAGCCAAGAGCCAAGACTTGACGGTCCAGTTGGATCCTCAGGATACTGCTGGTTCCACAGTTCCTTTCAAGCATTGTCATCTTCTTTTGTGGTTCGGCATCCCGAATTCCAAAGATGTGAAGTGTTCCTTTGTCACTTGCAACTCCCAGGAAACTAGAGCAAGATGAGAAGGCGATACATTGGAGATGAGCTTGAACCGTTCCACGACGAAGCTCGTATAGCATTCCTTTGGTCCTGGCATCGAAAACTCTAACTACAGTACCTTTGATGGAACCAGAGGCAACAAGAGTCCCTTGGCAATTTAGAGCAACTTGGGCAACTTCGGTGAGATGGGCGTCAATTACAATTGGGGATTTTGATTCACGGGCTGTGAGAGTGTTCAAATTCATGATGTGGATCGTTCCTTCTTTGTATCCAGGATAGGCCAAATAACAAGAAGTTGTGGTTGGATCATAGCTCATTGCTGAGATTCCTTTTGGGTTGCTTCGAATTTCTTCCGATCGAATTTGTTGAATGTCATTTGGAAAGCTATAGACATAGACTCTTTGACATGTGAATACGGCAAGACGGTTATGAGAGACATGGATGTTTGTGACTGCTCCGTATCTCGAAGGAATCGTGATTTCTGTCACACCACGATTCGCCTCCACATTGAAAACGATTACATTGTTTTGAGAATAATTTCCATTGACACCAGGTACAAGACATACGAGATTCGAAGATCCCATCTGTTTTGCGATTCTGATGGGCCCAACATCAGGAACTACAAAAATCAAAATATAGTTTAGATTAAAAGTTCGAATCAACTTACCCTTGTTTTTGTACATCCTAAAGTGAAGGGGGAAGAATTGAAACATCTTGAACCCATTTCTGTCAGCAATCGTGAATCCTGATTGCTCAAGGGTGATGGCTGCTTGTGAAATTTTACTCATATCTGAAATATATGTAAACTTTATTGACTATGAAAGAAAGATAAAATATAATGGGTCCAGAATAAATCATGTTCAATAGTTGAAGTAAAAAATCATAAAACCATGGAAGGGAGAAAGGTCACAATGGTATTTCCAATAGAACTTTCACTAGTACTTATTGATTCTACCATTACAAAAAAAACAGATATTGATCAGAGTATATTTCCGACCAGTCAGTCAGCTGGGGGCAGCAATTCAAACGTGATGCAGAGGGAAACGGTTGAGAGAAGCGTCACGAGAGAACCAAGAGTACACACTCTGATGTCCGTAGGCACGGAAGTTGACGACAAACTGCTGATGATTCAGACTCTCCCATGGGGGATTAAATCTGCATGTTTTTGCTAATTGACCAGAACAAATGCCACCCAGAAGTCATTTTTTCGGTCATGCAGATGTATTTAGTACAAATTGATAATTGAATTAGATACATTAAAATTAAGAGTTTAATGAAAATTTTAATTAGCTCTTTTGGATTAAGAGGATTAAAGATCTTTGTAATGGCTTCCTCGATTCTCCAAGTTAGTAGTACTGTAGCTACAGTACTAGTTTCTTAAAAATCAAACATGTTCCGTTTTTACGATGAGCAATTGTCATATTTATTCAACTGTTTGATTTCGTAAACCTTTTACGAAACCATGCTTCTGTTTTTGTAAATTTTGAGATATTAGAAGATACAGTAATACGTTTTCAGCAATAAGAAACAATTACTGAATTTTCGATGGGTCTGAAACGCTTTGTATGTCAAAAATACAGTTTTAATTTAGTATTACAGAGATGAGATTCTTTTTATAATTATCATTTCAGCTTAAGCTGAATTCTCAAGTTTTCTTTCCCATTTTTGCATAAAATTTATTCTGCAAATACCATGAGATAATATCCATTCGAAACACACGTACTTTTTGTTGCATGTTCCTTTAAGTTACAGTAGTTTTTATAAGTTTTTTACCAAATTTTATCCGATTTTTGCGATAAGTGTATAATTTCAATCTTGTCTGCTTACATTTTTTAAGCATTATTTTTTTTCTGTGTCTTATACTTTTTTCTTCCTTTTAGCCGGAATTCTCAAGTTTTTTTAAAAATTAACTCCATCGAATACCAAAAGCTAATTTCCATTCTAAGCCCAAACTAATTTTGTTTTATGTACCTTTAAGTTACTGTAGTTTTTTATTCAATTTTTGCGATGAATATTCATTTTCGAGCCCGTTTTCTTCTCTATTTTTGAGTTATTTCTCATCCCTTTTAAAGAAAATTTTCGATAATTTTAGAATTGCGGCTTTTTGAAGTTTCCCCTTAAAGTTTCATCATCTTAATAGAAAATCATTGATATGAATCGCTCTTTTGGGTTATTCACGAAATAAAAAATGTGTTTTCAATGTTTTTTGAACCTGTTCATGCGTGCATAAAAATTATATTTTGTGTGTTTGAAAAAACATTGTTCGCAGTTCAAAAAAAATTTCATGAGTAACCGTGTTTTTTCCACCTGCTGTTGTTTTCAAAGATCAATCTGAATCAAATTATCCATTTCGTTTTCCCGGGTTTTGTTTATAAGTCCTCATTTATCTGAAACCGGTTGTTTAATTGTATTTGAAAAATCGTTTTCTGAGTACAAGCAGTTCGGAAGAAGAAGCAAAGTCCAATATCTAGTGATTCGTACTCGCATTAGTTATTCACTTCCGTACATAATCCGATTCCAGTGAATATGAAAGAGCTCTCTTCGACGCACGAAACGAGTCGTGAATGTGACTCCGCCCACTGTTTCTTCCTCGTATATAATCCTGTTCAGTTAATTGGTCTTCGTTTCATTCCTCATTGTCGCTATTTTCCCTTTCGATTTCTGATTAATCTTTGTTCCCATTTTTCATTAGGTTGGAAAACTCAAACAACTCCCAGACCCGTTCTCCTAACAAAAAGAAGTTGATCGGATTTCCGACTATGCCCTTCTCATTCTTTCGAATCGAGTCAGCTATCCATTTTTCAGCTGTTTCTATACTCGCGCAAAAGGGGCGGAGCCAGGAATTTCGGTGAGCTAGATATAGGAGGCGCAGAGATGACCAAAACTTGTGACCAGCGTTTCGTCCCAGTTTCCGCTCCTCGTTCTTCCATAAACCTCCAGAAGCTTCCCCTTCTGAAGGGGGGTACAACACATTTTCCCCTTTTCCAAAGTCCCTGACTAATAGAATTCTTGCTTCTTTTTTTTCTTCCTGTTTTTAATCTCAAGGAAGTTTCTCATTTTTCAGACTCAAAGAGTTATGTCAGATAAGCATGGTGAGGAGGATGAGAGTAAGAAAGCGAAGATGCATTTGAAAGCAAACGATTTAGTGAGTCATATCACTGAGATTAGGAGAAGTTGTATGGAGAATTTCAGTTATGCGTAAATGGCTGTGGATTCTATGGAACTCCGCAATGGGAGAATCGATGTTCAAAGTGTTGGAGAGCCCATCAGAACGAGCTGAAAAAGAGTCAAGATTTCGCAAAAAACAAGTAAATATCCGACTTTCGAATTTCAACTCTTTTCGATTTATGTTTGATTTCAGATCACTTTTGAGCTTCGATCAGTTCCAGGAAAGAAGGAAATCGACGACGGAAAGCAAGTCTCGTGGCATCAAAAACTTGTTCAAAACGTCTCCCATCCCTGGTGAGTCGACAAGGTGGCCTACAGTTAGAGGAGGCTCTCCTCTTTTTCCGGCTATTTTTCCCGAATTTACTTTCAAAATTCATGAAAATCTATCAATTTCACTAAAATTTTAGCAAGTTTTTTCATTTAAAAAAGGTCTTTCAACAAATTGCTATTATATTGTGGAATTCCCGGGATAGAATTCCCGGAATCATTGAAAAAGTACGGAAATTTTTATTTTCAAAAAAACTAATTTCGGAGAGGGCCCTTCTAATACAGCTTTTACGGTAATTAAAAAATTCCTTTTCTTCCAGAAAGCGGAACAAGCTCCCCGACATCTACATCACCCTCGAGCACCCCAACTCGGTGAGTAGTCTAAAATTCCGCACACTGATTCGTTCGCTTTGTTGTTGTTTTTCGCTGCCTCTGTGTGGTCTTTCGTATCGCATCCGACTTCTTCTTGTTGTGTTTTTTCTAGTGCAAGTCCCCGTATAGCTGTATATTTACGCACACCCTTCCATTTTTAGTCGTTTGTTGCTCTTCTATACGAATAGAGGAGGAAGCAAAAAAAAAAAAGAGAACTTTGTGTTCTAGCATCTAATTGAATGAGAAAGAATAGAAAACAGCTCACAGCTGAGCACTTTCCCTATGCGTGACCGAATACCAAATGAGTATTTCTCCCAGGAATCCTTTAGAACTACAATCCAAGGGCATGTAACTGCGCTAGTCTTGAAATTCAATCTTTGAAAGAGACATACTTTGATAATCATGCGTCAGAAACTCAGAATTTCTAAACATTCCCGATTTCGAAAATTCAAAATTTCCTCTGAAAGGCTAACCGGGTGGGCTCTGACTCATAGATTGGTTCACAGATTCGCGAGAATCTTCTCGAGACATCGTCTACTTCTCTATTCGTTTCTTTCTTGTTGTTTTGAGAATAGCCGTCGTAGTTTTGTGTTCTTTTTCTTCTAGTTCTGCTCCTAGATGGAAAAACAAGTAGAAGGAAATTGGCCACACGCACGACGAGCGATACTGCTGTTTTCCACTCTCAATAACTGGAAGCTTCATCTTTTCACATTGTCGTATAACTGTGTACTTCAAAGTACATAAAAGGGTATTAGTCAGCTGGAAGCACAATGGAAGTACACTCATTCTGAAAGTGCATAGGGGGACTTAGACTTAGAGAAGCTAGGAAATTTGCATGGGAAGGGAGGATGCATAATAGAGTAGAAGGCATTGAAAAGAGATAGAAAAGAGTTTCGAGAATAAGTTATTGTATTCCAGACGACGTGACCTATCGCCAGACTCTTTGGAAGCCCGTAAGCAGTTTTCGGACTTCCTGGTTGCCAATTTGTCAACAGCAATGGCTCAAGAAATTGCACGCTCTGTGAAGAATGCGGTGAACAAGATTTCGGAAATGAGATTGAACTCAGAAGATATGTCAGATCTCGTCATTAGTTATTATCAATATCTCGGAGACCGAATTGGTGTGCACTCGTATTTCAACTCACCTGATTGTAAGGTGAAAGTGGAAGATGTGATGGACCAAGTGGAGAAGTATATATCAACATGCTGTTATGCGATGTTCTTCTGCGCCAGTCACGATGAAGAAGTGGCCGATATGTCATTACAGGATAGGATTCGATCCCTTCATTGGGTTACTGCTGGGTTTCTGGAGACAAAGCTGGTGTTCAAGAAGCAAAATGTTAGAGACAAAGTTGATGAAGCAATAACGGAATTGATTGAAATCAATGCGAAGAAATCGGCATTTGAGAAACTCGACTGCCTCACTCGCTCTTGTAAAGCGATATTCGAAGCTCTTAAAGAAAGTGGTATGTTGATTATTTTATTTATAGTTAGTATCAAAAAATACATCAAAAATTTTCCAGAGTCATCGACATCAGCTGATGAATTCCTTCCCACTTTGATATACATACTTTTCCGTGGGAATCCGCCGTTGATTCAATCAAACGTAAAATTCATATCGAGATTCGCTGTTCCAGCACGGCTCATGAGTGGAGAAGCTGGTTCGTTTTGAGAATGTCTCCTTTGTTTATCCCTCTTTCCTTTTTTCAGCATACTTCTTCACCAACCTCTCATGCGCTCTCGAATTCGCGAGAAATATGAATCACGAAAGCCTTCAAATGGAGAAGGCTGAGTTCGAAGCATACACTTCTGGACATATGGCACCGCCTCTGTCAGTACTGAACTCAGCATGTAATCAAGCGATGTATGTGCTAGAAGGGACCATCGAAACGATTGCCACTGTTGCAAAGAAGGCGGAAGATCTGTTGAAAAACTTAACCGGTGTCGACAAGAAATCTGATGAGTGAGTTTGAAAAAAAACCATCGTAACCTGAGAATATTGTTATTTTCCGGTATTTTTTCGATTGCCCTTTCGACGATTTCGCTGAAATTTTTATGTTCCATATTATTGTTGTCTGAGAAAAAAAGGTTGAGAAGCAGAGATAAACTGTCTGCGTCTCCATATAATGTGTGCTATTTATGCTTGTCGCTTCGAGTTTGTTACCGTATTCATACTGCAAATAATACTCTCTAACTTTTTTTTCTCAGGCAGCGATAATAGTTATTTTTTCACTGACATAATAGAAAATTGTGAACAGAATTCAACTTTCAGTGATCTCGAAAAAATGCTGATATTGATCAAGGAAACCGTCGATATATTCCCAACCGATGAATACATACAAATGAAGGAATCGGTAATCCAGAAGATTCATTAATTGATCTCCCATCAAGTATTTTTCAGATCTTCGCAGAAGAACAAGAAACTGCTGACTTACTGGTATCTCTCTCCCGTCAGTCATCAGATCTGGCCGTGGAACGCTTTCCACTTCTGCCGACAACACCCAACCTTCCACTCCTCAACCACAGCTTGATCCTTCTTTCGAATCTCCTCTTGCCACCGCTATCGTTCAGAAAGAGGCCACTGATTCGAATTGAAAACGCTGACTTCATGCCTGCAATGTCTGCATGCTTTTAACCTCGAATAACGCGTTCTGATAGATTTTTGTAAATATATGTACTTTATTTTCTATTCTATTCTTTCCTCCCCCGGTGATAAATTTCTGCTCCATTTGCTTTGTGCCAAAGCTCACTCTTTGTTTAGGTTTTCCATTTTTTGCTCTCTGTATCGGTTGAGATTAGCTTAACGGGTTTTCTTCTAGGCCAATTGAATTGTCCCCCGGTTGCATCATGCTTATACGTTCCCCATTCTCCTGCTATTCCAATATTTCCCCCGTGACTTTTGTCTTATTCAAATTCCTTTTTTTTCATCTTGTTCAAATTCTATAATTAATCGATGTATTCTTAACTTTCTTGTGTTCACTATGCTACTCGAACTGATCCTACTCGGACTAGTTGCCTACCTCCTGCTCGCGTGGCATCGCAAAGAAGTGGAGAAGGTAAGCGGTTTCCTATACATTTTAGTAAACATTTCAATTGTTTCCAGGGTGGTGAAGGGCTCGGTGCAGCTGGTCCAATTCTGGAAGAACTTGAAGGCGTCGTTTTCAAGATCATCGACATTTTCAAGAAGCAGGCCAACTCTACATCCAAAAGAGGATCTGCAATAAATCCTCCAATGCTTGCTGACGAAGCGCCGACCCAGAAGACAAATTCTCCGCGGATCGCTCAAGTCGAAAAGTTTGAAAGTGTCCGTCAGCCAAGAGAGAAGAGTCGCTCCAAACATCACACCAGACATCGTTCGAAGATGGACAGTGCTCTCAAAGCTGCACAAAAATGAACTTTCATTGCTTCTTTTTTCATTTGTACCGAATGAATATTTTGATATCAAAATTTCTTTTTTTTTGTTTGATTCATTTTTATCAGTCTGGCTGTAGTCGTTCTGATCTCAATTATTTTTCCCTGGTTGATAATGTATCTTAAATATAAAAACGAAATCATCCAGAATGTTACGAGTGCTGGTTCGATCTGGAACCGAGGCATGTCGAGCAGTCAGCACATCCTCTGCCGTCCTCTCTATTCCAGTCAAAAAAGAGGATCTCTCAGCGAAAGAGATTTGGGAACGACGTTCGAAACTCCGCATTCCAAAACTTCAAAAAGATGAGCAGCTATCGTCGAAAGTCTACTTCGCACCAGAATGGGATTTGGAGCAGAAACCAAACATGGAAGAAGGCTTTGTTGACCCACTGAAGGGATACGGAATGACTCCAGAGAAATGGGAGTACTATAATAAAGTGGGTTGTAAACTATAGAATTCATTCTCTGGAACCACCTGCATATGCTTCCTATTCAGGTTGTCTGGCCACCAAATTATATTGTGCCGGAGACTGGGCTTCCGAAAGCAAAAGAAGTGTTCCACTGCAAAGAATCCGTTCACTTTTCGCCAAAAAGAATGTGGGCCGCCTGTCAATTGGTTTGGAAAATGAATGTTGACGAGGCTATCACACAGTTAGATATGCAGCAGTTGAAGGTTTAGAATAGATTTACTCCTTTTTTAAATACTAGTTTTCAGGGTTGCATATTATTGATGGAGACACTTAAAAAAGCTAAAACCAGAGCTGCTGACGAGTTTCATATTGAATATCCATCGCAGATGTATGTTGCCGACGCGTTTCCGGTACAATCGAATATTGTGAAAGGTATTTGAATGTTAAATCTTGAAAATCATGGATCCATGTTTCGTAGGAGCTCGTCGTCATGCTCACGAGAACTGGAATACTATCAGATATCGCTACATTCACATTTTTGTCCGACTTGAAGAGGGACCCGCGCCAGCTCACAAACAACGACACGCACCAAAAAGCGGGTGGGATCACATGGATGAGTACTACAACTACCTCCGCTCACGATCCGTCAAATATAGCATCTAGGCTTTTTTAGGTTCTTCTTAATTTTTTGTTTTTGTTGATGAATTTCGTTTGTTTTTGCATTTTTTAATGGTAAATATATTTATAGAAGTTCTTGGGACCGTAATCTATAATTGTTTGTGAGATACAAGAGTAGAAATTATGCGAATCGTATAAAACATTTGGCCAGATGCAGAAAATGCAAAAAAAAATATACATGAAAATTAATCGGAAAGCTCTCCGATAGCCACCTTGAACTTCTTGAACTGAGCACTAAACCAGTTCTTCGCAGCCTCAATCGTTTCTTCTGCTTGCCATTCCTTGGCTTTTCTGTTGACAAGGTCCTTGAATTGAGCCCACATCTCTTTCAGTTTCGTAAGCGCACGGCATTTCCAGTCACAGTTCTAAAAGATAAAATTACGGCTCAGCATTTAATCAGGGCGGCGCGCACCTTATCCAGGTTATCACATTGCAGTTTAGGCTTATCTTCTTCGCAATCCGAAAGAACTGGAATCTCGGTATGCAAATGGGCAAGGGTTGTGCAATTCAATCGAGGATTTCCTTGTACATCGATTCCTTGAAGATCTGGGAAAGAGGCCTTGATCATGCTAATAGCTGGAATCGTCTCAAGATCGTTGCAAGTGAGTGCAAGGTAATGGAATCCGCGGAGTGGTGAGGAGTGTGGAAGTGGGAATCGTTCGAGACCTAATCCATCGCAGCTGATTACTGGGTCATGTTCAGAGAGATCGCATTTGCACCCATCCAGACAGGGAATCGTTCGGGAGGATCCTGTAAAAATTATAGTTTCATATACGGTGCTGACCATAAATATATGAAAAAACAAGTTTTTCAGATGATTTTGACCATTTTCAGAAGTCTTGAGCTCTGATATTTTTGAAGATTATAAAACAGGCCTAGATTGAAAACCTTGCATTCACGGAATTAATTCTGTAAATGGAAAGTTTTCAGTCTAGGTCTGTTTTACACCCTCAAACATTTTCAAAGTGACACTTGACAGCCGAGCTCTAGGCGCCTGAAAATGACCAAAATCAACTGAAAAACTCGTTTTTGTATATTTTATTGACCGGTACTGTATCTATTCAATCCAGTCGCTTGATGAAAAATGCTGTTAATATCGCCACCTATACGATTTTCAATTACATAACGTCACCCGATCCGATTCGGCTTGTTTAAACAAGATTCTAGCTTATTCATGAGATACTCTTTGCCTCCCGAAAAAGTGTGTTGCATTTTATGTTCTCTATTAGTGTAACTTCAAAAACTGTCTAAACTTTTTTTCCATATTAATTCGGCATATTCTGAATCAGAGAAAAATTTTTATCTAAAGAAATACGGCTTATAATTTGGGAGTTAATAACAATTGATTATAAAAATCGCGAAAAAAATCAAGATCACAAGGATTTTACCTGATACAATCAACGAGAAAAGCACGAAGATGAGAGGAGCACGAGGTGTCGAGGACATGCCTGAAAGTCGGCGAAATGAAATTATCCCTATTGGAAGTGTTGAATTGGAAAAGCAAACAGCGGGAAATAGTGGACATGGCAGAAGGGGACAAACAAAGAGTTTTGAAGGGTCAAATGGCAACAGAGTGTTGAACACTGATGGAGGGACTAATATCAGAGGAGGCGCAGAGACAAGCGTATTGATTTGTGGTCCGAGAACTAAATTCTGGGAAGAAGAATAAAAAGAAAAAGATCTTTAGGAGTGAGAAATATTATTTATTGCGTTTTGTGCGAAGAAAGGACGGAGAGATCCGGGGCACTGGAGAGGAAAAAATAGAGCACATGACATATATATTCTCTAAAGCGTGAGACATCGAAAACCTCAACACAACGACGACGACATGGGATTTTAAGAGAGCAGACAAAGGGAGGCGTATTATACCTGAGGGGTTAAAAATGTATAGAGAACGATATATGACGCATCGCTGGTTCGCATGTCATTCGCCCGTTCACGAGACCGGTTCTCTTGCGGGAAACACGAGAATCATGCACGGATCTAGCGACGTAGCGTAATAATACATAGAAAACAGGCAGAAACAAAACAAAAAAAGTTCCAAGAAAATAATCCGAGAGGACTACACGATACTTGTAATCTTCGGCCATGGATGGTGTAGTCCGAGCGCGAAACTTGTTTTTTTCTCATTATTTTCTGCAACTTTTAAAATAGGTAAATATTTAATCGGTAGTTTTCAGATATCTCAAATGCAAGCCACTCATGATACTTATGCAGATCCGTCATCGTCGACGTCGACCCTGAAGAAGGGGGTCCAGCATGAAGACATGAAAGGCGCTCAATTTGTGGTCCAATCTAATTTGAAAAGTGAGCGAATAAATATAAGCAGTTTCTGCGCAATTTTATGTATTTTCAGTCATGTCAAGATGTATCTCTGCTCTAAGCAAAATTTCCGAAGACGTTTTAATCGAAGTTTCCGATACTGGGTTATACTTCAAAATTGTCAACCGGTCTAAATTCTGCGTTTTCCGTTTTGCTCCCGAGTTCTTCAATTCTTGCGACGTGTCAATGATCAACAATAAGAAAATAAATATTTGTAGACTATCAATGAAAGTGGGTCTTGGGAATTACATCGGAATATGAGTATGTATGACAAAAACATTTTCAGTCGGCTCAGCGAATTTTCAAAGGTGTGGCTGTGGGTGAAAAGACATTCGTTGGTTGTGAGTTTCGAATCGATCCGAGAGGCGAAAAGATGATGGTCAAGCTTCAAATGAATTATGATATCGATCGTACCATCCATGCCAAACTTCGCGAAATGGGATCTATCCTGCATAAGCCAACCTACGACCGAGCAATCTGCAGAAATACCACCGTTGTTTTTGCCTCGTAAGTACCTCAGTCTTATAAATCTGATTTAGGGCTATCCTTTAATTTCAGAACTCTTCTTCCTATCCTTGCCCAAATGAAAACAGATCTCGAAGTCACAATGAAGGTAAACGAAGAGGGACTCACAATTCGAAACTATCACTCAATGGACGGAGTTTCCATGTTCAATATGGCCGATCAGCGGGGAGGTGGAAAGAAGGTCAAGACAGAGACAACAATCACAATCGATAAGCTGACCCGCCATAAAGTTAGAATTCCGGCGGAGTTTTCGTTCTCTTTGAGAGAATTTATGGTATTTTAAATACTTTATAAAATCAACAATTCAGCCAAATCCATCATTTTCAGTCAATTGTGACATTCGCTGATCAGCTGGGCTCGGAAGTTTGTCTCTACTATGATCTTCCGGGTAGACCATTGATCTTATCGATGGAAGCACATCCTAACTTTGACATCGAGCTGGCATTAGCCACTATGGGTAATGATGATGAAATTGATTTAGATGGAGGGATTGTTGTGAGTTTTATATTAGTCCCAAGATTAAAAGTAATACTGTCGATTTCAGAAAGAAACGATGATTCACCACGAGACGACAATCAACGGACAGTCTTCTGAAACGTAACGATCCAAAGTCAGACTCTGAGTTTACGAAATCCCCTTCCTTTCAGAATCTCGGCCAAGAAATCGAAAAAAGCATCAAACTTGGATGATTTCAACATCACCAGCTCTAGCTCAAAAAGAGGACCTGTTCCGAATTCCGAAGTACACCAATCCCAATCCCAGTCACACTCGCAACCAAGCAAAAACAAATTTATTGCTGCAACAGTTCACGAGAAGACCACTCAACCAGTTACCGATCATTCGTGGAGAGATCATGAAATTATAGAGTAAGACTTAAAAAAAAAACGAAAAAAAAGTTCGGTGCCTCATGCTGGAATCGAACCAGCGACCTTCTGTTTACTAGACAGACGCTCTGCCACTGAGCCAATGAGGCGCTGTGGTGCATTCCAACGAAGTGTCAATAAATGTTGCGTGTTGCAGCGGTGAACACCAGAGAGTAGCGACCCCAGAGACTCAGCCGGAGGTGGAGATGATTGTTCCGATGGAGACTGATCCAGATATCATGGAAGTTGATGAACCAATTCAGTAAGAAGCGATTTTTATTGATTATTTAACTAGAAAATACTAATTTAGCAGAAGAACACCAGCAGAGAAGGAGTTTTCAATGCATCAAGCTATTCAAGATATTAATATAAGTGCACGAATCAACTCTCCACAATATCTCGAACCGGAAGAGTTCCCGAACCCGATTCCTCAAGAAGAAAATGAGCGAGAACCTATAGTTGCTGATATCCCGGAAGAGGATCAAAACCGAATATTCAAAGTTCCTGAAGTGAAGCGAATGAGAGTGGATGATGGTAGAAGTGTATCGGTAAGTGATTTTAAATAAATAATTTATTGGCGAAAGGAAGGCACAAAAACCCCAATCAAAAGAGATCTTTTTCAGATTCGACGCATTCTAATGGGCACCGAAAAGAAACAGCTGATGCGAATGAGCCAACAGTTCAATGGAACGCCATTGATGCAGGATTCGCAGATATGAAGTGGTGAGTGATGTTTAAATGTGCTCGTATTTCTCTGGGAACACTCCTGGCGGAGCACCCGGATAGATCACAAAAAGTGAAAGTTGCAGAATCGAAATCACAGTTGCAATCACGTTTGGAACCTGAAACAACAACGGGATCATCAAAAAATAGCTCATAATATCGAAAACTTTTTTAATCCTGTGTAATGAATGTTTTTAAAATTTTTAATATTGAAATTCGCTTACCAGTATTACAATGTCATCCACAATGTATCCGTAGAACATCCATTGGAAACAGACTACGAAGCATGCAATGCAGAGTGGTAGAGGCAAAGATTCACTTGATTTATTCCGAACAACCTGAAAACGAGAATTTTAAGACGCTGAAATGGATCTAGAAGTGTACTAATACCTTTCCAATATCGAATAACGGAGCGGCCACACTGCAGATATTCAGAAAAATGCAATAGTTTCCCACATAAGTTTGTTTTGTCACATGACTGTTCGCCGAGTGTTGAACCCAATACACGACGATTCCAATGATGCACAATTCGATAGCGATAACCTTGTTTAGGAATCTCTGAATATTAGGAAATTTAGTTTTTCGAAAAAACCCAAATGATTGATAATGGGGCCAAAATGCGGGTGCCTAAACCTATAAATATAAAAAAATTTCTGCGAAAAATTTGCAAACTTCGTTGATTCTCGCGAATTTCAGTACCTTTTTAACTGAATTTTTTCAAAATGTTGCCTTTTCTGTTTAAAATTTTAGGCTTAGACAAAAGCGTCAATAATCGGAACAGTGGAATAGAAACGCCGGTGGCCGTGATTGAATGTCCCAGAACGACAACTACAGTAACCTTTAAAAAATTTTTTCCAGGATTTGTTTTCTCGTTTTTAACTTTCAGATTTTCATCGATTTTTCTGTTTTTTTCTCGAAAAAGTAGGAAAATCAAGTTTTTATACTGAAATAATCGACGGAAATTCGAAAAAACGAAAAAATAAACTTTGATATTGTCTTCAAATCAATCGCACGAGTGAACGAGTAAAAAAACGTGTAGAGAGCCCTCAAACCTGTAGAGGCGCTGTAGAGACACAGACATTTTTACTCGTTCACGCGCGATTATTTTGAATAGACAATAAATAAAAATATTTTCAGGTTACTGTAGTTTTCGTTGTGGGACCTTTTGGCGCTCCGTCGTTTCTATTCTACAATTCCGATTTCTCGTATCTAAATATTACCTTGTTCCTAGTCATAAAGTAGAAGTACAACAAATAGCAGCCTTGCAAAAAACAGCCGATTCCGTTTGTGTATGTAATAATGTCATCGTCTTTGAGTAGTCCGTATTGAATGAATAAACCGCACGATAAAAATGCTGGAATATAGGTTTGAGAGGTGATAAGATGGAGACGGAGACAACGAACAAAGAAGAAACGGTGCGGGACTTGTGCCTTCAGAAGATCCACGTGTTTTGATGCGGTGACAAATTTGTAGGCCACATAGGAAGAAGGCTGCAAGGTTTCAGAAATAGATGAGGGTTCGTTGAAAAATGAAAAACTATAGTTTTAAAACTAACCAACAGTAGAAGAAAGCGCAGTGAAGGAGAGATACGGTAGAATAGTTTTCCCGAACGTCATCATTATATGGGAGTTATTTTGGAAACTGCAAAAATAAAGGGGAAACCCCAGAAATAGAGAGAAAAAAAAACAAGAAAAAAGAAGAAGAGAGCAGCGAGAGAGTGGGCGGGAGAGAAAGACGCAGACATCGAGAGACAAACTATGATTGTAAAGCAAGAGAACGTGGCAGAAACTCACCAGTCGATCAGAGATCAACTTACGGCAGAAACGAAATATGAGGTGAAAGGAAAAAGGAGGAAAAAAAACAGAGATTCGGATTCTGGATGGAACAAGGAACACGAGATGTCATTTCGGAGGGAAATAGCTAATCTGGGTCAACAATCTTATTAAAACACATCCTTTCTTTGGGAATCTTTCTCACTTTTTTAGTGTTGTGAGAAAGTGTTCGTAATTCTATTAATTATAAAAGAAAGAGAAATTGAAAAAAAGAAGAAGAGAAATTGAAAAATTTGATAAAGCTTTTCACTACAAAGTCTTCGCAGATAGTTACAAGAATAGGTTTTTTTAATTTTTATGTTTTTTTTTTAATCTATCGAAATTATTATTCTGGTACAAAGAACAATAGGAACTGTGGAAGAGAAATAACTAGACAAATACGAAAAGCTGTGTGAAAAAGCCAGGAAAAAATCCTGAAAGACAAAAATATTTTAGGTTACGGTAGTTTTCGTTTTAGGTTACGGTAGTTACGTTAGTCCTTCGGCAAAGACCACCGGCGTTTCTCTTCCACAGCTACAATCTTTTTCACTAGATTAGTATTTCTGTTCTAAACAAAGTTTGTTTAACAAACTATCAAATTTATAAAAACTTGTATTACCAATGAAAAGAGCTCGAAGCTGACCACAAATTACAGTAACCTCCATAAAGGTTGAACTCCGAAAAAATCAGAATATTCCATATACCAAAATACAAGAGTGATAACCCAGTTGGAATATTGATAAGTTTTTAAAAATGTATACCGTAATTACTCTAATAGAACGTTTTTTCACAGGAACAGAGATAAATTGGCTTAAAGTTGAAAGTTAGGTGTGACGTTCTATTCGAGTGTTTACGGTATTCTATCTGGCTCAGTGCACAAAAAAGGAAAAAAGAAAATGAAGGTAGGAGTGTTGCTAGGAGATACAAACAAGTGTAGAATTATTTAAAGAGTGCAAAAGATGGTTGGTGCGGCACGACCATGGAAACAGAGGTCCCTCATTCTCTCGAAAATGCACAAAACACGCTCCCCCCAGCTCCCAATAGGAACTGCAAGGCTTTTCTTTTTTGAATTTTTTTCCTTTTCAACGGCGTTTTTGGGGATTTCGGATTTTTTTCGAATTTTTTCGCAAAAATATCCTGAAAATAGATACATTTTAACACATTTTGATGCAATAAAAAAATTGACCGGAGTCCCCCTTAAAGCAATAAAAACTTCGAATATACATCGTTGCTGGAACGGTTCCCAGCATCTTAACATCTCAGAATCCCAGAAATTTCGAATTTCAATTCTATTAATTATAAAAGAAAGAGAAATTGAAAAAAAGAAGAAGAGAAATTGAAAAATTTGATAAAGCTTTTCACTACAAAGTCTTCGCAGATAGTTACAAGAATAGGTTTTTTTAATTTTTATGTTTTTTTTTTAATCTATCGAAATTATTATTCTGGTACAAAGAACAATAGGAACTGTGGAAGAGAAATAACTAGACAAATACGAAAAGCTGTGTGAAAAAGCCAGGAAAAAATCCTGAAAGACAAAAATATTTTAGGTTACGGTAGTTTTCGTTTTAGGTTACGGTAGTTACAATTTACCTTGAGATACGCAGAATCCCAGAATCTCACAACCTGAATCCCAAAATTCCAGAAATATGAATAAAATAGTCTAAATCTTAAAATGTTTGCATAATTACAGCAGGCAAAAGAGATGGTAAATGAAACAAAATATGGAATGAAAGATGACAACAAATGGCCGATATTGGAGACGTCTGTTGGTTAGGAAGACGGTGCAATATACTTGCCAAGATACCTTCTCCTGTCTGTAGTGACCCTAGTCTGATGACTTGGCTGGACAATTACTGTATGTTATTGTGTTATGAGACCCTCGGGCAACAATCATTCACTGTCATTCTTGTGCAATAGGTAGAGTATTGGGTTAAACACAAACCTATTTTATCAACTAGATGGTTATTGCTCCATGGGCGATTTCGTGTAGCAGAATACATGAAAAAGGGTCTCTGTGAAAACATCTTACAAATCATGTTACGAGTTAATAATACAAAGAATAATGCATTCGAATTTATTGACAACAACCAAAAAAGATTAGATTGAAAAATGAAGCACTGAATGTAACGAAGACAAATGAAACAATTATTACCGAAAAAAAGGTAAATGGATATTATAGTACATTAGTATACGTTGTATAGGGGTGAAGGGATTTGAAATAAATTGATGGAAACAACAATTTATTTAAAAAAAAACAATTTACAGTTTTCACAACAATATAATAAAAGCAAAAGTGAGCAAATAAAGTATTGTCAAGAAAATATCTAAATGAATAATGATGTTTAATATCTGAAAAGCTTTGAATGGATGTAATAGTTTTCAAGAATATTTGAGAAGTATTTTGAGACCGTATGGTCCAAACACGGATCCAATCATCAGTCACTCATATGTCGTTAGAGAAACAGATAATCATGTGCCATCTGTTTCAATTCAGGACGAATCGTTCTGTTTTGGTGTATGGAAAGAGACGGAGGAAGAGTTTCTGAGAATGGTGACGTAGTTCCAGATTTCTCCACTTCTCAAATATTCTTGAAAACTATTACATCCATTCAAAGCTTTTCAGATATTAAACATCATTATTCATTTAGATATTTTCTTGACAATACTTTATTTGCTCACTTTTGCTTTTATTATATTGTTGTGAAAACTGTAAATTGTTTTTTTAAAATAAATTGTTGTTTTCATCAATTTATTTCAAATCCCTTCACCCCTATACAACGTATACTAATGTACTGTAATATCCATTTACCTTTTTTTCGGTAATAATTGTTTCCATTTGTCTTCGTTACATTCAGTGCTTCATTTTTCAATCTAATCTTTTTTGGTTGTTGTCAATAAATTCGAATGCATTATTCTTTGTATTATTAACTCGTAACATGATTTGTAAGATGTTTTCACAGAGACCCTTTTTCATGTATTCTGCTACACGAAATCGCCCATGGAGCAATAACCATCTAGTTGATAAAATAGGTTTGTGTTTAACCCAATACTCTACCTATTGCACAAGAATGACAGTGAATGATTGTTGCCCGAGGGTCTCATAACACAATAACATACAGTAATTGTCCAGCCAAGTCATCAGACTAGGGTCACTACAGACAGGAGAAGGTATCTTGGCAAGTATATTGCACCGTCTTCCTAACCAACAGACGTCTCCAATATCGGCCATTTGTTGTCATCTTTCATTCCATCTTTTGTTTCATTTACCATCTCTTTTGCCTGCTGTAATTATGCAAACATTTTCAGATTTAGACTATTTTATTCATATTTCTGGAATTTTGGGATTCAGGTTGTGAGATTCTGGGATTCTGCGTATCTCAAGGTTTGAAATTCGAAATTTCTGGGATTCTGAGATGTTAAGATGCTGGGAACCGTTCCAGCAACGATGTATATTCGAAGTTTTTATTGCTTTAAGGGGGACTCCGGTCAATTTTTTTATTGCATCAAAATGTGTTAAAATGTATCTATTTTCAGGATATTTTTGCGAAAAAATTCGAAAAAAATCCGAAATCCCCAAAAACGCCGTTGAAAAGGAAAAAGATTCAAAAAAAGATGCCGCCGAGGGACGAGGATTTTCAGTGAGAAACCTAGGCCACGCGAGCGGCGCGACTTTCTTACCGGACATTTTTTCCGGATTTGTTTCGCTTTTATCTCCGACAGGTAAAAAACGTTAAAAAACACTGTCGGCCACTTGAAAATAATGCTCTCAGGCGCCGTGGCCTAGGCTTCTCACTGCGCGGGAATTCAAATCCTCGTCCCGCGGCGGCACCTTTTTTTGAATTTTTTTCGTTTTCAACAGCGTTTTTCGGGGGTTTCGGATTTCTTTTGAATTTTTTCGCAATAATATTAGGAAAATAGATAACTTTTAACACATTTTCATACAATAAAAATTTTTGGTCGGAGTCCTCCTTTAGAGTTTGAACACTCTTATACCGGTCGTGCAGTTCACAAAGCTAATGTAGGTGCTAGGAAGACACCTCCAACCAGCTAATCTACCTCTAATCGAGAGTGGTCCCATTGAGACAGACGAGGGAGTGCGAGAACCAGTCACAGTCATAGCATACACTCATCATCGGACTGTCTACATCGTCTGCGTCTTTTAGGTCATCTGCCACCTCATAAGATGCTCCTTCGTTTCTTTTATATCGACCGTTTATCATTTCCCTCATATTTCTTTATGTTCTTCGACAATATGTTGAAAATTTTCAGAACAACCAACAATGAAACTATCGATTTTTCCGTATTTGGTCCAAAAGGAGATTCTGGAAAACATGAAAATTTCGAATCTATTTTTGTTGTGTTTGTCTCCAAAAATATTAAGAAGTTGATCAAATCGTCTCAAATTACAAGATTCAACAGCATCAGTCATATTGTGTATGACGCTCCTGAGCGTCCTGTGACCGATAGCTGGTCGGTTTATATTCCCTTCATGCCCAAGTCGGACAATATCATGGAATTTACTGAGCGCCGCGAGGAGACAGAGGATGATTATTTTCAATTGAACGTAGCTGGAAAAATAATGGATTTTCGGTAAGTTAGAATCAGTAACCAATTGGAAACATATCATTAATTTAGGTTGTCAAACCAATACCAATATCCTGAAGCATATTTCCACCCGAGTGAAAAAGAATCTGCTATCGAATCTATTCATAACTACTTTCTCGATTTCTTCGGTGAGACTGTAGAATATCAGTATGTGGAACATTACAAGGAATTCATTCCACATCTTCCGAAATTATCATTGTGTCTTTCCTTTTGGCCTGGTAACTTGGGAAGAATTATAAACATTCAACCTATTGAAGAATATCTCGCCTCGTCTCCTGCTTTGAAACAGATATGTATGAGTTTGCAATCACAACAACTGTTCCGTCCGGAGTCCAAATTCTATCAGGCAGAATCCATCTCCCTCACACTATACACCAGAACCGCTCATGATTTTTTACGTCATTTTCAAGGAAGACAGGCATTTTTGAGATGCGATGAATATGACGTTTCAAGTTTTATAGGGTTTATGAATAGATGGAAATCCGGACAAGAATGTGGGAAGTTGGAATACTTGAAAATTAAATTAATGCGAAATCGCGGCGTTCAAAACCAAATTCTGAATGCAAATGGAGTAAAATATATTGATGAATCAAGAACACCACCCACTCACACATTACCCGTAGTGTGAGTTATTTTTCAGTAATTTTGAAATATTATTTTCTTTTATGATAACTGTGGAATAATCAATCGTTTTATAGGTATAAATACGGGGACTTTCCAAATACGGCTCCGATCATCAGTCATGCATATGTCGTTCGAAAAACAGATAATCGTGTGGCATCTGTTGCAATAAATAGAGATAGGTTCTATTTTGGAGTATGGAATGAGACGGAAGAAGAGTTTCTGAGATTGGTGACGTAGTTCAAGATTCCTCTGCTCTTCAAAATATTCTTAAAAAACTATTGGATCCATACAAGGCATATAATTATCTTAAAGGTGGGGGGACAGGAGATTTTTCGGAGGTTTTTTGGAGTTAGGGTATGCATTCTACCGTGACGGTGTACAACGCTTAATGTTACTCTGCGTACAGCGGTCGTCCTCGCCTTTATGTATGCAACCGGGCGCCGGCTGCCGCTTTGCCCGCGTGGCTCAGTCGGTAGCGGCGCCGCACCCTCAATCCTCGCCCCCACAAGTTCAACTCCTCGAGGGGCATATTTGAACGGAATTTCGAGAACATTATTTTTTTCATTTCCCCCACCTTTAAGATATTAGTCAAGATAACATCGTCATGTAAACTTTTTTTCACATCGCTTTCATCAAATTGTTTTAAATCACCTAAACCTCTATCTACCTTTGCTTCGTTCTTTAATGTATTTAGAAATTCGTTTCAATGGATATCATTAGATATCTTTCCTATATTCAAGTATTCCAGCATTTGAGATCGTTCTCCGGGTTTCCATCTATTCATAAACTCAATCAGATCCAGAATGTCCCATGTCTTACATTCTCAGACAAGAACAAAGTTCCTGCCGGGGGGTTAAAAAGGATGCCGGCAGGCTATTGAAGTGGTGGCAGGAGAAAGTACCTGCCGGCGGGCTAAACGACACTCCGCTCGCCGGGATTTTAATTTGCATATTTTATTATTTTGTTTTAAAGCTAAAATTGATTATGTCTATTATTTTACTGAATTTCTTTTACGAGGTATATAAAATTATTTGTTCCGACACTGTGTACATTCTGAAAAGAAAAAGTATTGCTCCGACATTGCAAATTTCCTTATATTTTCAGAAAATCCCAAAATGACTCCTCAAACACCTCGCGGTCGTTTCTGCAACAATGGATCTGTGTCTACGTTTTTTCCTCCAACAGGTATTTATATCATAATTTATCAGTTTAAAAAAAAAACGTTACAGGATCTCATTCGAAAAACGACAAATCGGTAACTACACTCAACAAATCTGGAAATATCCTCACAACTACCCTCACCGGTGAAAAAAACAATATAGAGAATTCAGGATTTTAAATTATCTATTCCAGATCGGCTTATGAGTTTGGTATACTTTGACAAACTCGATATCTACGCTACTGGCAGACTTCTTGCTCAAGAGTCAAAACAAAGGGATATCTGGCCAGAAACAGAGTTTTCTAAGGAAGATTTCAAACTCAGTGCACGATGTGGTTCACGTTCCGAGAGTATTCGACTATACTCCTGAAGAAACCATGTACTGCATTGAGGTTAAGGTAACATTTAAATGGGATACCAGTTTTGATATAAGATTAAACTTTTGCAGGATTTGCTGAAAAAATATCAAGAGAAGCCGCCAGTGAAAATTGTCAAGATGCCAGCTATCTCCACGAATATTCTTGAAATAATTTCTTTTGATAATAAAAACTTATATTTTGTTAATATTCTCATTTGATTTTCATGAAAAAGGCCCTGGAAGAGGAAGGGAGAAAGAACAGAAAGCATTTACCTGCCGGCGTGAAAGTCCATGCCGGCAAGCTAAAAAAAAGTCCCTGCCGCTGCCCTGCGGCAGGAACTTCCCTTAACCCCCCGGCGGGAACTTTATTAATAATATGTATTTTGCCGTTCTAGCGCACCTTTTCGACCACTCTCAATTTTCTACATTTTAAGCTATTTTAAGGCTTATTTTTAACATAAACAAGTCTTACCTCTTCAAAAATGTGTAATTTTAAACAATTTTCAAAAATGGTAAAAAGGTCGAAATGTGCTATCTTAAAAATGTGGTCGAAATGGTCGAAATACTGCGCTAGAACGGTGAATAAAAAAATGCTAAATAAATGAAATTTTCAAAAAATTTGAAACCACTAACAAATCTAGATCTCTTAGAACTTGTAAAATTATTAAAGATAAGAAACTTCAGAGGAATCTTTATGAGAGATACTTTACCTTCTAAGATTAAAGAAAAAGAAGTAGGCATTGTCAATCTGGATTCTTCTAGTGGTAAAGGTACTCATTGGGTATGTTACTCCAAGAATAATAAGAAGATTTATTACTTTGATTCCTTCGGACTTGATCCTCCTTTACAACTTCAAGAATATCTCAAGAGTAGAAATAAAAAAGATAAGATAGAGCTTTCAACATTCAAAGTTCAAGATTTTGGAACACATCATTGTGGTTATTATTGTTTATTACTTTTAAAATTATTAGAAAAATATGATTTTCAAAGTAGTGTTTTATCTCAATTTTTATAACCATATGCCAGAGTCTCAAAAGAATCTGGAATAATAACTCTTTTGAAATGCAGCATTTTCGCTTGAGTCATTTCATTATCAAATACTACTTTTTCCTGTTCTTGGGTGTATAATTGCTGTTTGATACTTCGAATACAGCATTGTTTCTTTCTAACAATACTCTTATTGAAAAGACTTTCTCGGAAATCTTCAACTCTTAACTTCTTGACAACATTTTTCTTTATTCCTTTACTCTTTTTAACCTCATCTCCAGGTTTTGGAACTTTTGGAAGTTTAGGATTCTCTATTTCATCTTGAATTCTTTTATTGTAATAATCTACAAACTCTTGACGTCTTTCCTCAGCAATTTTATATGCATATTGTTTGGGTTTCAAGGCTAAAAGTTCTTGCATTATTAATCCATTTAATTCATCTTTGAATTTGCCAACAACTTTTTTATTTCTTCATTATACAATGGATGAACTTTAGGATATTCACTGAAATCGAAATATTTTTTTAATGAAGAATCTTCTAATAGGTCTTCATAAAAGTCAGATGTAAAAATTTCATAAATAAGGGAATCAGTATCCTGATAGCATAATTTAATGTTATCTCCATATTTTTTCTTCATAACATTGTAATGAAAATCGTACATCAGCCACTTACTCAACTCCAGGATAGCAAAGCCAACATAAATAGGCTTATCTAGAACTATTTTAGTTTGAGCCATTTCAACAAAACTCAATTCTTTGTTTATTATTATATTCCTATTAAAGTTAGGTTTCTTAGCTAACTTAGTTATTCTATCTTTCTTTGAAATGTAATGCATTTCACCATTTTCCATACATTCATACTCACCAGAATACACCAACTTTACATCTACTCTATTACGAACATTCTCCATAGTTTTCCCAAAAACACTATTATTCATCAACTTAAAGAAGTCTTTTTCAAAATCATTTTTAGCTTTTTTTCTAAGGTTAGTATTCAAATCAATATAGCTCGCAAGCCAATTAGATTCATCAAATTTAAGAATTCTCTTAATTTTTTTCAATTTCATTCCAAGATCTAAAGCTTGATTCGTAGTAACTGCATTACGTGCAGGAAAAGACACGCTCATCCATATAAGTATCCTTATTCGAAGGAATTACCAGATGTTCGTTTCCAGATGGTTACTTCATTTTCGATTGCTGGCTTGGATTATTTCGGACCACTTCTATATAAGTCAAAGGAAGGACGAGGCAAAGTCTGGGTATTATTAGTTACTTGTCTCGTGACGCGAGCCATCCACCTGGAAATCGTTCCAGACAACACAACATTCGGTTTTTTGACTAGTTTAAAACGCTTTATCGGACGTAGAGGAACACCAAAAACTATAATATCGGATAACGCCCCATCTTTTAAGTTAGGTTTCAAAATTATCAATTCGGATCTTCGAACTCTTGTGCACCAGAGTAGAACACTTACTTCGTTTTTAGCAGATAACGAGATTGAGATAAAAACTATCACTCCCTTTGCTCCATGGCAAGGGGGGTTTATGAGAGACTTGTGGCTCTAGTAAAGAACATGATTTACAAGGTCATTGGACCACAGACAGTATCGCTGTTAGAGTTAGAATCGCTGCTTATTGAAGCTGAAGGTATTCTAAACTCCAGGCCAATTTCATCAAACCAAGGACATGTATCGGATTCTCTTGCCATTAGACCTGTCGATTTTTTGATTCCAAATGGACGAGTTTTTCTTCCGGAGAATAACAAAACTGTTATGGACTTGGTGACCAATGGAAAAACCGAACAAGCCACTCGGGCTCTTTTGCAATCTATGTCAGCTATGAAAGATCACTTGTGGAGATGTTTTGCAGAAGAATATTTCACGATGCTGCGCAAGTATTATATGAAGGACACATCTCACTCCAAACATTCGCCGACACCTGGTCAAGTTGTACTCATCAAGACACAGCTCGTTCAGAGACAAAAATGGCCAATAGGGCTAATCACAGAATTGTGCTACTCGTCGGATAAGATAGTGCGTTCTGTAAAAGTGAAGGTAGGAAAACACGTCCTTGAAAAAGCAGTTAATCAAATCATTCCACTGGAAATATCAGACGATGGTTTATCAGAAGAACAAGTGGAGACTGAGGTTGTTGAAGACACTACTGCTCGCGTCCCTACTATCGAAAGAACTGTAGAAAAAGGAATTAAGTCGCAGCAACCGGCTGTTCAACGGACTCGTCCGTTTTTGCCACGAAAAGCTAAAGGTCGTCTAAACCAAAGAACTTCTAATGAAGTTCTTTCTTCGTCCCCCCCAGTGTTGCGGAAGTAATGTATCGTACATTACTTCCACAACTTTATGCTATTGGCATTATTGTATTCTTTAATTGTAAGCCCATCTTAAGTTGTAAGAATAATTCCAAACTGTGGAAACTCTCTAGCCTATCTGAGGATATCTAAATAATATTCAACATCTCTTGCTTTGTTCTACGAGCTATCTGAAGGAATCAGTTCGTATGGATTTCCAAGTTACGTGACCGTCTCCTTATGTTACCTAAATCTTATAACAAATCGTATTTGCTACGTGGAACGGTCGATGTGAAGTTTATGTGAAGGAATAAGATTTAGTTCTCTGAGTACTGCAAGAAAGTCGCCATCTCGTCTATCCCAAGGATCTAAGATGTCGAAGGATCCAGTTGATGAAGAAGCCACCAAATTGTGTTCCTCCAAAAGTTCGTTTTAATAAAGTTTGAGTGTTGAATGTCTCATTCTTTCTTTGTTTAACTGTCTTTCTGGTTTCCGAGACGGACAGGGGTTCACTACCCAAATGCCGTCTCGACAAATTTCGTTAAATTGATTTTGTAGTAAAACCTGCAAATAATTAATAATCTAGTATATCATACAAAAAAAGACTTACCAGTTCTTTCTGTTCACTTTTACACTTTCTATGGAGAAGTAGAGATTTCTTGACACGAAAAGCATTCCCATCTTAGAAGAAAATATTGAACTTTGCTTGAAAATCATCTTGAAAATGAAATAACAACACAAAAACTGAAGAAATTCTGCGACGTAAATCTTTCTCAAATGATACACCTCATTCTTTCATACTTGTTTTGCCAGTACCTTCGAGAAGGTTAGGGTGTGACCAAATTCGTCGAGTTCTCTCTTTCTCCTTCTGTTCTTTCCTTTGGTGTGACGTATAAAGGTCAGCAATGTTCCCTTTCTCTTTGTGTGTCCTTCTTTTCTCTTCCTCACTGTGATCGAGTACAACGCAAACGCGTTGGGCTAGAGTGGAAGGCAGAGACGCAGAGGAAAGCGAGAGACAGCCAGCATCGCATTCTTCCATAAACCTTTGTGAATAGAAAAGAGACTTGCTTTTCTTCCGTAGTTTGCATTGACTTCGTGATTTTACATGACGTTACTTTTTCCATTATTCTTTGATTTCAGACATGACTGCGATCACAATTCGATTGGTTGGAGAAAACGACGATCGTTTGTTCAAGGGTATCAAAGTGGATAATAAGGTTTTACTTCGATAATTTATTCCTATTAACATATTTTATTTGTATATTTTCAGATTCCTTATGTTGACCTAAAGAAGGAAATTCAATCTGTGACACATATTCCACCCAAGTTTCAACAACTCCAATTACGTGGTGAAGATCTTCCCGTTGTTGAGCGTCCCATTCAGGACATCAAGTTTGGCGAAGAAATTGTTGTCGTAAGTTGAATTTTTACATTTAAGAATTTACTATTTATTGTTAGGATGTATAATTTTTGGAATTTAAGGTCACCTATCACCCCTATCACCTATCAGTAAATTTTTAAAAATGTATTTCAGAAACATTATCTTCTAGAATCCTGGCGTGCGTATTTGTTGCTTTGTGACAGCGCCAAGGATATCAAAAAAGGAAAACCTGAACGAACAAAATGTGCGCAAAGAGCTATAGCCAATTCACAAAAACTCGAGGATTCCGGATTTTTCGAAGCCTACGTCAACTTTGTGACAGTTTGGACCGACACTATCGGTCAAATGATGAGGTTTGCTAATTTGTTCAATTCCTTTTAAAAATATTGACAAAATAATGATATTCGCATTTCAGGTTTGTCGACCGAACGCGAAACGCTTTTGAACAAAGCGCTACAAAATTCTTCACCAAGATGTTTCCCAATTCAACAATAAGCTTTAAGCCTAAGCAAGGCGGTAGTCGAGCAGGGATTGTGGTGACTGTCACTTGCAATGGAGAAGAGACACTTTACTATATGAACTTATCATCACGCCGGTTCTTCAATTTCCCTGCAAAATGCATCAAAGCGACACCTGCCGGATCTTCGCGAAATGTTCGCATATCGACTTCTCGAACATATTGGAGTTGGACCTGTTGTATTCTTCCCATTCTATGATGCATCGACATACACTCACTACATTGCAACTAAGGAAGTCAAAGAATTCAAAGAGCTGGACAAACTTAGGATGTTGTTCTGCAAAATAAAGTAATTGTTGAGGTGATACATTTTAAATAATTTTTAATTAAAAATACTTTAAATACTTATTTAAATAAAATCCATTTCAGGCTTACCTGCTCTCACTTATCCTTGGCATACGCGACTTGAATGAGGGAAACATTGGTTCAACCAAGGAGAAAGCCCTGTCTATCATTGATTTTTACGTTCCGGATACTGACAACTTTCTACGACGGAGAATGCTCGATGATTTGAAGAATAAGAGCAACTTTGGTGGACTAGGAAAAGCCAATGAAATTCTCACTGAAATAGGCCATGAAGAGAGGATGAAAATTGTCAAGGATGCCCTGCCCCATTGGAGTCGAATCAAAAGCATAACAAGCGATATCATTGGTATTGAGAAAAGCGAATTACGGGAAGATGGAATAAAGTTCGGGACTGCTACAAATGACGTAGAAAATTATCTTCAAGACATCAAATTGAATTATGACTCGATATGTTTAGCTTTTCAGTAGTTTCGTTTATCATGTTCATCGTTTTTCTAGGATTAGAATAGTATTTATAATCGTAATCAAAAACCACAGTACTTTAGTAGTTCTTTTGTTCTAGATTCTTTTATAATACTCCGTGTTTCTACACAAGCCTAATTAATTTGTATTTTTCCCCATTCTTCTTTCTATATCTTGCTTTTATCATTTTATCTCACATCCTTGCATCATCATCAATAAATTCAGTATTAATGAGCTATGATAAGCTTATTATTAATAAAAAGACAGACATACAACCACAAGGCTTACCTATAACTAAGTTGGGCTCTTAAGTGAAAGAACCTTTACTTTTACAAACTCTTCGAGATTAATGTTGGTCAATGGCTTCAGATTTTTCAATGGCCTCTAGCTCCGCCATTTATTTAGCATTTTTTTATTCACCGTTCTAGCGCAGTATTTCGACCATTTCGACCACTGGATTTCGACCACATTTTTAAGATTGCACATTTCGACCTTTTTACCATTTTTGAAAATTGTTTAAAATTACACATTTTTGAAGAGGTAAGACTTGTTTATGTTAAAAATAAGCCTTAAAATAGCTTAAAATGTAGAAAATTGAGAGTGGTCGAAAAGGTGCGCTAGAACGGCAAAATACATATTATTTTTATTCTTGTCTGAGTTGTAATAATGCCTGTCTTCATTGAAAATGGCGTAAATAGGTAGTGACAGTATTGACGTACAGTGTAAGGATAACGGATTCTGCCTTATAAAATTTAGACTCCGGACTGAACATTTCTGGAATCCCGGGATTCTAGAATCCTAGGGACCAATGCATCCGAATCAGCAGTATAAAAACAATTGAAAAAAAGTTAATTCAGTGTCCAATTTATTGTTTTTTTTCTATTTTTTTTCTAGAAAGTAAGCCCAGTGAGCTGAGCTTATTATGCTTGTCTGAGAAAAAAGGTTGAGACGCAGAGAAAAAGTGTCTGCGTCTCCACTTAATATGTGCTATTTAGGCTCTCCGCTTCGATATCGCTACCGTATTCAGACTGCAAAAAAAACTCTCTAACCTTTTTTTTCTCAGACAAGCATAATAGATGTCTTTAGAAAACCTTTGGGTTGGTGAGTCTGTGAAGGAAAACAAAAACCAATGAGAAATGACTTCTTGCCAGCCTGAAACTCATCACAAAAATACTCTATTTCCAACTTTTGTATTAACAAAACCTTTATTTTTCAAACTTGGTAAATAACGAGAAAACGTTTTTTTGTGTTAACCTTAACTATAAACCTTTGCCATAGTCATAGTGACATCAAATCTGCAATGATTTTTCACTGCGGTTTTTTTGTTTCCCAATTTTCATTTTCATTTTAGCAATTCCCAAATTTTCACTTCGATTTTTTAAATGAATCCCAATTTTTCATTTCAATTTTTTCATTCCCAATTTGTTACTTCGATTCTTTTATTCAAAAATTGTTCGCTTTGATTTTTTTTCCCAAATCTTTATTTCCATTTTTTTTCGCTTCGGTTTTTTTCATTCCCAATTTTACATTTCGATTTTTCGTACCCAATTAATAATTTGAAAAAAGAAATGAAAACTTTTAAATGAAAAAAAATCGTTTAAAAATTAGGAATAAAAAAATCGAAGTAAAAAGTCTAGCTGTATTTTGTATTTTCTGTGTATTTTCTGTGTATTTCTGTGTATTTTGTACAAAGCCTCATAAAAAAATAATCGAGTCTAAATTTTCCGTTTCCACCCTTTCCATAAAACTTTCCCACTTCATCATGCTTATTATTACTGCAACGAAAAAATAGCAAGATTTTATTCAATTACAAAAAATTATAGTCCTATATCACTTCTTCACATCCCTGATCTCTGTCTTCTCCTTGTTCGGTGATGCTACAGATTTCTTCTTGGCCTTTCTAGTCTCATCACTCTTATCCTTCTCCTTCAATTCTTTTTCTTTTGCCTGCTTCTTCGAGAAGTCTTTGGTCGATGCACCACCTTCCACATCCAAATCGATCACTTTCCCATCTCCTGGACATTCAACAGGTCCGAAATACGGGCGGTCTGGATCCCAATCGATCGGATCATCATCCTTGATTTTGTTGGCAGTTGCAGCGTGTTGAACACAGTAGTAGATGAATTTATAGTCAGGAACTGCGTAGTAGCCAAGAGAATCGACGTACTGCAAGCAAAATCATATTTCTGGAAATTCTCACAATCTAAGGACCTTCAGAATTCTGTTAAACTCTTTCTTTGGACAATTATAAAAGAAATCATCCAGAATATCCGGCTTCGTTCTCACATCTTGCTTGTAAGTGAGCACTTTTTCACGATCATGAGCCTTCAATTTCCGCCATGGAAGACCTCCAGAAGTCCATTCAACAACCATATACAACCACGATTCAATATCATCTTTTCTTGATTGATCCTGTTGGAGCATTGCAGCCAGTGGAGCATACCGAGTTGTTCCTCTGAATGGAGCAGTACCACGTGGAGCTCTCATATCTTTACCTTCGGCTCGTTTCACGAATTCACGACAGAGACCAAAGTCGAGCATGAAGATTGTGTGGTGCTCGTTGGATTCGGTTCTTCCCGCTGCGAAATTTCCTGGTTTGATGTCTCGATGAAGATATCCAAACTGAAAATCTTCGAAAAACGCCATTTAAAGGGAATATTGTGCTTTTAAAGTTGATTTTTTAAAATCTGGATTTTTGAATTTTTGAACTCTTGATTTTTTGAATTATTTATTTTTTTCATACTTGTAATCCGGGCCTTTGCCGGGCCTTCGCGGGCCCTGCCATAATTTCTTTCAAAATCTATATTTCTTCAAAATCTATATTTAACCTAGGCCATGGCGACGGCTGGCTTCCTTTAATGGATCGGAGATAAAAGCGAAAAAAAATCCTGAAAAGTTGCTATGTAAAGAACGCGTCCCGTCGCTGTGGCCAAGGTTTCTTACTGCGCGTGAATTCAAATCCTCGTCCCTATTCGCCATCTTTTTTTATTTTCAACGGCGCTTATCGACAATTTGGTTTTTTTCGCAAATGCAAACTTTTTTTTAGTCAGACTCCTCTATTATAATACCATCCATTTCTTGACTCACACTATGGAGATGTTCGATAGACACCAAACACTGCGCGGCAGCCTTCAATGCTGTACCCAACGAGAATCTACCATCCGGACGGTCTTGTCTCAAATCCCACAAATTCTTTCCGATCAATTTCATAACCACGAAATTGAATCGATCCTTGACGTTTGCTCGATCCAAAACCGTACAAAAATGACGACTCTTTATTTGAATCGCGCCTTTCATCACATTACAATCCATCAGAAGAACCTTCTTTCCAGCCGACGCCTTCTCACATTTAATCGCGAACTTCTCCATATCACTCTGACGAAGCACCGAATAGACTGCTCCGTATCCTCCTTTTCCAAGCAGGGCGATCACTTTGTACTTGTCTTTTTTTGTTTTCAGCATTTCATCTTCTCTCGGCAGCACATCGTCCGTTTCATCCGAAGACATCATCTTTTATGATAATGTTGGCTCGAGGCTATTTTTTTTGAAACTGTTCGTCTCTCACTAGACAAGTGCAAGAATTTGATGGAAAAAGCGTGGATTTTCATGTTTTGGGTCGTGAATTTGGTATAAGTCTTTTCAAAAATAACAATGTGACCCGATTTTTAATAATTTTAAATTTAAATTTGTGATTTTACTTTTGAATAAAAACAAATTGAAAGATCCATGATAATAAATTGTACACAAAAAAACACGGAAAGAGCATAATTCTTACATATTAAACGGATATCGAATGCAAAGATGAGAAAGATTTAAAAAATGAAACAGTGAGAGACAGAGAAAACAGGATGCGAATGATCAGCGACAGGGTGACTTTTCTGGAAAAAATAAGAATGAGAGAGGTGGAAAGTGACAGAAAGTGAAGCGAAATTGAAAGGCAGGATAAGGCAACACTAGAGACGAAGAGATCTGATGGAAAAAGGGTGAAAAGTGAACTAAGCGGATAATTGACTAGAGAACTGGAGCTGATATGAACAAGAAATGCACTAAAACTAGAGGATATCTTCAAATGACACTCGTTTCATCAAGTTCCGGTTGTTGGGGAAGATATCGACGGGCTGGAACTTGTGGAGGAGCCATGGATATCCGACGGAGGGAGTAGGTGTCGTCTCCAGAAATGGAATACTCGCGATTCGATGTGGAACCCATTGCAGAGAACTGAAATTTTTAAAAGTTAGAAATTTGTGTTATTTTGAGAATTTCTGTAAAACATGTATTAAAATGTCCCCTTATAAAACGTCAATTTATTAGAAGGGTCTCTCTAATAGAAGGGGCCCTTTAATAGAAAGGCCCCTCTAATAGAAGGGCCCTCCGAAAGGGGCTTGGAAAAATAGAAAGGCCCCTGTAAATAAGGTCCTTACGTTTTCAGTATTCCGAGAACTTCAAAATTTGATAGAAATTTGTTGAAACACTTTTTTTGATTTAAAAGAAACTTGCTCAAATAATTGAAGGGCCCCTGTAATAGAAGGGCCCTTCTAATACAGGTTTTATGATAAATATGTTTACCTCTGGCAGTTGTGAGTAGTCATTGTTCTCTTGTGGCAAACCGTAATCAGGAGAGAGACCAGCAGTGACCAACATATCAAATACATCTCTGAATCCGTTGGATCGAGCATAGAACAGACAGGATCTTCCATTATTGTCCAAAATGCGCGTATCAGCATTGTGCTGAAAATTAATAAAAATTAGAAAAACAACTTGACAGTAAATAAATTTACCCAAATGAGCAGCTGAGCCAATTCGACACTGCCGATACTAGCAGCCAAATGAAGAACCGTCCGTCCATCTTTAGTTGTCGTGTTGATCTCATCCACTGTCAATCCGTTGGCCAGCAATACATTCAGAGACATCACATCACGTGCCAAAACCGCAGAAATTAGTTGAGAAGTGACTGATTCGCCAGATGGAATTGGCTTCAGGAACGCTTTCTGGACGTATTTCCGATCGATGAATCGTTCTTTTTCATCTCGAGAACTCTCAGGCACCGGTTTCCTTTCATTTGCTAGCTTGTGCTCCCACATATCGTTCGCTTTATCATTCCCTATCGCTTGCATCACAGCCAAATGTTCCACAGGCCATTGGTCCAACTCCAAACCTCGAACTTTCGAAATATGAGATCCTAGATTTCGATGGATTCCAGAACATTCGATACAAATGACAATTCCCAGATTGATGGATGCCCATTCAGCGGCTGGATTTCCGCAATCCGCACATTTTTCATTGCCAGGTATGGATCGGAGAGCAGCAATATCCGGACGATCAGCAACTGCTCTATTGTTCGTCTTTGCATTTGCCACTTCTTTTCCAAGAGATTTCTCGATCTCCCCACCAATCGCTTGAATCCATTCATCTCTTTCTTCTAACGATCCAGCACAGAATTCCCATCTCATTAGACAATTGTTTATCACTTCGAAACATTCATCCTCCTCATCATTGTGCTTCGAATTCGTTCCGATTTTCCTCGATTCCCGTTTCTTTTTTCCAGCAACAGTTTGAGGCATCACCGGTGGAGAGAACTGTTGTCGTTGATTCTCTTTGATCGCATCATCTGATCCATTACCCGACGTTCCATCTCCTGAATTGGCACCCATTCCCACGTCGCTTCTTCTTGGTTCGTAACTTTTCAATGTAGGCGTTCCACTGCCTTCGGTTGATGATCCGGCGTTTCCGACTCGATGTGAATGAAGTGGATGGAGTCGTCCAGTGATACGAATAGTGGCCAACTTCAAATCCATTTCTTTTCCATGTGCCGTCTTGTCCATGTACTCCTTCAGATTATTGTGATACGTCAGACGACCGTCGTTATACAGACACACATACTTCTTCTTCCATTCACTAAAAAAAGGTTTCGTTTAGAATTTTATTCCATCACAATTTTTAAACAGATTGAGGTGTCTGAAATATTCTTAAAATCTTACCGATTCAACGCCGACTTTGAACTCTTCTTGTAAAGATTCCCTTGTTTGATCGGAATAGCCCGTCCAATACCGAGATTCAACGATTCAATCATTTTGGACTTCTCTTCTTGGTGATCTTTTTGTCTCTGAAAACAAAATAAATGCTTAAAAACCAAAATTTTGAATAACTCACAAATATATTGGAAATCCTTCTATTCTTTCTCTGTGTGTTGGGTGTTGATGATGGTGTTGGTAGATGAGAAGTGGATGCTGATACTTGATTCGAACTATTCTGATAAGGAGTTCCTCCGACGGATGACATCGAGTCGATTAAGTACGAATTGACGGCAGGGGTGTCTGAATCCAGCAGTGCCGCCGAGGATCTTGAATAGCAACCATTGGCAATCGAATGAACTGACTTCTGACTAGCAGAAGGAGATACACCAGCCGCCATTCGATTTCCATACGGAGCACCGAGCATTGCAGACATGGATCGTTCACTTGCAGTCCTGGATGTTGGTGGTTGTTCCCGATGATGAACTGTGTTTCGTCGGGTGGAATTGTTGGTGGGGAATGATGGTCGCATGTTGGACGGCATCGCAAATGAATTCGAAATGTATCGTGGATCCTGGTAGTCTTTTCGTCCACTATCCGAATGCGTGGGAGTTGGCGTTCTGGCTTGTGAAGTGGTGGCGGCGGCCGCGTTGCCCACTTGTGATCGTATTCGACTTTGGATGATTTTGCAGCACGCTGTAATAAGAAGGCGATTGAATAAGTATGAATTGGGAAGGAAGGCAATACTTTTTGAAATATAAGACGACGATAACCATCTCGAACTGCCTAAAATTCAGGGTCATCAACGAGATAAGATAAAAACAGTGTTCTTTTCGACGGGATTTTCTCGTCGTTTTTAGACTAAAACTACTTTGTCTTCAGACTGCGTTGGGAGTCAAGAAAAGGACACTAACTCCCACGGGGATTCTTCTATCGGACTACTTGACAGAAAACGAAAATGCGGTGGTTGAATGAAAAAAGAAAGGAAGAAGCAAGCATTAGAAAGAAGAAGACGAATACTACCGAAGTGGTGGTTAGTTATGAAAAGGTGTGTGCGTGAAGAAGCATCGGATATTCACACCGAACAATTACGGCAGGAGGATTGACACGCTTCTCTGAATTCTTTTGGTGGGGAGGGAGAGAGGTGACGATGGAAAGCGAAAAGCGCTGGTGAAAGCAGTGGTCTATTTACTCGCGTCTTTTCACCACGCCATGGTCAGATTTGCAGGTCAGCATCGGATATGGCGCAGCAGCTGCTAATTGTGACGATTTCATGACACTTGCCAGTGAGGCTACTCGAAATTTAGGCTTGCCAACCGAAAAATATACAACATCCGTGTATCTTTTGTTCGACGGTGGCTGGTCAAAACCGGATCACTTGACGAGATAATCATTTCACACACAAAAACGGGCCATGGACAGTACAACTACAGTTCTCAAGGAAAACAAATTTCACAAAAAAAAAGGATTGAAAAGCGTATCTGAAAACCAACGAACACATCTAAAATACTAAATGACACCGATACTCTTTCCTCTACATTTTTTCTCTCTCCAAAGATCGCATCCTCATCCCAACGAACATTGCAATATTTGCTTTCGTAAACTTCGTCAGTGGTGGTGCGATGGGTGTTTGCATCTCGTGTTCTACTCGAAAACTCAACTCTCCTCAACACACAGAAAACACTTTAATTTCTCGAAATGTCAAGATTCATCGTCGTCGGCGCATTGGTTTTTATCTGTGTTCTGCCGACAAAAGAGAAAGACAGGAACTTGAAAATTAGGGTCAACGAGAGCTCTCTTCAAGCATCTGTTTTTGGGGGAACTGGAGCTACTTAGATCTTCCTGAATTTAAAGGAAAATGTTCCAAAAAATGGGCCTGAAATCTACTACGAGATTTTCCTAACATTTGTATTTGATCAACCACGATTTCTTGACTTCTAGCAAGTCAATTAAATACGAACAAACGCAACTTTCTATGCTAATTTGAATTCTTCACAGGATGCCATCTCCTAGTAGACTCCTACCATTGTAATCTAATATTACGTCATAAGTTATAGCCCCCGTTTTGGGTCATGAACCATTATTACGTGGGGCACGTGCCATTAAATCGGGTATGGCGCAACCTTCACCCAACACACCTCAAGTGCAACCGTAATAAATAACCTAGCTTGGCTTTTTGGGAGTGAACATGTAGAAACAAATACAACGTTCTTTTCTGACTCACTGTCGAACACAAAGTGTGGGAGGAAACGGTGCAAAAAAAAGGGGTAATGATAAATGACACAAAAAAGGCGATAAAAGTGTTTACCTATGTTTATATGTGACCCATTTACTAGGCTGCTCTTTATACAATACTCACCTTCTTTGAATACTCGTTCAACATTCGATCCAACGTTACTGCACGTCTCAAAATACGAGCACCTCTTCATTTGTGCCGCCAACTGCCGTCCTTCGTCTTCAGTAATAACTCGCGCTCTTCTTTCGGAGACGTGATCCTGGAATTAGCGATCGGTTAGGATAGGGGGAGCTTTTATCTTATATAGGAAACTATCTATATACGGAAAATAATAAATAATTTACGACAGATTGGTCCGGATTAGCACTTCACCAGATCTTATCCTATTTAATTTTTGCGTCAAACATCCGACAGAGTACCTTATGGTACGCACCTGTGGACAATTAGACAACTTTCTAGATTCAAAACTAACCTTGGTTCCAACCAAAATGAGCGGTAGATCACTGATATTCCTAAATTTGCTCATCTCATGAGCCAATGCAGTGATACTATCGTAACTTTGAATTGAGCAGACGTTGTAGACGAAGACGACGGCGTCGACCCACTGACAAAACTGTACGTCCAAGTGTTGCTGTCCTTCGTCACGAATCATTAATAAGTGACTCTGCCCTTCGATCACAACTTCTTTCTTGAATCGACCGCCTACAAAAAATAAGGCTTATTATATGAACCATAAAACGGATAGAACTTACCTTCGGGGCTCTCGTCTGGTGTGTACGTGTTAGTTAGATATCTGTGGACCAGCGCTGTCTTCCCGGATTGTGATGTTCCAACGATTCCCTGCAAAAAAAGTTTATTGTAAGTACAATGGGAACACATTCCCAGAAGCATAAAACTAAAAACTAACAATATGACACTTCGGATGTTTAGTAAAGGGTGAAGAAGGATCGAATGTTTTATACCAGTAAAGGAAGTCTAGGAGAATAGGGACCGTCATTCTTAGGATGGTAACGCGCGGCAAGATACGTGGGGGAGAGAAAGGAGAGCCAACACCTCCAAACAGCTGACTCCGCCCTTGACCACACCTGCTAACCAGGGATATTGTAAAGTTGTATACCAGAAGAAAGAGAAGTATTGCGTGGGGGAGAGAGCACGCAATATGCTTATGAGGCAGAAGGAAGGATAGAAGCAGATGGGACTAGATGGCCAGATGAAAGAAATATCAAAGTCTGAATCTTTGAAAAAAATGGAGAAATGATGAGGATTTAACAGTATTCAATTTGAAGCGAATGGGAAAAGTTAATTTAAAAACCCCAGTGTACAAAATATCGAACTGTATCAGATACGTTCACAGAGCGTCAAGATGAAATAATCCTCTGTTTGTGAATACCCCCTTTCAGCCCGTTCTCCATTTGTTTGTTCTCTTTTTAGGAGGCGGTCTAAAAAACTAGCAAGTGGTCCGTTTCCCAGCTAAGAGGCCAAAGATCACTCTAATTTCTTAATTTAGTAACCGTCTTACTAGCACGGGCCATTTGAACGTCGCTTTGTGTATAAGGTCCTCCCTTCACGCGCAGGTGTTCCTATGGTTGTACCACTTCCCGTGTTTTGTAATAATGAAACAAAAGGAAAGCAAAGAGAGCAGCGACAACTGTCATAAAAAATTTGAATTTAGGACTCCTCGACTAGGAGGGTTGATGAAGAGATCATAAAGTTTTATTATATGAGAGAGAAATTTGAGGTTTTGTACTGTATAGGGGTACTGTAATGGGATTTTTGAGAGTGGAGATCAAAGAGCCGAAAGTGAGAAGAGAGAGAGAGGAAATCCGGCGTTTCTTTTTTCTTATTTCTCCAGGAGAACGGAAGAATTGCGTAACGGGTGTTCCCTTTGAGAAAATACCGACTCAATTAGCATTCTTTCATGATACACAACCTCCAAATTGTTTTGAAGAATGCCACATAGCCACTTTGAATCATCATGTAACAACCCTATTTTCTGGTACGCAGGTGCCTATAATAGCTAGTTGTATCTAGTGACACAGAACGACAACCCTCTTCAAAAATCTAACGAACAAAAATGGAAACATCTGGTATTCCTACGCAATAGAGATTAGCAATATCCAAGCATGTCTCATATGAGTTCGAAGTTTGCCAAGTGACACCTGTTCTTCCTTTTGTTATCCGTCGATCATCTATTTGTCAACACCATCGGGATGCTCAAAGAGGTGAAAAGACCTTGGCAACAATATGATATTATCTAGCTCGCTATTTGTAACGAACACCTTCCCGCCATCCGACGCAATAGGGAGAAGAACAATGGGAAGGGAAGACATGGGGATTAGGGAATTGCGTAAGGTGGGTTCTTCTAATAACCCCAACCATCAGAAAGAATACACTCTACACCTTTTGAGCAAACTACAAATATTATCAGGGCTACGATTCACCATATGTCATAAACTAGATATTCTGCTAGCCTATTATCTTATTTAGCACCCAAAGTGAGGGGTACAGTAGCTGTGTCTAATGCCGCGTCCAAAATCTTCAAATATGGGATTTGCCATTCGCAGTCAAAACCAGTGCGAGAGTAACCTCTAGCAGGATCGAGACCCTCAAAAACACATGTTAATCCCTGTGAATTTGTACAAATTTTAGCGGGGTTTCTGACACTGGTTTCAACTTTACGAATTGGAATTTTTAGGTCACTTTGGACATCTATCTGAGCCCAGAAATCCCAGATTCGGAAACTTTGGATGCGGCATGATAAAGGAGAAAACAACGTACCAATTTCATTTCGCTGACCAGCCTGCTTAACGTCCATTCATGTGAATTGACAAATGCATCTGAAAGAAAAATAGTTTAGTACTCGATTTCTAGATTTTGAAAAAATTAAATTTGGTTTTCTGAATGCTCTTTCTTTCCCAAACAAACCAACCGTGATGATAAGTGGGACTCCTGAACAGTTTAGGATTAGTTCCCACGGCTTTTCGTCCCGGTCCCATATAGACCGCAGGTAAAATAGTTACATCTTTTGAACCATTTCGTCTTGCATGAGCAATAGAAGAAGCTGGATAAATCACATAAGATGGTACGGGAGTCATATCGTCATAGTCTGTGGTTGTGTGCGACGAAGAAGACGTCATCGCATCATCAGAATATACAATTGATGCGCTCGTCATGACTCTTCGTGGGGGCATTGGTAGAGGGGGTGGTGGGATATATCGATGTCGGGAGAGTGATCCAGATTCTCTTCGCCGACTTCTTTCAGGTTTCTCAGATCTGAAGGAGACGGATGACAAGCTTCGAGTCGTCACGGCGACGTTCGAGTTTTCTTTGTCTTTTCTAGAAGAGTGTCGATTTTTTGTTGGAAACAAAAGATCCCTCCATCGTTTCTTTTTTCGTTTATCGTCTCCAGCATCATTCGCATTTAAATCAACAATTTCTTCAAACTCTGTTGGATCGTGAATCGTTGAATTCAGATTTCCACCTCTCCATTCATTTCTTCCATAGTATATTTTACCCTTTGATGGGACTTGTCGAGCGCTTCCAAAGTAGTTATGATTGGATACTACTGGCATAGTTGGTCGGGATGGGCCTGGTGCCACTTCGATGAGATCATAGTAGTCATAATTTCGAATCAGCGGCATTTTCAAAGACTATGGGGTCAAAAGTGCATAATAACCGACAGATTTTCTGGAAGAGCAAAATGTGCTAAAAAGAGTAAAAGAACGAAGAGAAATTATCGAAAAAGAGCAATGATTAAGAGATTGAAAAGAATGCAAACACATCTGATCCAAGCGATCGAAGAAAAGTGAAAAAAGAACAGTTTTTTTCGGGAAGTGTCATGGCTGCCGCCTTGACAGAGTAGGTGCCGAAACTAGTGTGCTGTGTCGATTGTTGACAATCGACAAAAATCGACGAAAATCGTTAAAATCGGTGTCGATTTCGTCGACTCGATCAAAAATCGACATTCAAAAAGTCGACAGAAAATCGACTTTTCAAAAGTCGATGAAAGTGAAAATCGACAAAAGTCGATTTTTGTCGATTTTGAATCGACTCAAAATCGACAAGAATCGACGAAAAATCGACGAAAGAATCGACTTTTGTCGACTTTATTGTCCGAGAGGACTACACGGCCGGTGACCTAGAAACTGCCTGTGGCCGGGGTATTTTTCATGAAAAACAGGCATTTTTCATCGAATTTTCCACTGAAAAACCGTATTTTTCTTGTTTTTTTGGGTGTTTTGTTTTTTTTCTGTTTCATTTATGATATTCTTGCTTATTGCAGATGAATTCGTCACAAAATCAATCTAAAGCGTGGCGATACTTCGAAAAACAAAATAACGGACAAACTATGACCTGTAAACTGTGCGGAAGGAGCATAAAGTTCCATTCTCCGACCACAACGATGCATCAGAAGTTAAACAGTCACCACGAAAAAGAAGTTGAAGAAATGGAAAGATCGGTAAGCAGAAAATTACATATTTTTGGTTAAATTCTTAATCTTAGATAGTACATAAAGATCAAGAGCCACGGCATCAAATAATTGGAAAAAATCACTTTGGAGTAAGATATTAAAGCTTATTTTTCCTCAAAGTCTGATTTTTCTTCAGATCTACGAAGAAGAATACGTCAACAACAGAAGAGTACGAATATGATGACGAGAATGATGACTCAGAAGGCGTAGAATATTACGAATCCAGAGAGCATAACGATGATACTTTTGGAAACGATTTGGCCCAAATAATGAAACATTAATTCCTAATGCCGAACTTTGTTCTTCTGTTTCTTCTCTTTTTCAAAATTTTGTCGCTTTGAATTTTCTTCTATTTTCCTTGCCATCTTCTGAGACATACTGATTCTCTATTTTGTATCCCGTTGAAATTATGTTTTACATTATTTGTTTTTTTATTCATAAAAATAAAGTTGTTACTCTACACAAAAAATGATTTCTTCAAAAAATTAGAAAACATTTTCTCGAGGTGAAATTTTACTTTGCAGTCCGGAAAAGTCGATTTTTCGTCGACTTTTGTCGACTTTTTGTCGATTTTTCTGTCAATTTAAGTCAACGCAAAATCGACAAAAGTCGATTCTTGTCGATTTCTGTCGATTTCCGTCGACGCAAAACCGACAAGAATCGATTTTCGTCGACTTTCGTCGACTGAAAGTCGACAAAAATCGACAACGAAAAGTTCGATTTTCATCGACAAATAGCCTTGTCGAATTGTTGAACGTCGACTGTGTCGATTTTCAATGTCGACAAAAATCATCGATTTTCGAGTAGACTCGGCACTCTAGCCGAAACGTGTTGGCGAAACGAACGGACGACTTGGAATCGAAATTCCAAGTGACCCCTCACAGCATCGGGCCCGCCGAAAACGGTGGCGAAAAGAAAAGAAATAAAAAGAAGACGCTATTGGTTGCAAAGAAACGACTTCTTCTTCATCTACTACTGTGTCCGTTCGTTCGCTCTTTCTTTGCTTTTTTTTGTCTATTCTTACAAAACCAAACACAACGGAAACTTGGGGTCTGAGACAGAGAAGCGAGGGGCAATTGAGTGAAATGCGCGAGGAGAGCGATTCAGCCTCATTAAAGAGAGTTAATGGATTCTTTTCGATACACTACTCGGAGGATCAAACGGTGAAAATGAGTATGAAACACTGATGATCAGGGCAGGCAATGGGAATGGGATGTTAGAACCATGATTCTATGTTTCCCACTTCACAGAAAAGGTACTGTAAATTGTCCAAAATTGGCCTAGAAAACCTTGAAAATGATCAAAACTGGGTCAAACATCTTGAAAATGGTTGAAAATAGTCAAAAATAACCTAAAATATGTTCAAATGAGTCAAAATTCGCCGAAAATGGTCAAAATCAGTCCAGAGTCGGCCTAGAAACGCCGAAGGGTGCAAATACACAAAATAGTTCGAAATTGGGCTCAAAAGCTTGATATAGGTCAAAATAGGCTTGAAAAGAGCAAAAAACAGTCTAGCATAGCCTAAAAGCGCTTAAAATGGCCTGAACAGGTCAAAAACCGGCTAGGAAACGCCAGAAGGATGTATACTGAAAATGCCTCAAAATCCGCCTAGAAAAGCTTGAAAATGTTCAAAAATAGGTGAAATGAACTCTAAAATGGTCTGAAAATTGGTCGTAACGAACTCACTTTAAGGATTCGCTGTAAAGATTTGAGAAACGTTCTCAATTGTGGCAAGGATGCCTGGCTCGTGAAAAGAGAAGTTTTTGAAAAGTGAAGAATACTTGATGAGTAGAAAGCGAATATAAAGAACACAAGACATCGTTAGATAAGAAACGGCACGACTGATTTACGACAAATCGTTCTCGAGACGCAATCTGATTGGCAAATGGCTGCTAACACTTGCAAGAGAACATCCAAGAAGATCATCCATCATAACGACACGAGGCTCCAAGGACGTATGGCTCGTTGTCGGGTCGAATAAGAATACGAATGAGATTTTTTGTGGAAAAAAATTCGACCTTGTTGGATCGCAAAAGAATAACAAGTGGGTTGAGAGGAGGGGGGCACTGAATGCAAAATTAATTGAATAAAAAGCAGAAGATGAGGCAAAAGGAAACCAAATCATAGGGCAACGATCGACGACGGATACATTCGAGGACGCCAATCATGGAGAATATGAAAACGTCTTCTTCTTATTCTTCTTTTTCTATGTAATATGAAGAAGAAGAATAATAGAATTGGTCAGGAGAGACAGCAGAGTTAGAGTTCTAGACCAGTCTGTTACATCTGGCTGGTGCGCCTTCGGCGCGATTTAACCTAATTTTTTCGGTGCTAGATTATCCAACAATTGGTTCTAGCACATCTTTTTTAGACAGGAAATAATATATTGTCAGTAATAAATTAGGACCCTATTCTTAAGTTATATGAGCTATATATGGCCACAATTCAATTTTCCCAACACTCAAAAAGTTTCTTCGTTCGACTTCTCAAAGTTTTTGAGGAGTCAAAACTTGGTGAAAGGCGCCAGAAGAGAGCAGCACCAACAAGGCTCATATAATAAAGAAGTGAGAAAATTCGAAATTCCCCAAAGAGCATCACATTTTATGGTGCGAACGAGGGCAAGAATGTGTTGTGGCTCCAGAAGAAAATGGAGTGAAAATAGGAGGAAATGAGCTAGAACTAAGTACTGGGCATTTGAACAAAAAAGAGTCGAGTTGGGACGGCACAAGGAAATGAGGAGAAGGAGAACACAAAAATTAAAATAATCCGATTACTGTGGTGTATTTACTGCTATCGGCGAGGAACGATAACAAACAAACGAACGGATGAAAAAGGTTGATTGATGAGGTGATAAAACAGAGCAGTACGAATTATTTAAAAGAGAAGGATTCCTTTTGAATTTTTCGGATGTTCGAACCGGCAGAAAAGATATGATAAGCAGAATGCGAGAGAAAGAGCAAAAATTGACGAGTTGATGAGGTGACAGGTTTCTGTGGTTTCTTGTTTAGAAGCAGCTGACACGTGTATTTATCTACCAAATACTTATACATCTTCTAAAACTACCATGATGACCTTCTTTGAAAAACACCGACGACAAAAAGGGGAGAACTTGTTACCGAGAAGATGAACTTGATACGGAGAGAAAGCAAGAAAAAAAACATCACAGACAATGATTTCTGACAAGAAGGACGATCCATAGGAGGAACCCACTTCGTGCAAAAAAGAAAACTCCCAAAAAAAGAAAGTCGGGAAGATACGCAGAGCAAACAAAAAAGAGCTGGTGGGATGGGATGGAACGGGGTGACAAAAAGAGAGCTACACGGATACAAATTCAGAAAGAACACAACTGTTCGAAAACATATTAAGAAAAAACAACGATATTTGTATTTTGCGGGGCGATAATGTTCTTCGAGATTTACGAATGAGGTGGAAATTCAGAAATCGGATACCCGGAATCCTGAAGAAGCCATAGACTGCGGTGAGAAGAAGAAGGGAAAAGATGAAAAAGTTGTGGTTGGCGATAGGAACCTCTTACGACCTTTCGCTTGACGGGGATCAAATATCGGGGCAATCCGTGTCAATGTTTCGGTCAAACTACGGACTGATGTATTGAGAAGAAACGATGCTAGCATCTGTGTTCGAATAAGGAGCAAAGAAATGACCATATGACTTCTGACCATCTTCGTTTTCTCTCTTTATTCTCAAGTGTGTTAATCCACACTTCACCCCAATCGACATCTTATTGTTCCCACTCAAGACTTCCGATTGGGTGATGCTGTTGGGGGGCTCCGCCGATATACCTATCAATACTATTTGAACGCTTTCAAATGGTCGGTACGTTTCAGAAGGAAAATTTGATACCCTAGTGGCAACAAATAGGATCTAATGCGCCATCGGTAGAAGATAAACAGAATGTGAGAGTAAATATTACAGGGAATTCTTAATTTTTGTTATGGAAAAAAGATTGAAGAGAGCACCTAATAGGCCTAAAAAAGCATACTGTGGTTTGCAGATAACATCTCACAGCTTCTTGCGAGCCTGTTTTAATGGTCTCGATATAGGCGGTCCGCCGAAAGAAAAAGAACAAAAACAGCTGCCCCCTCTCTGAAATGGAGGACCGCAAATTGCGTAACGAGTCACCGAATCTGAGAGAGCGGCATTCTCATTTGAAAATGCTATATATCGTCGTTGCGGTGGTTAGGTTCTTCTTCTTTTCGGGTGCACCGAGCAGATTATTCGAACCGGTGGCGACAGCCATACGGCGCACTCTCTCTCTCTCTTAGCGGATTACCAGGACGGTCAAACAAAAAGAGTGTAAGAGGAGAAAGCGGGATGTTGCAAAACTTGGTGGGAATTGGTTTTTGAATGGTTGGGATACAAAAATGGAGAGAAGCCTGAAGACTCGAACCTGAACAGATGGTATTTCTGATTGACACTTGTAAGCGTTAGACATACTCTAATTAGGAGGCATCTGCTACTCGATCTCTATTATTTTTTTGTTTTCATATTTTCCAGATTTTAGGACTAAAAGGAGAGCTACAGAAATTCGATCCTAAATTTCGAGATTTTCAAATCAGAATTTCAGTTTTTCTGTCAAAATTTTGAGATTTTTCTGTCTAAAATTTTAATTTTCGCTGTAAACATTTGAGATTTTCGGTCGGAATTTCACATTGTATTTATAAAATGGAATATTTTCTTTTCCAAACTTCGAGATTTTTGGGCCGAAATTTCGCGATTTTCAGCTCGAATTTCAGCCATTTCGACCACTTGCAGAAGCTGTCAAGTTTCCGATTACTTTGAAAATTTAGGATGATATAAAACAGATCTAGATTAAAAACTTTGCACGCACAGAATTTTTTGTAAATTCCTAATTTTTCAGCTACTTGCCAATTTTTGAAAAACACCCTTTTTGGCCCGTTTTTGTACTAAAAACGTGCGTCTGTCAGAAATCGGCAAAAAGCTGAAAAACTAGGAATTTTCAATAATTCTGTAAATTCAGAGTCCTCCGTCTAGGTCTGTTTTACACCCTCCAAAATTTTCAAAGTGATCAGAAACTTGATAGCCGGCCGAGCTCCAAACTCCTGAAAATCAAGCGGTACTGTTCACCCGAGAAAAAAAATAGAAATTAAGTAGCCAAGTGTTGAGTCTTCTTACTATTAGATATACTATTTGAGAGGGAAAATAACACAAAAGTGGGAGGAGGAGGACCCTGCTGCTGCTGGAATGCGTGAAGCAGCAATGAGTGTGTTAGTTAGATGGGGCTCTCCCGACCGAAATGCCATCCAATTTTTTATTCAAATAAAAAAGAAAAGGAGGAGAAAACGACACGGAAAAGAGAGGCATCTCTAGCGTTGTGTCGTATTGGTGGTGCCAAGAGAGAGCAGAATGCATGGGTTTTTTCATTGAAGAGCAGGAACATGGAACGGACAAAATGACAGAAAAATGACATGAAAAGTGGTACAAAAGGGAGAGAAATTGGGAGTAGAAAATACAAGTCGGGTCAACGCAATGTCTGATGCTAAGTTAGCATTGCTAACCTAATTTAACCAAAAAATGAGTCAGAGATCTTCTTCTGAATTTCCGGAAAGCTCCATATTTGATTTTGAGAGAAACACATTTCGTAACATTTCTAAACTCAATAACAATGTTTTAAAGTTCTAGAACATAAGAAAAAAGTAAGAGAAGAAGCGTCTGAGAAGTCTATATAGAAGAAGAAGCTGGATGGTGAAGAATCGGGAGGCTGACAGTATTTAGAAGTTTCTTAGAAACGCCAACTACAATTAGCGAGTGACGGTAGAGTGAGGTACGCGCTTATTAGGGAAAGATGATGCCTCGAAGGAGAGGAAAGTTGTAATTGGCTTCTATTATCCTGGCTTCGCAAGTACGGCAATTAATGCTTTGAAAGCTTCAAATATATAAAGCTCTGTTCGAAAAACCATTTAAATACTCAAATACAAGTTTTTGCTTTTTCTTTTATGCATAAAAGTGCAAAGCTGTTACTTTCGAAACGTTGCACTTGCGAAACGTCACACTTGCGAAACGTCACACTTGCGAAACGTCACACTTTCGAAACGTCGTCTTTCGAAACGTCGCGGAGCCATTATCCTAGATACACTCGTTGGTAGGGTTGAAGTTTTAATTGCCAGCGAAAAAAGGAGAATCTAAGAAGACAATTTTGAGGGTAAGGTTTTAAAGAACTTACCCAAGAAAGAGCACTCAGAAATTCATAGAAGTCCTGTATTAGAAGGACCTCCACGTTGTCAAGTTTGAGCTGATTTTTCTTGGGTCCTATGCAAGATACAAAAAGGGTGTCGCCCTGATAAAAAATTTATCAGGCGGCAATTATTTTTATCTTTAAAAGAAACGAGATTGGACCCTTCTATTACAGGCTTTGCGATATTTTAAATTTTAAAATAAAACTCACCTTCGACAGAAACAATTTGTTCTCGAATTTGTTCACTTATTGCATGGCATCCATCGGGTAGAAGATTCAGCAGATCGTATATCTGAAAATAACGAATTTTAGATTTTTTAATTAATTCTTTTTTTTTAATACACAGAACTTGCCTGATCAAAATTCAGTTCCCGAAATAACTGATTAGTCATGACTGATTCTTTTTTTTCTGTATTTTGATGAAAAATCAGCACAACAGAAAAGAAAACAATACGGTCGAATGTGTGACCAATTCGAAAAACTAACTGCCCCTAGAGGGATTGGAGACGCAGACACTGGAGAGACAGATGGCACCGTGTTCGCAATAAATAGGGGAATAATGGTTTAGCCTTCAATAAGGGATTGATATGATACGAATTGAGTTATAGGCGAATTTGAGGGTAATGGGGATTTTGCTGGAATTCCAGCTAAATTTCGGCAATATACCCTATAGTTTTTTTTCCAGTTTCCCTGAAGTTTCAGCTAGATTTTTTGTTCAGGCTCCGAGTTTTTAATTCTTTTTTGTAGTTTTTACAGGTCAAGAATACCCCAAAATCGCAAGTAAAAAAGCTAACCTGATAAATGCACGGATGGACACTTTCGAACCTTTGTATTTCAGCTCGAATCTGTTCCGAGTGTAAGGTGTTGTTCCCACCTGCCAATAGATATCGGGAATCTCTTGACATTATTCGCTGAAATGTTCATATTGAGCTTGTTAACGTCCTATTCTTTTTACAAAACTCACAATTTTTAGAGTTACTTCGTTGGTGTTAACCTATTTTCCATTACGTGATTCTTGTTCAGCTACTTGTCGGAGCTATTTGGAGTTTCGTATGTCAAATGGTAGTCTCTACAAAGAAGTGAAAAAGTTAACGGATTTTTGGATGAAGCGATTTAAGCGATGAAAAATGGTTCTTTGTGGCGGAGAAAACGGGGACAAGAGACACATGGTAGGAAGGAAAGGAGTCACATTTTTTGAATTTGAAACCGCAAACTGCTGTAGACAGAAAGAGTTATAACGGGAAAAAAGAAAGGAAAAAAAGATTCGGAGAACTTGAGATGTTTTTCATCTGAATAAAGTCGAAACTAAGAATTTTTTCCAGCTCGAATTTTGCAAATTATTATTACCCTACAGTAATCTCTGAAAAATTTCGCAAACTGTCGTCGAATTCGGTGTTTGCAGACTTTTTGCAAATCTTCGAATATTGAACGTTTCCATTTGGCAAAAAATTACCAAAAAGGGAGAATCTTACATGCATGGTTTATTCTATGAATAATCATTAAAAATAAAATTATCCCTATTTTTCAAATATCGCTCTCAGAATGTCAAACTGTTCAGAAAAACGAGAAAAAGGGTTACAAGCAGCGGTTTATGGATTTTTCTGCGGTTTGTACATTCTGAATATTCCTCAATTCACTTTCAATCTCCAATATCATATTTGGGGCGATGCCAATATATTTCTCTTTTCTTTGCCTTTTCCTTCTTCCCGTTTTCTTCTGCGCCGACACTATTCCAACATATTGTACATATTAAAGATACGCGGTATCCGAAGAAGACGCAACAGGGCGAAAGTGGAGATAATGTCATTAAAAAGTTTCGATTCGTTTCGCGACGCGTCGTCTGTTTCCGTTGAAACGGACGGGGTGCGATTGCGATCGGAAGTGGAGAAGGTATTGAGAAAATGAGAAGGCGACAAGCCCAAATTTACAAGAACAAGGAAACTATAGCAAAAACCAACAGAAAAAAGAATGTTTAGAGGTTTTTTTCGGGGGGAATCGTGTTGCGCATTGGATTCTAAACGCATTGACGACAGGTAGGGAGCTGAGCAAACAAAAGTTGAATTGAAATGAAGAAATTTTTTTTTCTGGTGAAAATTAGAGAAAAAATTCAATAATTGCAAAAAGAATAGAAGAGAAGAGAACAGTATAGATGGGTGTGTGTTGTAGTTCTTGGTCGAATTTAATTAAATGCGAATCATGATGGGCGCAGCGGCAAAAAATGTAAAAACGGCAACAAGAGAGAAACAAAATGAAATCACGATGATTATTCAGTTTCTTCTGAATTCCAGAAAAACCTCCGGAAGCCAATCCATCGTTCCGGTGGGCATTAAAGAGCTAGAGTAGTCATATAGTAGGATTTTTTGTGTCATTAAAATGGACAGAGTTGGAAAATCAAAGTATTTAGTAATACAATTTATGTTAACATTTTTGTATATATGAGAAAATTCAGATCATTATAAAGAATATCTAAATTGTGAAATTATCTGAAAAAAGTGAGAAAAAGGGACAAGCTTGAAAATAAATATCTATCGCAAAAATTGGACAAAATTAGGCAAAGAAGTCGATAAAGATTACAGTAGTCTAAAGGAAAATGCAGCAAAATTTGTTTGGATTTCGAACGGAAATGAGATTACGGTATTTGATGAAAATAATCAACAAAAAATTAGAAAACACTCCGCTCAAAGGGAAGAGAAAAATTACTAAAAAATAGAGAAAAAAATTATGTTTAAAAAATGCAGAAAATCTTGAAAATAAGCATCAGCCAAATTGAGCTAGACACAGTTCGAATTAATGAGATACGCAGATGGATAAACATCGGGTTAAACAGTTTGAAACTGCTAGCCAGTGGCCTCAAGGCCTCCCAGAACGTCTCACAAGCATACGGAGAGTGAAGCGAAAGTGAGAGAGCGTGGCGAAGGCGAGAGACGCAGAGCGGTCAGCAGCGATCGATGCGCGTGGAATTAGGGAGAGACGCAGAATGAGAGTGAAGACACTACTGCGACTCGTCCGACCTGAACTGACTCATGTGTATGGCAATGAAACGGAGAAGGTCCCCCTCCTAACAATGCTTACATAATGCAATGACGGCAGTATTACTCTTGTCCGAAATCAATGCACGTTGCGGCCGAGAAAACAACGGTGGGCGGAGCTTAGCTCCCACGGAGAGAACCTTACTGTATTTTTTAAATTATTGCACGCGCCTTTAATACAGTACCTCAACATTTATCGAATTTTCTCAAATTTCTTCAATTTTTCGCTTGTTTCTGTCTAATTTTGTGTAATTCTTATAAATCTTTAATTTATTTTTCTTATAAAATAGAAAAACACAGCCAAATAGGGCCCAAAATAAAAAACGTCCGAGGTACGGTATTTAAAGGCGCATGCATCAATTTGTTTTTTCGCTGTGTGGCCGACGATGCGATTTTGAGTAAATTTTCGGCCGCAACGTGCATTGATTTCGGACGAGAGTAATATCTTCTTTGTTTACATTCCCCTTGTCCTTCTTCTTCTAGCTCCGCAAACAGTCTGTGAACATAAGGTGCCATATTCCATCAGGTCCTCATTATTTGAATCGCAAAACCTCCTAATCTGTATTGCGTGTCTTCTTCTCCTTCTTCTACTCTCTGAGACGACGGCTCATTCATCACGGATTCGTCTCATTTCATGGCAATGAGATGCAGGTGGTGCTGGGAGGTATTAGGATTTATGAGCCCCGATTGAGTAAAATTGATAGCTTTGCACTTTATTCGAATGGTAACAATAACAGACAACAATGTAATCAAAAATGAATAAAAAAACGAAACAAAAAAGTTAAATGATTCCCCAAATCTCTTCCAAACCACTCGTCACTTTGGCGCAAGTCAATGCGGCACTCAATGGGTAGTTGCTGATTTTGGTCTCCGAGTCGGTGTAATCGACAACGATCTATAATAATAATATGAACAGATGGCGTGAAAGAGATGTTATCGTACCTTTCCTCTTGCGATTCCACCAATAACCAGAACGAGTGGCTCGTCAGTGTCCGGAGAGACGAGCTTATTGGCCATTGTCAATTCCGGTACGTTGAATGACATAAGCATTTTACGCGAGCCGACTGGCAAATGATTCGAGACCGGATTTTTGACGACCGACATCAATTTTTGAGTAGTTTCAGCGGCACGAATTGATAGCTTGTGAAGGAGTTGAACTGCAAAAAAATCTTCAAAAATGGAAAAGAAGTCAACACTACTAACCCATGAGTCCGCAGAACCGATCAAAAGTTCTTGGGATTCTGCACTGTGGTGACACATCAACAAGCACATTTTTGCTGGTTCTGAAGAAGACTCGTAGCTTTCCAGCTCTGTTCAGCGGGCTGTCAAGAAGATTCAGAAGACACTGATGCAGAATATCCGGACGATAATCGGCTGGATCCTTCTTTGATTTTCGTAGAAAGTTGGCGTGCTTATCACTGCTCAGAATAACGTATTCTCCTCCAACTTTCGCTGTTTCCAGACTACATCCTTCGAGTACCACGTACAAGATCTTCTTTTCTTCTAGATGCGCATCGGTCTTCATGCGCTTAGCGTTTGGCGGCGCAACCGTATCGTATTCGTGGGACATCTGGAAAATAAGTGATTGTCATATGCAAAAGGTGATTGTTGAATAAATGAATTGAAGAACAAAGTATCAAACCGCAATTGAAAACGGAGATGTATAAAATAAAAATAGGAGACAACCAGAAATATGAAAGGTTCATTGTACATTTTTATTTCGAAATAGATTCAAAGAAATCGGAAATCTGTATTGGGAGTTGAAGTTGCGGAATCGTATCCTTCACGACGGTGTCATTGATTTGAGTCCAGACTTTCCTGAAGGAAGTGTTCGTCACATTCGTGCTCTCGTCTGCTTTCAAAACTCCCATCTTCACGAGATGATCCAATTCACGGAACACAAAAATATCACTGCTGACGTTCAGTGGAGGGTAGTAACTGTTGACAAGCTTTTTGAACTCTGTAGTGATAAGAGCGGTTGAAGACATTCATTACCGTAAAACCTTAGACAGAATGTCACCCGCACTGTTGAAATTGAGCCCATTTATCTCGGTTACTGTAAGAGATATCAAAAATTTGTCAATTAATAAAATGTTTGTGATATTATAATAGGCATTTTATCAGTTGACAACTTTTCGATAGCTTTCACAGGAACAGAGATAATTGAGCTCAAATTTATATGTTAGGGGGTCCTTCTGTCACAGGTTTTACGGTAAATGATCTCACCGAGAAACACATTCCGATACGAAGTTTTTGGAACAGACAACGGCCCATCTGATTCCTTGTTCTGAAGAAGTTTCCATACACACAGGAAAACACATTGGGATCGGCGAGTTTGATCTTTAAATTAGTTTTTTTTAACTATACATTTTTACATTTTTTAAATCGAACCTTTCAGAATTATGACTTTCTCGTTATATGAAGGAAGCGATCTTGCGACAATCGCGCTGATCGTTTTATTGATTCCGCTACTCTCCCACTCTTCGCAGTAGTATCCAAAGAGCATTAGAATTTGAGCAGCAATCTGTTTCAAAACTACAAAGCGACTTGTCTGAAAATCAATATTGTACAGAGAACAAGCAAAAAATCAACCTGAAACACTGGTCTCAACCATTTTTCGAAGTTTAGGCTGGTGATGAATTTTTTGTAGCATTTATCATCATCTGAAAATTCAGTTCTGCAAGTTTATTCGAAATTCATAAATATATGATTCTTACCACATTTTGAGCCTTTAGGAATCAAAAGTTGTGCCATTGCGGAACAGTATTCATCATAATTATGAGTCGTATCGAATGATACTTGAACTTTCGGAATGCGAGAAGTCGCCTGTTTCTGGAGATTTTGTGCGAAGTCGTGTCTCGAAATCGAAAAGAAAACTAGCCAAGAGAAGTGTGTTGCTTTATCGACCATCGTGTAAAGGATCTTCTGTTGTTGAGGAGTTATCAGCTTGTCAGCGTCGCGTACCAAGAATATCGAGTAGCCGCTGTCCTCTTCTCTAGCCAATTCCTGTTGATAAGTCGGGTCAGCAGCCACAAATCCAGCATTAATCACTCGTAGTTCTTTCTTATATTTTTCCATAACCTTGCGAACGGTGCTTTCCCGGCCGCAATTCCGTTCTCCTAAAAAAAGCGATCAATCAATAATAGTCAAGTTCTAAGAAACAAACCTTCGAGCAAGCAGCATTTTCCATCTTTTGATTGAAGAAAATCGTAGACAATGTTCTCGATTTGTCTGTAAATCCATTGTAATAGGCAAATCAGACGCTAAAATGCGTTGCAAAAACTAGTCCGCGGCCATGGACGAACTTTTCGTTTCTCACCTTTCTTGCTCTGCTAAACCGAAAACTTGGTCATCTAATAAATCGAGAGCTCGCCGAGCATTTTTCTTCACTGACCTTTGCTCAGTTTCTGTGAGCATTTTCTGAAAATCGCAAGTTTCTGGAAGATTCAGAAAAATCAGAAAAGAAATAGAGACCAACAGAATAAACTGCTAAAAATACAAATTTTCTAAAATTGCAGTTTTTATTTTTCATTTGTGAATGCATTTGTTTAGTATAGTAATTCTGAGAAATTGAAAAGAAACCAAAAAAAAAATCTAAATAGAAACCCCTTATAGGGAAACATAGCAAATATAAATATAGTGAATATATAAAGTACTAAACTGAATAAATTGATTTATGCTTCTCGGTTGCTTCTTTGATTGCTCTTTCAGCTTCCATCGTAGTCATCCCGAGTTTGACACGTCGATTCATTGTTCCCTGATCGCCTCTCGCCAAGGTCACCAGCGAAGTTGTTGCTAATTCGAGGAGCATTCCATAGGCAAAGTTATCTGAAGCTGGCTCTATTCCAGACAATTTTGAGCAGATGATACAGTAGTTCTTGTAAATTTCGGCGAAAATCACTTCTTCGTTTTCGCGAGTCTGAAAGCAATGATTGTAAATTTGTATTTAGCTGAAACAAGGTACTCACCAAGTTTTCAACAGCACGGAATAATGTCAACTGATGGAGTCGGAGTCCCTTCACAAGTCGATATTTCAGAGATTCAAGAACGGCTTTTTGAGCTTCTAGTACATGGACAACCTCCAACTTTTCAGCCTTCTTCTCCACAGCTACTCCAATCGAACGACACAGAAAATCAAGAGCTTGTCTCAAATCGCCAGTATTCATTGCGATTTTCTTGGCAACCAACTCGACAGCTTTCTTCTCAACCAAATTGGATCCTTGAAGGCGGGCACGGACGATTTCTTGAATTTGTTCATGTCGGTACGGTTGGAAAACCAGCCGACGTTTATCGAGACGACTAGCATTCCTTTGACAGAGCATTCGTTCTGGGAAATCCAAAGTGTTGGCAATACCAATGATGGTGACTTTAGACTGTGGAAGAGCGGTCCATTCGAAAATATCATAAAGAACGTCTTGTTTCCGGTTGCATAGACTGTCGAGTTCATCGATGAGGATGACGATGGGAGGGCGTTTCGAATCTTGCTTTTTGAATATATCGTTCAGTTCCTGACGAGCAGTGCTTGCGGAGATCTTTGCGCGGGTTTGGCTCTTTTTAGAAATATTGAATTCTTCTTGAATGCTGAAAAAAATTTGTGAGAGGTGGATCCAAGAACTAGTTAACTTACCCATTATGAATCTCGACGAATACAGTTTTTTTGAAGATCATTGCATTCACTTCGACATATACGAATTTTGGACATTTTGCGTTTTTTTTCATAGCATTCACGACCTGGAAAACCCATTTTCAATCCTAAATAACATCAAAATAGGACATACCGCTCTGACAGTAGCTGTTTTCCCGGTTCCAGGAACTCCACTAATATACATTGCAGAGCTTTCTCCTCGTTTCCGGTCAATTACTTCACGGATAAAACTCTCAATCTCTCGAGCCTCGGCCTCTCGGCATGGAAGTTGTTCGGGAACTTTTGACAAATGAAGTCGACTAGCCAGCTCTTTTAGAGTTTTCGCAGAATTTGAGTCAAGTGGATCCACAACGTCATCCAGTTCCTCGCTATTCTGTCTCATCCGCCGTCTTGTTCGAAGGGTGCCGCCAGGAGTTTTGCTTATAACAACGGGTGTTATTCTTGGCTTTATCATATTTTTAGGTATCTTCATAGTCAATCGCTCTCTTGGGGTCTGATTCTCCCTATAAAAATGCGTTAGTATACGTCCCATAGAACAAAAATCTTACCTCTTGTTAGAAACGTCTTCCTCTTCTGATAAATCGCCATCTGATTCTAGAAACACCTTTCTTGGCCTTCCTCTCGATTTTTGCATATTTTCCCGAGGAGTTTCATCCTTCCGTTTAGTCGGAGTTTTAGAAGATCTCAAGTCTCTTGCTGAATTCTTCTTCGGCGTTGTCAAGGATGTCTTGCTTAGTTTTTCAGCAAGAATCTTTGATGGCGTCTCGTTGGCAGCTCGTTTCGTACTCCTCGTGCGCCTCCTTCCATTTTCCTTGTCGCTACTATCAGAGTTGGTTCTTGACCGAAGAGATCTCACAGGTGGGCTATCAGAAAAGTCTTCATCAATTTCAGGAGAAAATTCCTTGTAATCCATGTGATCGTCGGCTTCATCTTGCACATCATTCTCCGTTGGCTGATATTCGTCTTCATCAGAAGAACCTGAACTGGAAGAAGCGCTGGAATCAGACACTTCTTGTCGTTGAGGAGCTCCTTTCAAATGCAATGATCTTGATGATCGAGTATTCGTCTTCTTGACTACCGGTACAACCATTTGTGAAATTCTCGTTGAACGCCGCTTTTCAGTTTTTTCTGATCCGAGAGCTAATGATGGCATTGCCTAAAAATAAACTTTGAAGCGGAAGAATAGGAAGTATGATAGAAATTTTGACAACAGTTATGTGAGACACCTGGTATTCATGGTACGCCACCCACATCTCGGAGAAAAGAAAATCAACATTTGAAAAAAAGTGCGCGAAACAGTTGCGTTTGGGAACCATTTTTGAAAATCGCGCCCTTGGTGTGGTGTTTGCACTGTTTCGCCCACCGTACCGCCGGAGACTCTGCGTCTCGTCGTCTTTCACAGTCTCTAAATTCATGAATATTTTTATAAAAATCTCTGAAAGTCTATTGTTTTCAGGACTTCTTATGGGGTATTTAGCAAAAATACGTAAAATTTTGTCTTTCTGTCTGAGTGCCTGAGTGCCTGAACGTCTGTATCGTGTCAAGACTACATCTCTTCAAAAGTTGTAAAATTACGGTATTTCATAGAAACACGATTTCAAGAGATGCGGTCTCGACACGACTATCTCAACTTGCTTTGAATGTGTTGAAAGCTAAAAATGCTCCAACATGCCGGTGCTCTCCTCTTTTTCTTTTTAAGGTGTCATGTTGTCTTCAAAACTGGCTATCGTCACAGGTAACACGTTCCTCCAAATCCTTTGTAATCGCTTTTGTTTTTAAGGTGGAGGATCTGGAATCGGACAAGAAATCTGTAAAAAGCTTGCTGCGTCTGGAGCTAATTTAATTGTCGCTGATTTGAAGAAGTCAGCTGCAGAAAACACAGCAAAGCTTTTAACTGGAAGTGCACATACTGCTTTCGAGATTGATGTCAGCAAGGTAAAACGCAACTTATTTCGAAGCCAATTTTCAAAATTCCAGTTGAATGATGTGAATCGCCTCAAAGAGTTTATTCAAAACTGGAAAACTTCTCCCTCCGTGCTCGTCAATTGTGCTGGAATCACCAAGGATTCTACTTTGCTGAAAATGAGTCAAGAGCAGTGGGAAGATGTGATGAATGTCAACTTGAACAGTATATTTATGATGTCTCAAATGGTAGCACGCGAATCGGTGAAAAGCAAGACCCCTTTATCAATTGTGAATGTGTCATCAATTGTTGGGAAAATCGGAAATTTCGGCCAGACCAACTACGCTGCTACAAAAGCCGGAGTCATCGGATTCACAAAGTCTGCTGCTAGAGAGCTCGCTACCAAGGTACCATACAAATTTTTGTCTATCTTTTTCATTCCACAAAATTTCAGAATGTCCGCGTCAATGCCGTTCTGCCCGGATTCATTCGCACTCCAATGACAGAAGCGATGCCTCCGAAAGTTCTAGAATCAATGGTTTCTATGGTCCCACAGCGGAGACTCGGAGAACCAGAGGAAATTGCCAACGCTGTCTTGTTTCTAGCATCAGATACGTCATCCTATGTCACTGGTACTACTCTGGAAGTTACCGGGGGACTTGGAATGTGATCTACAGAATTATAATTTTTATACATATCGTTTAAATAAAAGTATTAAATTTTTGTGGTTTCCCTTCCCTCAAATATTTGTACTTTGTGTTGCAAAAGAATCGCTCTGAAAAATCTCATTTCCTGCTGCTGAATCGTATAGTCATTAAGCAAAGTCCCTTCTTTCTATCTGTTACACACATTTCGTGTTCTTCTTGCCCTTTTGAAAGAATGTCTCAAGCGTCCTCTCGGGAGGTCGTTTCTTCTGAAGGCCGCCGTGCTCAATCTCATTTAATGTAATAGTTTTGAGCACAGGATCTGCGTCTAACCATCTTCCTCTTGTTTCTCGACGCCATAAAAAACCGAGGCACTCGGTGCCGGGTGGTCGTGTCCCGAACAACTCTCTCCGATGGTTCCGTGCTCTCTTGTTCCCTGATTTTTGGGTGCGCCTAGAGAAACGAAAGTGCAAGTACGCGCGCTCACACATTTTCAGATTTATAGTTATTGGAGACTCTCTGTTTCTGACATACATTTCTTTGCGGCCCGTGCCAGGCAGATGGATGATACGGAAGTGTGGATCAACACCGCCATCAGAAACGACTTTTTTATTAGTAATCTATCTGATTGGTAGGAATGTACTCTTGACGGTGGATATGAATCATTGATCACGAAAGTCGGCTATACAACTGGTAGTGTCTATTCTGCACTTTAAAAAATTGACTACTTCTGGAGAAAAAAAAACGACATGGAGGCATAATAAAACATGTGTTCTTGTAGATATTTTTGGTTATTTTTAGTTCAGGTTTAAAGACACAAAAAGAAACTATTCAGACCCACAGTAACCCATTCTCAAAAAAAAACTTACAAGTTTAAACAGCCAACTTTGAGCTCAATTATCTCGGCTCCTGTGAAAGATACAAAAACGTTGTCAACTGACAAAATGTTTATCATAATATCATTAACATTTTATCAGTTAACAAAATTTTAATATTTCTTATAGGAACTGAGATAATTTAGCTCAACGTTAACGGTTCGGGTGCGCTTCTATTAAAGGAAATACGGTAATATTAAATTAATTTTGTTGTTGTCAATATGAGTAAATATGTAGATACAAATTTATTAGATTCAAAACTTTTCAATAGTTCGCCAGAGAGTTCAAAAATGAAATTGAGCTTATCAAGTCTTGTTTGGAGCATTAGAATCTCGGAAATGTGTCAACATATAATCAGATTCTCGCCTAAAAAGTCTACTAGAAAAGAATGATTTATTATCAAAACCATACTTGTCAACCGGGTCTTTGGCGGGTCCTGCCAAATTTTTTTTTGGAATTAATGTTTTTGGACCAACTAAATCAGATATTATAGAACTCGATGAGTACTACAAAATGATACTATTTAGTATACTGTAGCTTGTATCTGAGCAAAACTACAGAAAAAATTCAGGCAGGCCCTAATCAGCCACTTTATGGCTTGTAACTTTGACCATAGACAAGATACAGTAATCCGTATCAGTTTGCAGTACTCATCGAGTTCTATCATATCAAATTTGATTGGTTCGAAAATATTGATTTTGAAAGAAACTATGGCAGGGCCCGCTAACGACCCGGTTTACAAGTTCGGTCCAAACTACCATGTTCTAGATGGCATTTTCATTGTTCCTTGATTTTTCGGTATTCTGAATAAATGAGCATATTGCTCGTATTTTTCCCCTTTCGCGCAAGAGATGACACATGAAAATAAATGTATTTACTTCTTGTGTGAGTACTCGACAGAAGATCCAATATTACGAAATTTCAGGGAATTTCGAAATGTTTCGTTATTTTTTTCTCGAAAGATTCCTTTTCTTTTCTGGGAAGGCATTGAAGAAAAACTAAAGGATTCTTGTGTTTAGCTACCGTAATTCTACAGTAACACTCGAATTTTAGTCTTCAAAAAACTACAAGTACCGTATTTCCTCTATTAGAAGCTCAACCTAACAGTCAACTTTGAGCTCAATTATCTCGATTCTGTGGAAGATATAAAAATTTTGTTAACTGATAAAATATTGGAGATATTATGATAAATAATTTATCAGTTTAAATTTTTTGTTGTCTTTCACAGTAATCGAGATAATTGAGCTCAAATTTGCCCGTAAAGGTGGGCTTCTATTGAAGGAAATACGGTATTCTTGCTTTGAATTTCAAATTTTGAAATTTTGAGTTGTCTCAATTGGTAAAGTCAAACACAATCATTACCTAATTAGGCTTTTAAACCTCAGCTATCGCTCTTCGTTTTCAACTTTTTTTTGGGACAAAACGGATAAACAATAATATGGGAATGTGTGCCGCTGGTTTTGTTGACGGTCGACTAACAACAACAATATAATTAGGTGAACAATTCATGAAAATAAGTTGGAGAGAGTTTTGAGAAAAGAAGGAAGAGATAGAAAACGCGGGACAAACGCATTGGTCAAAATTCCGAAATGAGCGTTTTTTGAGAGAAAGGAAGACAACAAGGTGGTCAGTTGTTTACATGTGTTCAGTTGTGAACAGAGACAAAACACTGGAATCTGTGTCACAGATTATTAACGAACGTGTAGTGAAGTTGTGGGAAATGGTTATGGAAACAACACTTCCTTACAAGAAATTTGAGCTCATTCTCCCGTAAACACTCTAATAGAACGCCAGGACTTCTGCAACGAGAATTTCTGGAAAAAAGTATTCTGGAAAAGACTTTACTTATCGCAATTTTGAGAAAAAGGTTAATTTTTATTCAGATACAGTATCCCCTGAAGTCATTACTTTGAATTCTTTCACTTATCCCTGTAATAGAAGGGCCTCCTAACCTATAACTTTGACCCGATTTTGTCTTGGTTCCTGTCATAGATATAGAAAAGTTGTCAATTGATGAATTGTTTATCATAATGTCACAAATATTTTATCAGTTGACACATTTTTGATAACTTTCACAGGAACCGAGATAAACTGGCTCAAACTCGGTAGTATAAGAGTCTCTAGGTTCCTCAAGTCCTAGTCTCAATAATTTTTTTAGCTTCACACTATTCATTACCATTGTATGTGTGCACTATTAAAAGTTCAATCTATTCTTTTCAACTCGGGCCGATCAAAAAGTTGAGCAACATTTGGAATAGTTGCCTTTCGTTTTTGTTTGTTTTCTCTGATCCTCTGATTCTCCCCCTCTCTCTCTCTCTCTCACTCTTATCCCAAAAACTTTTTGCGAACACATGCTCGTCGTGGCGTCGTTTTGCCTGTGGAGAGAGGAAAACCGTTTCTCTTCTTCTTTTTAGTTTACCCCAACTTTGCACTTTTCGAAGAACACAAACTGGTTAACTTGGAATAGGGCCATCCTCATCGACCTTGCAGATCGGAGACGACAAAAGGAAATGCGGGTACACCACATCAGTGTTTTTTTCTCTCTGTGACAAAAAAAAAGAAGAAGAAGAAGACGTAGATGATGAAGAAAAAAGAGGCAAAAAAGAAGGAAATGAAAAAGACTATTTTCCCAGGGAGGGCTTCGAATGATGAACGACAGAACGACACCAAGGGTTGAAGAATACAAAGAATGTAGTTTGATTTTTTGTTTGATAACGGTTTGAAGGGATTACGGTGGCTAGTATAGTGGTGTACTTGGAGTAAAATTGTATTGCATATTTTGGGAATAAGAACAACTGTATTTACAGTAATCCGACAAAAGATATTGTAAACACTATATTTGAAAGACACCCAAACCGTCAACTTTGAGCTCATGTATCTCGATTCCTGGGAAAGGTATCAAAAAGCAGTAATTTGACAAAATGTTTATTATAATGTCTAAAATATTTTGTTAGTTTACCACTTTTTGTTATCGTTTACAGGAATCGAGATATATAGGTCCGAAATTGATGGCTTGGGTGGCCTAAGTCAAGAAGGGTTACAGTAGGTTTCAGAATTGAGCTGCCAACAAGAAGTCGCTCATTTTCCGGAAATGATTAAAACTGAAAAAAAATGAGCCAGTCATAATTTTTTGAACAATGCTGTACTGATAATTTATCTTTTATCAATGCACAATTTTTCAAAATTTCAAAATTAAACCTGTTATCAGTGATTTTTTTCAGATCTCGTCATTTGTTTTCAACTTTTTGTCCCAACATTTTTCCCATTTGCCTAAATAAAAAAAACTTCGAGCCGCCGTTTGTACGCTTTTCGGCAACCCCATCTCTTGTGAATATTTTCAACAAATCAAGTTGCTCAATTAATGAACTAAAACTGAAAAAAAAATGAGTCAGCCAGTTTTCCCAAAAATTAAAAAAAATAACAGGGCGGCAGTCAGTCTGGAACCCAGTGGACTGTTCTTAACAATTTAGAAACCCGATTTTTTTTTTCACTTTTCATCCCCTTTTTCCAATTTTTCGTCTATACAAAAGGTTTCCCAGGCTGAAATGGCAAAAAAATTTTTAAATTTTGCTGAAACTTGGTTTTTCAGTACAAAGTTTTTCAAAAAAATTCTTGCCGCCTTGCAACCGCGCTCCGCTGAATAAAACGCTTGCAGCAAATGAACCAATATCGTCAAATAACCAAAACTTAAGTCTTTGAAAGAATAAAAGGACGAATAAAGAACTTTAAGAACACTATCGCAAGAAAGTCTAGAAATCTGAAACCGGAAAAATATTAATTCCAAATTTTTTTTCTAAATTTTGGAATTGCTGTTTTTTATGGGAAGACTGGTTTCTTAAGACTCTATTTTTTCCTATTTCGAACATTCGAAATTCAAAATTACTAAAACATAGACGACCTACAGTAAAACATGTAATAGAAGGGCCCTTTAACTTTTAACTTTGAGCCTGTTATTCTCGATTCCTGTAAAATATATCAAAACGTTGTCAACTAATAAATTGTTTTTCATAATCTCACAAGCATTTTACCAGTTGACTAATTTTGAATATCTTGCATACAAATTGAGATAATCCAGCTCAAATTTGTGGGGCCCTTCTATTTCAGGTTTTACGGTTTTCAAACTACCGTAGTCCTCTGAACAGAAAACCTCTTATTACTTCTTCCCCTTTTAAAAGTGCAATTCTATAAATTTTTTGGAACATCTGTCGTTCTGTTCCAACTTCTTCTTTTCTATTCTCTAATTCCTTTAGAACCACCGACACCTGCCAGTCGGTACCAGTCGTCTAGGTCAAGACGATTTCAACCCGATTTAGAAGAAATGGCCATTTCATGATATATTATTTCCATCTGTCCATTCATTCCCTTTTTCTTCTCATGCCAGGTGGCTCATTCCTTTTTCAGCGACTCCGCCCCCTCCAAGAATGCCCCACCCACTTTTGGCGCGGCGAGAAAGAGGAATAAAAATTCATTTGGAATTAAGGTTCCTCTGATATGGGGAGCATCCTCTCCTTCGAAGGATCGTTATTTTGTGCTCCGATGTTGCAACATTTTATGTGTTGCTTCGTTTTTTGCCTCTTCCCTCCACACTACTCATTTTTCTCTCTTTTCTCTTTTTGCGGCCCTCCCACTTTTTTCGGCGTCTCCTTAGTTTGTTCGGCCACTGGCCATTCTCTGCGTCTCCATCTGAGTCGAAACTAAACTGACAAACTCGGTGCGTGTGTCAGTCGTGCTTCTCTTTTTTTTTTGCCGCCTTGTTAGACAATATCAGGATTCTTAGGCCCTTCTTACCACTTTTCGTGATAATTTACAGAAATTAGCATTTTGTGGGTTACTTACGGTATCTCTCTCTCTCTCTCTCTCTCTCTCTCTCTCTCTCTCTCTCATATCTTCTTTTCATTTTGTAGGAGAATCTCAATTCTGAACGCTCATTCTCTCATTCACAATTTTTTGAAAATTCTCAAAATCCTTCAAAATAAGATTATGGACTGTTATCCTTATCAAGTCCTTATCAATGTATGATATCCTTAATTAAGCCATCTCGACCTCATCAAGCAGTTCATTTTTGTTCATTTTTGCAAGGTTCCCTCTACTCTAAATCTCTTCGTCTCATACGCTCTCTCGCCCCGCTGCCAGACACTGCTTGGCTCCTGAAGAGACGCGAGACGGCGCGCGTAAAGAGCGCTCTACCAGTCACTGGGTGGTACGCCCCGCCCACTATTTTGCGTCTCCGTCCGGGTGCAAGTCGGCGGCGCCTACCCAGGGCGCCGACGGCCACGACCCAGGGCCGCGCCCAAAGAGGGTGCAAGAGAAACGAGAGGAGAAATGAGAGAGTGTCGATTAGACGGCGAGAGGGGAAAAGAACTGGGGGAGGCAGTAAGTGCTGAGTTTAGAATGTGTTGGGGTGGTCTCGGATCTTCTTTAGGATTCTTCAGGAACGTCTTCTGAATCCAACGTCTTCTTTATATTCGAATTCTCCAACTTCTGATTTTTTAACTCTTCTTCTTCTTATCTGTTTTCATCACTTCTTGTTCTTTGCCCTTTTTTGGTATTCCGATTCTCATTCATTCCGAATTTCAACAATTCGTTTTCGTCTCCCATTCTTCTCTCCTTCATCACCATATATCACTCCCGTTCCATCTCATTAAATTGCTTCTTCTTCACTCTTGGAACACTGAATGTCGTCTCTCTGCGTCTCTTCGTCTCATACACTCTTCTGCGTGACTCCTCCCCCTTATCTCTTTATAGCTAGTTTGCCCTTTTTTATCGGGAGGTCTTGTCTTGTCTAGAGTACTGTATTCTGGAACAGGAACTTTCAAAATTTTTCCAACTTTTGTTTCCAAAAGGATCTGCTTTAGATGTGCCTATTTTTTGGCATTGAACTTTGGCTCAAGTTGCCTGGCGACATTTCCTGGCGCCATCGAAATGAATATTAAAACTTTTTTTTGTTGGTGTGCTTCTGATTCATACTTTCTCTTTTTTTTCTGCTCTCATTCACTATACGTTTTCTCCTCTTTGACCGTGCCGACTCTATGGGTCCAAGAGGCACATTTGCACTTTCTACTTTTTCTTCTTCTTCTTTTTCTTAATCACCTGATATATAACCCTTATCACTTTTAGAAATGGCTCGGACTATGGACCCGACTAGCAAGGCGATCTTCACGAACGATTTTGGTTCAACCTGGGCCAACGGAACGGATACTTGGCACAGTGTCTACTCATGGGTCAATTCTCAGGTCAGTGAGGGATGAGGCAGATGGTTTTTTGGCCGAGTGACCAGCATTCAAATTGGCGCCTTCACGGGGCTTGATTTATAGACCATTGTGTCCTTGTAAAGGGTGCAATTTCAATGCGTTTGCACTTTTGAAAGAAAAACGGACACCAGTCCACCGGTTGAAATGGGCGCCTTGGGGGATGGAATTGGTAATGACGCGGAAAGCGGGGTGTACGAACTGGTACCACCCCTCAGAAGACGAGGGGAGCCAGCTGCCTTGACGACGAGATGGGAATCTGAAGAGAGAGACGGGGTGACATCTGGCTCCCCAACCCCGCGCACCAAATCGGACTCACTGAAAAGACACTCACTTCCGGTGGTCAGAAGAAGAAGAGAAGAGGAACAGAGTTTTCCGGTTTGATGGACGAAGATTGAAGGAGTTGTCAGGGAGAATAGGAGCGGGGAATTAATTGGAAACTAACTTCAAAGGTTTTCTGATTGAGCTAGTGCAGTAGATTTACGACATTTAGTTTGAGAGGGAGATTTCTGGGTTTCTAGAAGAATCAGGTTACTGTACAAAAATTCGAAGATTTTTCCTTATAGGATTAGGGTAGAAAATACAATACCTATACCGTAGCCTCAATAGAAAGGCCCCGCACTGTCACGTTTGAGCCAATTTATCTCAATTCTTGTAAAATATAGACAAATGTTGTAAACTGATAAAATGTTTGTTATATTATGATGAACATTTTATCAGTTGACACATTTTTGATTTCTTTCACAGGAGCCAAGACAAATTAGGTCAAACTTGGCAAAATGGTGATTAATTTTTTACGGTAATTGAATAGCCAAGAACCAAATAGATTACACGAAAAGTTCCCCCCAAATTTTGAAGTTTCGAATTTCATTCTTCTAGGGATATTGTAAAAAATACAATCCATATACCTTATAGGTTATAACTCATAAGCTTTAAAATTTTAGGTTCTAGGAAACACTAGATTTTTTTAGTCTCCTCAAAACATGCCAAAGTTTGAGGACACCTTTGAAAACTTTGAGCTCAATTATCTCGAATTCTAGAAGAGATATGAAAAATGTGTCAACTGATAAAATTTTGGTGATTTTATGAAAAACATTTTACCAGTTGGAAAATTTTCCATATCTCTTCTAGAATTTGAGATAATTGAGCTTAAACTGCAAGTATAAGCTCCCCTTCTATTAGAGTGTTTTCGGTATTTTTCGTTTCAGAAACTTTTTGATTTTTTAGGATTCTGCAAAATCTAATCAAGGCTTCTCTTCAGAAGGTCTGGTGTTCCATTTTCGACCTTTACTTCCGCCTTGCACTTTTTTCCGTAGGGATGTCTTTCTTTTTTTTCCTTTCTCTCTTTTTTTTTCTCTCCGAACAAAACAAACGGCGGCAAACCTGTTATCAGTCAGGACCCAACTGTTCCTTTTCTTTCTCGCCCCAATAGCCCACTCTTTTTTAAACTTTCTCTTTATTACCTTTTTCTCATAACATCGCTCGGTTTTATTTGCGTACCCGACAGTACCAGTCAAAACGGGCCGAGCGAAAAAAAGAGAGAATTAGAGAGAATGGTTATACAGGCAGTCGGGAGGTCTATGGAGACACAGAAGAAGAAAAAAAACCTTCTCTGGACAGTCCGCCATCACCCAAACCTTGAAGTTTGATGACCCTGAAAGCAAAGGGAGGTGTCGCCTCGTTCCCGGCGCGACGACGTTTTTTTTCTTGTCTCTTTTCTTTCTCTTAGCAGCACGCGCCCCAAGTTCGGAGAGAGCTGGCACGGCGCCAAGCAGAGCAGAGCCGCCACACACGAGGAAAAATAGAGAGAAGAGAGAAGAGAAGTAGTTCTTTTCAGTTCTTTGCTCCATGTTACAAATGTGGTGTTCTCCAGACGAGCAGAGAACAAGATGGCGCCAAAAGAGAAAAACATCTCCACTACCTGGCACCGGCTTTGTTGTTGTTGATATGGGAGGGGGGACCTCTTTCTCTTTTTCTCTATATCTTCATATCCTCTCAAGTCCCGCCCATCCATGCCCCACTGGAATCCATTGTTGTTGTTGATGAGATATAGTGTGGGAAAATAGTAGTTGGAGGCTCTTTTGTTGACCACCTCTTCCACGACCTGGCACTGTCACGACATCCGGGCTCAGTGTTCAAAAAGATCAAACTAGGAAAAAAAACTGGGTACCGTAAAACCTGTAATAGAAGGGTTCCCACACTGTTATCTTTGAGCTAATTTATCTTGGCTCCATTGCTAGATATCAAAAAATGGTCAACTGTCAAAATGCTTCTGATATTATAATAAACACTTTACCAGTTGACAACTTTCTCATATATTTCACAGGAATCGAGATAATTGAGCTCAAAGTGCAAGAATAGGGTGGCCTTCTATTGGTGTTTATGGTATACGGTATATGGCGCATAGAATCAGATAATGAATACAAAACCTGTTAGAGTGAAAGACAATACCAGCTGGCGCGCGGCATGATTCAAATATCCGTAGCACACCTGTCGTTTAGAAACCGTACCCTGTTTGATGACGTGGCATCTGGCAGCTGTGTGACTCATTCATGGACGCCGCGCCGCGCATCCTTGAAGATGAGAGGAGCCATAAATCGTTGTCTTCATCTCTTCCTAGCGTCGTACGTCGCACTCTCTAATTTACAACAAAAGAAACGAAACGAAGAAAAAAAACGAATTGAAAGGATGGGTGTCCTTGCTTCTCATTACGAGCTTCGGTGTCCGTCGGTGACACGACGACGGGCAAAAACGACTGGGCCATAAATTTCCACTCGCTCGCTCGGGGGGGGGGCCGTTTTTCGTTTTGAGATGAATGTAATGATGATGGGAAAATGGGAAAAAAAGAAGAAGTGGGAGGATAAGAAAAAATTGAATGGAACAGCGGAATATGGTCCAAAAGTACAATGTGATATCCTATTACAGAATGACTCTGACAACGGAGACAGCATCCGGTCTTCCACGTCATCACAACCGCAGACGTCTCCATCTTCTGGATTAGATGATCACGAGCATCGTCTTCTTTGTGACACGCCAAGCAGCCCAATCGATCCGCCAACCTTTTTTAACAACAATAATAAGAGCTCAGAGTTGGATTTGAATTCTAGCTGGTTTATCCCACCACCAATCACTTCTCCTCTTGTTAAGACTCAAAATGCCGCGGCACCAAAGAAGCCAGTGGTGAGTTTCCTGAATATTTTTTAGTTTTCTGATTACAAAAAAGTATTCCAGAGCGAATCAAATGACTATGCACTTCTACAAGAACTTCTTCGTCTCAATCTCAACACATCTCCACCAACTCCAGCAACTACAAATGCGATCTTTACCTCTGCATCTCCATCCACCTCTTCTCCATGGTCTCTACCACAAGACGATGCTCCTCTTCACCGCCCGGCTCCAGTCTCTCGTACCACTCCACCAGCTCAAATCAATCAGAACGTCTACTGGAATACGCCTTCTGCCACCACTACCCGTCAAACATCCGCAACAGACGTTGACCTTCTTCAGGTGCTGAGCAACCAGCTAGCCGCTTGTCAACAGACACAGCCATCAGGAGTGGATATGACCTATATTATGCAGCAACAAGCACTGGCAGTTCAACAACAACAGCAACAGAACAACCGGCAGTGGCCACCGAAATCAGTTTTTCAGCGATATTCATTCATGGCAGTTCTTCAAGCTAAAGTAGATGAAGTCACTGATGAATACAGACAACTGGAGAAGGAGAGAAAACAAACAGAAGCAGAATTGGCACGTCATAATCTTGGAAAAAAGATCTCTTCATCCAATGGCCTTCCGATTCCAAAACTTCCAACTGCTCCATCCCGAATCGATCGTATGGTTGTGGACTTCTTCCGTGAGCACGCAAGAATCAGCACACTTCTTGCCAAAATGGAACAACTCACTGGAATGTTAATGCCAATGGCTGCTCATCAGACACTCGCTGAACTCCTCCAGGCCATCTCAAGCCTATACCACAGCCGAGTTCATGAGAGAGCTCTGATTCTTCAGCAACTGAGAGGAGAAGCGATTCATTATGACGAGGAGAAAGGTAATTTAGCAGAAATGAGGAAATTTTTAATGAATTCTTGTTTTCAGAAGCTGGAGTCCTTGTTGAGATCCTTTGTCTTGTCCAACAAGCAGCCACTCGTGTCCGTGCTGCCAATTGGTACTGTCTCATGACCACACTTGGACCATTGGATTCTACACAAAGAATGCAAATGGATCAAATCGTTGCTTCTGATTACACTATTCCACCTCCACCAATCAGACCTCGCCCTGTCCATTAACCCCTATTTCATTTTTCAGCCCAAAGTTACTCTCCTCCATCCATCCATTTTCGTAGCCTAGCAACACCCACAACCACTCTCCTCCCTCCTAGTTGGCTGGACCCAATAGAAGAACCCTTCATTTTTCTCCCCAAAAAATTTTCTCACCATCACGGCCCAGCCGCTTTCTAGATTTAGTCAGATTCTTTTCTTTTCCTTTTTCTCCCCTTAAAAACCCATTCCCCCCAATTTTTCCTCAGAAACAAATGTACATATATTTAGTTGATACCTCTCATTTTCCTTTTCTCAAAAATCCGCGCACTGATTTTTCATCCTCCCGCCGTCGCAGTTTCTCTGATTCTTTTTCCAGAATCCATGAATTGAGCTTTTTCCCCTTCTTCCTTTAGCCGAGTATCGCGTAGTAACCCTTTCCCGCAGCTTTTCGTGTCTCCGATGCCCTCTCCTAATCCCAGTTGTATTAATTTTCCCGAAAAAAAAATCAAGATTTCCGATTTTCCAAAACCCCACTGATGATATATTGCTTCCTCCTCGCTCTACAAAAACTGAAACTTTTAATTTGTTCTCTCTGGTTGTTTAAAATCAGTGTGTGCGTGTGTTTTATACAATGAACCTGACTGTTTACATCGATTCAAAATTACGTGAAAAAAGGAAAAGACAGAAGACTCCAAACACAGAACACAGAATATTGAGTTTTCTTGTATTCAATTACTTCGAATTTGAATCTGCGAGTTTCCAGAAAGAGAATTTCTAGGATAATGACAGGATTAGTTTATTTTGTCCTGAAGTTGAAAAAGAAGACTTGTCTACAGTAGCCGTCTGCTTACAAGTTCAACTGTACGATTTTTGGAAATGATGATGCAGCGACATCTAATAATGACATGATAGCATTGCTAGCATCACATGGAAGTTTGGTTTTTGTTGTCCCCCGAGACTCTAAATCTACGAAACTCGCTTTGACACATCAAACATTTATGCTCAATTTTCCTAAAACATTTCGACATTTCATCACATGGTAATTCGGTATTTGTTGTCCCCACGGGGACTGGGCCGAGCCCGGCAGCAGTGCAACGCCGGGACGACCCTTGGAAAGTCGGAGCAAGCCCCGAGTCTTTCCTAGGTTCCAAAAATCATATAACCTTAATTACACTCATTCGAGTGTATACCGTAGGTTAATACGATAAGAACAGATACTACACTTTGATCTTAGCTAATAAGCCGAAGAAGCGATAAAGGGACGGCGAGGCGACGGGTGTAGGGGCAACGCGTGTACCGACAAAAACCGGGCTCACGCCGGTCACTATACCCATGTGGTTAAGGAGAAGACAGGTGGAGCGGGCATGTAAAGAGCGATTCCGGGAAGGGTTTTTGATGTGTAGGAAAAGAAAAAGAAAGAAGTAAGGTGGAAAAAAGAAGATGTTTTCCACCTTAACTACCATTTTCCATTCATAACTTCTGGTATTTCAGAACTTTTAGAATCTTACAAGGGAGTTACTTGAGGAAGCAGTTTTAACTTTTTTTGAAATTTTGGGAGCAAATAGAAGAGCTTATGAGATTCCAAATCTGTTCAAAAAATCAGCAAAATGCTCATGTGAGCTGAGTTATGACCTAGAAAAGTTTCCCTATGATTAAGCACTTTCTCGTCAAATTTTTTTCACGGAATAGTGTTATTCTTTTAAAACAATAGATTTCATTCAGCAGTGTGGTAAAGTGGTAAAATGGCAAGTTCAGAGGAGGAAGGTTGTAGGTTCGATTCTACCTACGCCAAAAATTTTGCAACATTTTTTTTGTTTCATTTTAAGCTGTCATAACTGGCTCTGGAATAAAATTTACGCAATCTAAACATGTTTTTCGGGAGTTTCTCGTTATGAATAGGCATTTTCCAGAATAAATTTTCCAGAATAAATTTTCCAAGATCCAACCGATCCACAACCATGAACGCCATCTACACTGCCATCCTCGTCGCATTGACTCTTGCCTACTCCACCGTCGCCTGGATCGGACTCTCCATGGATGCCAACGCCAACGAGGTCCTTTTCTGAAGTGATGAGCCGACAAGGAAGTCGCCGTTTGATTCAAACTTTTTCAATGCAAATAAAAACTGAATTTTTTTTGACAAAAAAAAAATAAAAACAGACATTTGATTTTTGAAGAAATTCACTAATATGCTGATGGGTTCATCGAAGATTTTTCAAATTTTTTTTTCAATTTTTTTTTGTTTTATTGAAGGAAACAGTTGAAGATTCTAAACACATCGGCGACATTCGATGACAAACTGCTGAAAACATATGTTCTTGGCACAATACGCGCATTTGACCATTGACAATGCTTTTGCACCCAGATAATTGGCACTTTCCATAAACTTTCCGGTTGAAGCAATATTGAATTGGTCTGTCACATTCGGAGCGCAACTGTCCACATAGCCGCCAGAATACCAGGCATATTGTCTCCATTCTTGGAAGATGGGAGAGCACATCTGCCAATATGCTTGGCCTGGTATTCTGGCGGTTATTTGGACAGTTGCGCTCCGAAATGTGACAGACCAATTCAATATTGCTTCGACCGGAAAGTTTATGGAAAGTGCCAATTATCTGGGTGCAAAAGATTGTCAATGGTCAAATGCGCGTATTGTGCCAAGAACATATGTTTTCAGCAGTTTGTCATCGAATGTCGCCGATGTGTTTAGAATCTTCAACTGTTTTTTTCAATAAAACAAAAAAATTTGAAAAAAAAATTTGAAAAATCTTCGATGAACCCATGAGCATATTTTTGAATTTCTTCAAAAATTAAATGTCTGTTTTTATTCTGGAAAATGCCTATTCATAACGAGAAACTCCCGAAAAACATGTTGAGATTGCGTAAATTTTATTCCAGAGCCAGTTATGACAGCTTGAAATAAAAAAAAAGTGTTGCAACATTTTTTAGATCGGGAGAATCGAACCTACAACCTTCCTCCTCTGAACTTGCCATTTTACCACTTTACCACACTGCTGATTGAAATCTATTGTCTTAAAATACACTATACAAAAAAAACTATTTGCACTATTAACTATTATTATTATTTGAAATACACTATTCCGTGAAAAAAATTTGACGAGAAAGTGCTTAATCATAGGGAAACTTTTCTAGGTCATAACTCAGCTCACGTGAGCATTTTGCTGATTTTTTTAAACAGATTTGTAATCCTCATAAGCTCTTCTATCTGCTCTCAAAATTTCAAAAAAAGTTAAAACTGCTCCCTCAAGTAACTCCCTTGTTAGAATTTCAACATTTAGGAAACTTGCTGAATTTCCGAATTTCAAAATTTCAGTATCGCATTTTTTCGGAATTGAAGACTTTTCAGAAAAACAGAAACTCAGAATTGCAGAATTTCAAACTTTCGAAAACTCAGAATTTCAGAATTCCAAATTTTCAAAATTTCAAAATGTCAGAATCTCAACCTTCCGAATTTCAGATATTCAGAACCTCAGAATCTCAAAATCTCAGAATATCAGAACATCAGAATTTCAAAAATTAAAAAATTTTCGGAATTTCAGATATTCATATTTTCAGATATTCCGAATCTCAGAATTTCATATGTCATTTATTCAAGTAAAAAAAAAATAAAAAAGAATCCCTTAATCGTACTCACCGTGTTCCACTTCTCCTTTCAACCTCCAAACCACCAATACCAACAGAAACCAACGATATCAGTTTCAAATTATTCGTTTCTTTTGCTTTCGTAACCAGGCTTCTCACTCTCTAATAAACAAGAAACATTCAGACAAGAATGGGACCGTTGTAAGTTTCACCCCGATCCCCGATTTCTACAACCTTCTCAAAATTACAGTAGCTTTGCAAAGAAGAACGCTGGTGCTAAAACGAAAAATAGTCGGCAGCCGAAAAAGAAAAACAGCAGGGCATCATCGGAACACACGACGAGCACAGCATATGAAAAGGATTCGAAGAAGAAATCAGCGGAACATCGTCGTCATCGAAGAGACAATGATGGTGGAAGTAAGGAGCAACCATCTACAGCAGTGTCTTCAAAAACGCACAAGAAGAAGGCAAAAAGCAAGAATCAGAAAAAGAAAAAGTTAGACGCAGATGCTGCCGATATGGAGCTACAGAAACAGTTAAGAGCCCTGAATGTAGCAACACCTCCAGAAGCGATCCTTCACACGCCTCCTGGTCCTCACAACCATCATTCAGTTCCACCAGCTCACGGGAAAAAATCCCGAGAGGAGGAACCAAAGAGTCACAAACCCCCAAAGGATGATACTACATCGATGAAAGGAAGAGGATCCAAAATGCATTCAGTCAGATCTCCGGCTCCAGTTGTTGACTCATCGCTCAAGATTCATTCAACAGTTACTCCCAATTCCACCTTATCAACAACTGATAAATGGGTTGGAGAAGATGTTGCAAAGTCTTGGCTCGATAAAGTTGATTTTGGGAAGACGAAGGCGGAATTCGAACGACTTCAAATGATGACAGTGAACGTGGAGACAGAATGTAAGCGATGGAAATCGAATGGAGGGTTGAATCAATCAACAGATGATTATCCAGCTCTTGATTCGAATTTGATCACTTTTGAGAATATCTACGTCAACATGAGTCTGATACAAGTACCACTTCAACAGAATATTTATTCTGGACAGATTCCAGTCAAAGGGAATGAAGAGGCATTTTGGAAAGTGATTTTTGATAAAAGAGTGACTTTTATTGAAATTATCACTGATCAAGAATCCATCGAATTCTTTCCGAATCGATGTGGATCTCATGTGTATCATGGAACGATGTTTGTCAATAATCGAAGAGTGGAGACGGCCAGTGAAGATGTTCATCGATTTCTGATTGAAGTTTTGCCTGAAGGATGTTCGAATTCTATCATTTGTAATATCTCGGTGATCAAGAATTGGAATTTCGAAAGTGTCTATTCGAAGCAGGCAGTTGTGATTAAAGAGACCATTGAGTTGATGAACTTCTTGACAACGGTGGGTTTGTTTTCTGTATACTTGTAATGGGTCAGGCTTTTTTCGAAATTTTCAAGGCCCGGTTGAAAAAATTTTTTTTGGGGTCCATAAAAAAAAGAGATGATTTATCTGTCAAATAAAAAACTTTCCAAGAGTAAAATAATTTTTTCCCGGAAAAATTCTGAAAATTCAATTGTTTTTAAATTTGGATAACCCGGGCCCCAGACTCGCGGGCCAGGCTCTAATTTTTCAAGTATGGATTTTTTTGAAAAAAAAAGTTCTCAGGCAAAAGACGAATCAGCAATGGTAGTGTCAAAGCATGGAGCAGGTCGAGCCGGATACTTCATTGCGTTATCTGTAGCTGTTTTCCAATTGAACAAAGCCGAAGAGCCATCACTTTATGAAATCGTCAAAGCTCTCCGTGCACAACGTCCAAAGTCTGTGGAGTCATTGACACAGTACGCATCATTATACACATCACTCTTCTATTACATTAAGGTAAAAATTAGGGAGGTTTTAAATTACCGTATTTCCTCTAGCCCACACATATCGTCAACTTTGAGCCCATATGTCTCATTTCCTGTATTAGATCCACATAATAATTATCCACATAATAATTTATTGATCAGAAAAAAAGATATCAACAAGTGGTCAACTAACAAACTATTTTTGAAAACATTATAAACATTTTGTTAGTTGACTTCTACAAGAAATAAGATAATTGAGCTCAAAGTTAAAGTTAGAGATGGCGTTCTATTAGAGTGTATTAGAGTTACACAAAAGTTTTCAGAAGAAAATGGCCAAAGTGGATGTGCATAAGAAAGTGATCCCAAATCCAAGCTGTCCAATTACCAAAAAAGTGATTCAATTAACATCTGTATTCACAAATTCATTGCTTGCTGAAGTGTGTGCGGCTGCTGGAAGATCCACATTGACAGTGATAAAATAGAAGATGGAGATTAAGGGACCCTTAAGTGTTTTGAACTAATGAATGTCTTTTACTTTACTTATTTCTGTTGTTAATGATAATGTGTTAACTTTAGGATTCTTCTGGAACAAATTTAGATTCTGAATTGTTCGATTTTGGAAAAAAACAAAATTCTGATTCTAAGATTCCGAAATGTTTTGATTCAACATTATCTCTTTTTCTATGTTTTGGACTAGTCAAATAAAATTTTCAAAAAATACAGTAATCCAAAAATTGGGAAGCTTCGAAAATTGTTTTCAATTTTTGAGTTTTTCAAAAAAAAAATCGGTGAATCTCTGAAATTCTGAAGTTACAAAAAAAAATAGAATTCTGAATTTCTGAAATTCTTGAATTCTAGAATTCGAAATTCTAAAATTCTGAAACTTTGGAATGTTCTTCTAAAAATTTGTTTTAAGTTTACAGGGTGGCTTTTAATTATTGCAACGCATTCAAAATGAGCGTATCTCAAGAAGTATAAAACAAAATCCGATCTAACTCAAGCGAATATTTATTCGTATGTATGAAAATAGTACGCGTCGACTGTGGCACGGAGGTATTCCACCGACAATTTGTCCCATTCCTCCACCAATTTCTTCTTCAATGCCTCAACACTCGAATGGGGTCTTGCACAGACCTTATTTTGAAGAACTCCCCAGATGGAGAAGTCGAGAGGATTCAAATCCGGAGAGGAAGCAGGCCATCCATCCTTCTTGATGAACTGCGGCAAGTGACGCTCATCAACAAAGAGTATTACGTAGAAGAAATTTTGAAGAAGCATTTGCTTCCATGGGCCGAAAATCACTTTGCCGGACAACATTGGATCTTCCAACAAGATGGGGCACCTGCCCATACTGCAAAGTTCACTCAAGACTGGTGCGAGCGTCACTTGCCGCAGTTCATCAAGAAGGATGGATGGCCTGCTTCCTCTCCGGATTTGAATCCTCTCGACTTCTCCATCTGGGGAGTTCTTCAAAATAAGGTCTGTGCAAGACCCCATTCGAGTGTTGAGGCATTGAAGAAGAAATTGGTGGAGGAATGGGACAAATTGTCGGTGGAATACCTCCGTGCCACAGTCGACGCGTACCCAAGACGTCTTCGAGCTGTCATCGCCGCGAAAGGTGGCAGAATCGAATAATTTCTTCTGTTTTCTATTTTCATACATACGAATAAATATTCGCTTGAGTTAGATCGGATTTTGTTTTATACTTCTTGAGATACGCTCATTTTGAATGCGTTGCAATAATTAAAAGCCACCCTGTAGACTTTTCAAATAACACATCTACAGTAATCCGAAAAAAAATCGAAGTTGTCGAAAGTTGCGAACATCTACCGAAAATTAATTTTCTGCGATTTTCGAACTTTGAGGAGATATTCCAAAATTCAGGGATTTCAAAACACTGAGTTGCTGAAACTCAGAAAAGCCATATGTCTGAAATTTTAAAACTTTCTTCTGAAATTTTTTTCTGATTTTTTTACTTTTCCAATAAAAAATTTACAAAAGCTACAATAATCCAAAAAATTGGGAGTTCTAGTCTTGTTCTCCAGAAACTACAGTACATATTTGCCATCAACTCTGTGACAGATTGCACTATCAACCAAGAAGTTTACTTGATCAGCTACACTCTTCCCAAACAAAACAATTGTAGCCCATCCTGTGCCCATCATCTGTAGTCTTGTCTGCGTCTTATCTCTAATTTGGTCTCTCATTCTAGTCAGTCTACCCGATTTGATATCAATTCGACTACACAAAAACCTATAAAAGACACTGGGAGTGACCGATTCGATCAGTTATTTTTCTATCATCGTCTTCTACTTCTTTTTGTTGTATCACAATGGAGAAAAAACAGCTTCTAGTCGTGGGCGCTGGTGCTTCTGGACTCCCATCTATCAGGTGAGTGGGATTGTCGGTTTTCTGTGACTGTACTGTATTAGAAACATTTTCAAGTTTAGAAAAAATTGTAAATGCTCAAAAACTAGGTGAGAATTCAAAAAAAGCTAGGCACAGTAGCTCATAAATAACGCTAATTTGAGAGCAAATATAGAGAAAAATAGTTATTCAAAGGTTATGAAACCAACTGGAAAATTTTTTTCCAGACTACTTCTTCAATTCTAAATCCTTTAAAATCCAATTCAAATGGGTTAAAATGGGCACTCCAACAGTTGACCAAAAGTTTTCCTGTTCACCTTGTTTACAATGAAAACTTCAGTCTTCCTACGTGCCGCACAATCAGAAATCGTGATTTTCAGTCAAAAATATGTTGATAAACAATACTTTGAGCAACCCAGTTTCAGCAAACAATGAAGTGTTTCATAATAAATTGTTCCATGCTACAAAAATTCTTATAAAAACTGTTTATCTTGTAAACCGGGTCCATAGTTTTTTTCAGAATCAATATTTTTGGACAAACTAAATTAGATATGATAGAAATCAACAAGTACTACAAAATATCAATATTTGGAAAATGGTATCGACAGAGTCCAGTTTATTAAGTTTATCGCTAGTTTTCGAAAAAAAGATTAAACCAAAAAACCACCAAACTTGATTTTCTGATTTTTCTGTGTTTTTTGTATGTCCTTGTCAGTTTAATGAACAACCAGTTGGTCAGCGAATTCATTCATTGCTTCTTTTATCATTTGACAAATAAGTTTTTCCTTTTCAGACATGCCCTATTGTATCCAAATGTCGAAGTCACTTGCTTCGAGAAATCGAACGATATCGGCGGATTATGGAACTACAAACCGAATCAGACAGATTGTAATTCTTTTGAAAAAAGACTCTAAAATAACAAAGAGATTTCAGTGTCCACAGTTATGAAGTCTACCGTAATCAACTCATCGAAAGAAATGACGGCGTTTTCAGATTTTCCACCAGAGGACACTATGGCTAACTTCATGCACAACACAGAAATGTGTAGATATTTGAAGAATTACGCAAAGAATTTTGAGCTGATGAAGTATATAAAACTAAATCATAGTGTGATTTCAATCGACAGAAATGATGATTATGAGACTACTGGAAAGTGGAAAGTTCGCTTTACTGATGGGTAAGAATTATTTCAGAACATTTTGATTCAGAATTCAAAATTTTGCAAATCTGGGAATTCAAAATGAGAAAGTTCTGAATTTCGAAATTTCAGCAAGTCAGAAAAGGGAAATCTAAGAATGTTGGAGGTTCCGAAAGTTAGTCATTTGAAAGTCTGAAATTTAGAATTTTGAAAATTTCGAAAATCGAAGTATCAAAAATTCAGAAAATCTAGATTCAGAATTTTGCGAATTTTCGAATTCGTGTTTTTTGCTGGAATTCGACATTTCAAAAGCTTACATTTTCGATATCTTACATAGAAATGAAGATATATAAGTTCGAAGTTGATGGTTTGGTTTACGGTAGTAATTTTCAACCAGTCGATTAACGCCCTTTCGGGGCTGGACCTCCTGGCCTCCGGTCGCCCTCCACCATCTCCTTTCTGTCCACCACCCTTTACTGTGGTGAAACCAAGGAACGTCTCCAGAAGACTTCAAAATCAAAATTTCGAAAAACCAAACGTTCGGGCATTAACTAAGACACAATTGTGATCTATCTGTCCAGGTTTCAGCTTGATCGGTCAACTTTGAATGGGTGATAAGGTGCGCTACATACATACGCACATACAGAATCTGGTGAATGTTATTAGAAATGATAGTGAAAGATTGAAAAATGTTATAAATATCTTTCTTTTCAGAGAAGGAAAAGAACATGTGAAAGTGTTCGATGGAGTGATGTTGTGCTCTGGACATCATGCTATTCCATATCATCCAAATCCATGGCCAGGACAAGAGAAATTCAAAGGAAGAATTGTTCATTCTCATGACTATAAAGATCAAAAGGGTTATGAAGATAAAGTGGTCGTCGTCGTTGGATTGGGAAACTCTGGAGGTGATTGCGCAGTGGAATTGAGTCGAGTTGCGAAGCAGGTTTATCTGGTTACACGAAGAGGAAGTTGGGTTTTTAATCGGCTGTTCGATAGAGGAGAACCAGTTGATTTGGCTTTCAATTCGTGAGTTCAAAAATTTCTACGGTAATCTATCAGAATTTCAAGAGTTTCAGAATTTCAGAATTTCAAATTTTTGAGCGATTTTCGAGTTTTGGATTTTCTGAAAAATACATTTAATTTTTTTCTAAAGTCACAAAGCTAATTTTAAACTCTGTTCATTTTTCAGAAAATTCCAAATGTTCCTATCCCAAACCATCCCTATCCAACTCGTCAACTGGAACATGGAGAGACTTCTCAATTGAGATTTGATCACGAAAGATATGGACTCAAGCCAAAACATCATCCTATGAAGTTTGTTTCATTTGAGAAAATTAAAATTTTTTCATCAGAAAACCTTTCTTCTAGCGCCCATATAACAATCAATGACGAGTTGCCAAACCGAATTGCTTGTGGAACAGTTCGAGTGAAACCAGGAATCAAATCATTCGGAGAAGGAAATTCAATTGAATTCGAAGATGGATCTGTCGTGGAAGGAGTTGATGAAGTACTTCTCGCCACTGGATTCTCATTCCATTTTAATTTGATCGAAGGGGGACAACTGGTGACTGTGAATGAGAATAAGACAGATGCCTACAAATACATGTTCCCATTGGCTACTTCTGATCATAACAGTTTGGCTGTAATTGGACTCATTCAGCCAATCGGATCGATTATGCCAATCAGTGAAATGCAAGCCAGAGTTTATTTAGAGACCTTTGCAGGAGGTAGAGCATTGCCAAGTAGAGATGAGGTATTGTTAAAAAAACATACATGAAAATCAAAATTTTGAAAATTAAAAAAATTAAGAATATACATTTTGAAAGTGAAAAATTTAACATTTGGAAAATATTAAAAAATTCAAATTCAAATTTTAGAGTTTTAAGAAGGTTTTAGGATTTTTCGAATTAGGAAATTTATTGAAAAAATTCAGAACTTCGGAATTTTTGAATTTTCTAGTTTCAAATATTTTGTAATCTCAGAATTTCATATTTTCAGAACGAAAACTACCGTAACCAAAAAATGTATTTCTTTTCCGGATTGATTTTCTCGATTTTCTCGCGTTTTCTGGCAATTTCTTCGTTATTTACTAAAAATTGTACTCTCCGACTTTTTTTGGGAAAAAAAATGACAGAAAACTCTACAGCAAGCAGTGAAAAACGAGAAAATAAATTCGGAACATAAAAATATTGTTGATTACTGTAGATGTCGTTGGACCTTCGAACACCGGCGTTCTTCTTTCTTTGTTAGCTCCGAATTTTTTTATTCAAGCATAATAAAATATAAAGTATGTATTCAGATGAAAGACGACGTTGTCCTGAAGAGAGAAACCATGAGAGCCAGATACGTGGATAGTCGAAGGCACACAATTCAAGTGGACTTTGTAAACTATATGCATGAGCTGGGAGACATGATCGGATGTAATCCAGATATGAAGACGTTGTGGATGCAGAAACCGTTCCTCGCGTGGAAAGTATACTTCGGTCCTTGTGTCCCATACATTTTCAGGTTAAACGGACCGAATAGTTGGGATGGAGCAGAGAGTGCTATTTGGGATGTGGATTACAGAGCAGTTAGACCGACTAATAACAAAATTGCGAGGATTGGAGAATCCAAGAAAACGAAATGAATTTTTTTTCAAAATGCATACTTTGAGAATAATTGTAAAGAAACCGAAACTATTCATTGACACTAAATGACAACAATTAAATAAATCATTGAGCTGCTGGCTCCGTTGGTTTCGGCTCTTCTTTCGACATGAATGGAAACCAAAGTCCCTTTCCGAATTTCTGTCTTTCCAAAACCACGGCATTCTGTTCCACTCGATACTGTTCAAACTCGTTTTTCGACATTGTCATGTATAAATAACACTGGAAAAAGGAAAAGGAGATTATCAGGAGAATTATTCAAAAGATTGTTTTACCGAGTGTAAAACGGGAGCAACCATTGCTGAAGAGCAAAGACCAAAAACGAGATACAGATGAGCACTGGGATAACGGAGTAGAAACCGCCTGAATTATTTTTTCAGTTTTTCAATTAACTTTTTTTTTAACAAACCGAACATAAGCAGGTGGGAATCGCCGATTCTGCTGGTAGTATGTGGCACGGGAACGATTACTATTCAGAAGACTTGTAGCTGTTTTCAAAAACATACCGAAAAATGGAATCTGAATTTTCAAACACTTGGATTTCAAAATTGATTTCCGAAGGATATTCATCGAACAATATCGAGTATACGAAAGCTGATAATATTAAAATTTTGGATCCTTTTATTATGGTTTTTATGACAGAAAAAAACAAATAGTCAACAAATATAACAAAATCTATTATTCTGGAAGCCTCCTCTTTTCAATTTCTCTTGTAAACCCATACAGCATCAATGCCTTCTCCGATTTGATGCTCCAATTTCCACGCATCATTCTCCGGTAGCGGGAATCGACAAGCGAGAAGATTCGTGTTGGATCGCATCTCACTCAGCTTCGGCACCAAATCTCCCATCAAACTTTCTGCTCCAAAGATCACTGCGATTTCGTACGGACTGAGATCAGTTTTGAAGATATTTTTTCGCATGAATCTGAAATTTCAAGATTACTCGGTCTTCAAAAAATTCCACTAGTTACCTAGCTTCTTTGCCCAATCCCTCCTTTATGGAACGGTATTTCGAATAGGCGACGAGAATTGAGTTCAGCTCCACTCCAGTACTTTTGTAACCTTCCTTGGCACATTGAAGAACCTGGAAGTCAGATATTTAGAATACAAAAAATTGTTAGATCATTTTGAAAATTTTAAAACTGCAATACACATTTTGATTAGACAACATTGAATAGACTTTATTAAAAAAACAACCTGAACATGACTAGAAACAAGATAAAAAGGTCAAGGATGAGCACTAAAGCTGTCGGGGGATGGTTGATTGGGATGAGGAATGTGATTAGAATCAAAAGGGAATATTAGGAGGAGGAGGAGTTGACCCTGAATTGAATTGATTGGCCAAAACAGATGATAACCGAGAATGGGAAAAAGTTAAGTGAACCGTGCACACGCTAAAACAGATTTCGGTCAATGTGACCTGCTAAATTTCCTAGGTGTTAGTATTTGAAGTATCAATAAAAGTGGTAGTTGTAGTGACGACCGGAGCAGCAGCAATCAACCGGTTGAAGCGATTCTTACGAAGCAATTGTCTCGAAGCCTTCGCAGACTTCTTCTGTTTCTTGACACGCTCCATGAGGTCGTGTCCGCGATGAGTGACACCATCCATTTGATCCATTTTTGAAAGCAGCGATTCCAAATCACCCTTTCGAATCGGTTTAACGGAGATATCTCGAACGGCACGGAACTGTCCACAATTATTCACATGCTCATTTTCAAGTCGGAAATAGTTCCAAATGAATCTTCTAAAAACTTCGAACGGAGCCGTGACGGTTGTCAAGAAATCAGAATCAAGAGTCCAGGCTTCTCCAAGTGATACGTTGAGAACCCAAGCGAGACGGAGAACAAAGTCCTGAGCGATAGCCAGATAGTAGTACCATTTGTTACCGTAGATCATTTCTTCTCTCAAAAATCTTGCTTCTTTTGGAGCTCGTGGGTCAATGAGACCCCAATCCATGAAAATGTCCCAGAGGAAAGTATAAGTGAATGACATGATGTATGAAAGGATCCAAATGTAGAAGAAAATAGAGGTGGAGTTTGGATCGCTGGCTTCATAGTACTTGTTCAGAGCTCCACAAGCCACGACGAAAAATGTTGTCGAATATTTTCCAGCGTTGACAAGATGAGGATGTACTCGTTTTGTATCTCGGTAACGTCTCAAGCACTGTAGGAAACGAATCATGGCAGGAATTATAGACATCAAGGATCGTAACCCGGCAGCAGATGCACATTGATCCTTTCCATTCGATAACTCAACACTTCCCCACGGCACGGATCCAGTTGTTGAATTGATTCCTTTCACTTCAATCCATCCATTCGAATAGTCAACTTCTGTAGCGTAAAAGCAAACGAAATATTGAAAATCGAGGAAGGCGGTGGTCAGAGAATTCATTTGATCTCCAAGCCAGAAATCCGTAAATGTGACAAAATGGAATGGAGACGTGAAGCACTTGTAACAATGTTTGAGGAGCCAGAATCGAGAATTCCTATGGAACACGGAATCCGGTTTTGCAATTGGATTGAGCAGGAGGACGAGACAAACGATCATCAGCACTAATGGAGGAGCAAATGGAGGAATGTGCAACATATGAGCATATAAATAGGCCAGTACTGCAAACGACCAGAGCATGATCATGAATGAAGCGATTTGCATCAAAGTTTGATAGGATAAATGATTTCGAGGGTCCACTTCGAAAATCAGAACATGATTTACTCCTGCAGCGGCCCATCCAGCCATGTTAACTCCACACAAAAATATTGAAAGGAAGAGTAGTAAAGGTCCTCGGAATAGACGAACTGCAACCCATTTCGGCTCCTGAGGTCGACCTGGAGTTGCCATCCATGTCAGAATAATTGCCAAGAGCAAAACAATACTCGCTCCTATGAAAAGTCCAAGAGAGAAGGTTGTCAGAGGTTTTTGTTTTTCTGAGAGCGGTGGAACCTGAAAATTCGATCTCTTAGAATATGTTTACTTCTTTTTCAAATACAAACCTTGAGCCTTTTCATTCCAGCCTGTCGATTTCCACCTTCTAAATCATTGATGACACTAGTTTCTACATTTGTAATCAGAGTTTCGATTTCTCGATTCAGGAAGAAGGATGATTTTTCAACCTTATTGATTCTCCAGTCTAATCCTCTCTCATTTCCAGTCAATTTGTCATGTTTCTTCAAAATCTTTCGGAATCCTGTTGCATTCAATTGTTGATAATTTTGAACCAGAACCAAAGAGAGATAAAACTCAGAGAATGCGAGTTTCAATTGCTGCTCATTTCTGGTCGTCTCCTTATGAAAAGATCGATCTTTTCCTCCGAATCTTCTACGGAGTCCACTCGCTTCACTTCGAGATCCTAGTACATCTTTGAATACTTGCAGTTCTGTTTGCAGTTCATGATGTTTTCCCTGTCCTTCAGCGATTTTTTGAGAGAAGAAGAGATTGATTTTAGTCAATTCTTGATCACATTCGTTAAAAAACTTTTCGTCAAGTCTGGAAATATGTTCTTCTCGACGATCATCGTCGGCTGGCACCTCCATCATATCATCGTACAAAAGATTTTTAAGCCGTTCATAGTCAATGTACTGTTTTCGCCACTCGGGAGTCAAGTGGCTGGCTAATTGTTCGCCGAATTTCATCTGAAATTGGAAAGAAATAGAAAACTACTCACAACACGGCCATCGCCGGATCCTAGATCAATAAGGGTGCCTTTTGAGTTCTTTGTAGCTAAGTTTAGTGCGCGGGAGACGTTTGCAAGCTGTTCAGTGGTGGCTGGAACATACGGAATGCAGACGCGACGCAGTGCTGGAGCCACGAACGGAACGGCCGCAGCCGAGATGACGAGCGCCGTCGCGCCTGCCACACCGGCAATCACCAGACCCGTGTTCGTGCCCATACTGCAAAAAAACACTACTATAATCGAAAAGAATCTCACATAGAACACTCTCATTGACCCAGGTTTGGAAATAAAAATAAATACCCACCTTTTTCAGCTAATAATGTGTGAATCAGATGAATTCGACCTGGCTCCTCAGTTTATCATGAACTACCTGTAATTATTGAAATAGGTTGAAGTCGTTTTAAAGAATACAAAAATACAACAGAGCAGAGGAAAACGAGAAGTATCGAAAGAGATCGATAAAGAGTTAAACGCCTACTTATTCAACAGAAAAAAGAAGAGATAGAAGTGAAATTCGATAAGGACACACAGCGACTAAAAATCGCGGCTCGAGTGCACGAAAAATGCGTCAAAGCGCAGACAATGCGCAATCAAACGGTTCCTGGCGCGATAGCTTCAACAGACCTCAAAAAATTAATTGTAAATTTTTTTCAGCTATTTTTGGTCTTAATTACGGCTTCTGCTTGTTCGAGATTTGTTCAAATTTGGAAATTTTATCAAAATGTACTTTCAGTTCCCAACAGTTATGTTTCAATGTACCTGCAAAAACCACAAAAACCTGAATATCGTTATTTTGAATCTTGAGAAGAAAATAGTTTGATGAAAAATTTAGCCTGACCTTTTTTCTAAGCTTTTTCGCTAAAGATAAAACCCAGATCTTTTTTTCATTGGAATCAGTTTCTCAGAGACGCAATCTGTGCTTTTTTGTGCTAATCTGTGCTTTTTAAAAATATTTATTCCGCTCAAGACCCGGATAGTTTCTGGCTATCAACCCTAGGTATACTGTAGTTACTACTGTAGATTTTATTGCTTTTCGGAATAACTTGTTTCTTGTCGATTTTTCTCGAAGTTTTGTTTCACCCCTTATATTTATCAGACTTTACCAAAGTTTTCAAATATTGCAGGTAAATATGTTGTCCAGAACACTCCGACCGATCTCAAAAGTTCTCAGAAGCAGTGCGAAGTATTCTCAAGCTGCAGGTAACTCAGAATATGAAAATTCGGGATTAAAAAATAACGTTTTTCAGGCCTTCCATTGAACGAAGGAAGCCCAGCTGCATTGCCTTCAGAAGATAGAGCAATCTCACCAAAAGTGAGCGCTTTGGTCGAAGAAATCGCAAATCTCAGCTTGCTTGATGTGTCCGATCTCAATTGGGCCCTCAAGAAACGACTCAACATTCCAGATCAACCGTTTATGGCTGCCGCCGCTTTTGCACCAGCGGCCGCTGCTGCTCCAGCTGCTCAAGGTAAAATTTCATTTTTGCGTATTGACAATCACATCAGTTCTTTCCAGCTGAAGCCGAAGCAGCATCTGATGTTCCTCAAAAAATGACATTCACCGTAAAGCTAACGAAATTCGATGACACGAAAAAGATCGCTATCATCAAGGAGATCCGTAATGCCATCCCAGGACTCAATCTCGTTCAAGCCAAGAAGTTCGTGGAAACCGCTCCAGTCAATGTAAAAGAAGATCTCGGAAAAGCCGAAGCTGAAGAGTTGAAAGGAATCCTGGAGAAAGCTGGAGCCGTTATCGAAATTGTTTAAGCATTTTTTAAAATCATTTTTCTGTTTCTGTTTTCATTTTCGTAGTTAGGGTAGCTCCTTTTTGTTAAGTTATCAATTAAACTTTTTGTTTGAGCTCAACAATTTTATTGAAAAGAAAAACAACTTCATAAGTTAAATATTATACAAATCCCATTACAGTTTTAGACATCGTTTACAATTAACATAAATAACCCGGAGAAGAAGTGACACGTCACGAATTGAAATACTGTAGAAGTTCAACCATAATTGTTCAAATTCGGTCATGTGGTGGTTGTTTCATTCGATTCGGAAGTTTCGAGACCTGGCAATTAAAAAATTAGAGGACCGAATGGAAATTGGGCAGTTCAAACCTCCTCTTCCGAAGACCTTCAACGTCATTCCATACTCAAGAACTCGCATATCCTTCTCGGAAAGTTGACCAAACGAAACTGCATGATCCGAACACTTTCCTCCTTTCATTGAACTAGTGCGGAAAAGTTTCGAATCTGGAGCAATTATTTGTTTGGGTGGAAGATCATTGAACAATCGAAGAGCATCTTCATCAAATGGGTCAGCGATTTGAACATTGTGACTATCACTACAGTCATAAAGAGCGTAATCGGAAGCCCGTGCAAAGAAAAATCCTCTGAAAACTTGAAATTCGGATTCATAGCATTTGAAATGAGAACGGACTTGCAAGCCGAAAGTTTGTCAATTGCTGAATTCGAAAACACGATACCACCACGAACAGAAATCTTCTTGAAACTACTAAGCGGGAAGAGCCACGAGAAGAAAGTACTAGTATCTCGAACTTTCCCCAGCACCACTGGTTTTTCAGAATCAAAATTATGAAGTACATTTCGAAGGTTCGGAACTATTAAATAAGTTTGGTCATCTCCAATAAAAGTCCACTGGGAAGGTACTTTGGATGAGAATTCCATAACGTATTGGTAGAAGGACCAATAGAAATGATTGAGACTTGAATCCACATAATACATTGTATGGTTTTCTGAAAAAAGAAAACTATTCAGTTCTGGAACAAAAATTATCGGAGCTGTGCAAGAGAAACGCCGGTGGTTGTTGCCGAAGGTCTCACAACGAAAACTACAGTAATCTAAAAATGTTTTTATTTTCTCAATTTTCGTTCATTTCAGTCAATTTTTTCACTATCAAAGATTTGTTTTTCTTTTTTTTTCATACATGAGGGATTTTTGTAAATTTGGGGTTTTTTGAGGTAGTGAAACTTTATCGAATTTTTAAATTTTGATACGTAATATTTAGGTCGCAATTTTGAAAACAGCTCAAAATTTACAAATCACTTCATGCTTGGTTTTTTTGGGGAAATAACAGAAAACTGTACGAAAAGCAGTGAAAATCGAGATAATAAATACAGAAAATGAAAAATGAACATATTTTTAGAGAGCACACCATCTGGGAGGAAAACAAAAAGTGGGAAGAACCATCTGGGAGGAAAAATGGGCGGAGTCGGGGGCGGAGCCTAATTTGCAACCCT
>NC_013490.2:5198798-5199973 GCF_000004555.2 Caenorhabditis briggsae
GCAAATTAGGCTCCGCCCCCGACTCTGCCCATTTTTCCTCCCAGATGGTTCTTCCCACTTTTTGTTTTCCTCCCAGTTGGTGTGCCCTCTATTTTTAGGTTACGGTAGTTTTCTTTGCGGGACCTTCGCCCACCTTTTGTACTATGATAGTAATATTTAAAAAACACTCACTTTGAAATTTATCAAAAACTTTTTGATTGTTGGTAAAATAAATTGTCTCCTGGCAATGTTTTGTGTAGCCATCGCTCAGTGCTGATATAATTTTCTCTGGTTTCTAAAAATTTAGGTCAAGATTTATAATATTTTTTTTCCAAATTTTTTGCTTACATGGGTGGCTCTATGAATAATGATCACGCATCGAAGATTAAAGTTTTCAGCTTTCTGGGTGGGTTTTTCTTGAAAAAAAAGATACTGTATTGAGATAAATCTACAGTAATCTCACCATGTCCAACCAGAGAAATATGCTCAGAAATATCGTAATCACCATCGAAAATCAACAAAAATCCTATTAGGTACCCTATCGTACAACCAAATGCCAAATGTATTAATGCATCTCTGAAAGAATTGGAAAATTTGAAAAAAAATTCTAGAATATTCTGAATAATCACTTTGGACTCCTGATTCTAGCTTTGAATATATTGATTGTCATCTTCGTGTGAAACTGACCAAGCGACCGAAAGAAGAAGGAGGCGAGACTGTCTTATTTCGTCTGGGTCTCACCCCCAATCAAATAGTGTCTCTCTCTACAATACGAGCGAAGGATCGATGATTCAACTACATTTATTGTACGGAAGACGAGAGAAAAGCATTGAATGTTGGTTGAATACATGGAGATGGAGAGAAAATTAATATAAAAAGATAAGCGAAACAGAAAAAACAAAACAAAACAACATTGAAACTCAGTCTCAACTAACCGAACAACGAATGACTCTAGAAATTACGTCTACAGCGCAGTAGGTGAAAAACGGACTGCCCGGAAAAATATTTAAAAAATGACCCTTATAAAAATACTCCGATTACGTGGGAGAGCGTGGAAGAGGAAAATCTCTTTTGGGAGAAATATAGGAGAACAGCAGAAAAGAAGAAGGCACAGTTGAGGAAGGAACAGGGGGAGCACAAAAATATGAACTTGAGAGAAGAGATCTCAAAAAACAACATACGATACATTTCATAGT
>NC_013490.2:5200566-5269169 GCF_000004555.2 Caenorhabditis briggsae
TATTTGGTGATGAGAAGAAGGAACCGTATGATTTAAAACAAAGGAAGGAGAACAACTAAATCTAACAGAACTGATAAAAATTAAAGGGAAATGAGCTTTTTTAAGCGATGAGAAGAAGCACAAGAGTGATATCATCTGGCTTCCCTCCTGGAGCTAAAAATCCGTGTTCACGGGCCTTCATAGCAAACGGGCTGTTGTGCTTCGAGTCGAATGCTAACCTGCGTGCTGTGAGAGCCAATGCATTACAAACCTGAAATTATCAATTTACTTCTTTGGAAAACCATTTGATCTAAAAACTCACTTCTTGAACATTTCCCTTTCCCTCATTCAACGCCTTCAACTGATCGAGCACCTGATTTTCACTCAAATTGTCCCAAACACCATCTGTGGCCAGGAGGATGATATCTCCTTTCTTCACATCCATCTCTTCTTTATCAGCCATATCCGCCCTATCTCCAATGAATCCTTGGTATCCCTCTGGTGGGAGTGTCAGTTGGAATGGAGCATTGAAATAGTGCACTTGTTCGCGGCTTTTAGAAATGACCTAAAAATCGTAGAAAATTTTAGTTTTGATTCATATGAATTAGAATTAGATATTCACCTTTCCGTTTCGAACGACCATGAATCCAGAGTCTCCAAGATTCGCCGAATACAACTTTTCTTGATGAACAACAAGAACGCATGCTGTTGAAGATCCTGGAAAACATAAATTGAGAATATATAAATCGATTAGTCTGTAGGGTTCTTACCAACAGGCCTCGGCGCCTCGGCAGATGCTCTAAATGCAAAATCTAGCAGTGAGTCGGGCCTTTTTGGATCAAATTCTCCTCCTTGCACACGTTTCTCACACTCTTTCATTAGTCTTCGAGAAAATGCAGATGGATCGATTCCATATTTTCTCCATCCACCAACACCATCTGCCACTCCTGGAAACCAAAATTTTGATAATAAAAAATGAATAATTGTTTTTAATTCTAGCTCAAAATCTTTTCCTGGGAAGCTCCTGTATGCAAGATTTCTCTCTTTTCAGATGGAGAATGACCCAGGCTACAATTGCTAGAGAATAGATTTTGAAAAACATGGCTAGGATTTTTCAGTGCAATTCAGGAACTTTGGGGCGCTTCCGTCATTTTTCTCTTTGGGAGCATTCGTGAGCTCAAAAACTTACCAACTACAAATGTGTTCTTGAATCTTGAAATAAACCAGGCGTCATCACCATATACGCCCTTGTCGAGTACTGTAGATGGACCATTGAGCATATCCTTTGGGAATCCTGCGCAACTGGCAATCACATTCTCTACGTGTGCACTGCTGGCTGGTGAGGATGATCCTTCATTTGATGGCTTTGCTGGCTTTGAAGAACTACTCGAGAGACCTCGTCTACCAGTACTGATTGCTTCTGGACCTACAGCTGCGCCTATAAAACTGTCCAATTGGGTCTTCAGTTCAAGATATAAAAATCAATTTACCAAGATCAAGAGCACTTGCTGAGAAAACTGCTCTGACTGCTAACCGTCCGTATGCGAGTAACCTCACACCGGCGACCATTTTTCGATTGTTTACCGGAATTTTCAAAAAAGTATTAGATTTGCGTATCTAGAGTCGTCTGAGAATCGGAATATTTTTTAAAGATACATGGAAGAGAGGAGGAGGCGTCCAAAGTCTGGGTGACAAGAATTGAGTGTCTGCTGGTGACTCCTGCAATTGAAAACAAATTGAACTAGTACATCAATAAGAGTCGTAAAAATATTAAGTTAGAGAAAGATAGAATTGAAAGAAGAACAAAGTGAATGCATGGAGTTAAAGTGTAATAGTGGCTCCGAGACTTCAGTGTCACCTGAGCGGCGGTGTGAGGGAGGAGGATACGAAAAAAAAACAAAAAAGAAAGTTTGAGGAAGCATTTTTCTCATTTTTAATTAGATTGATCATTGTTCGTCCAGTGAGGTACAGAAAACAGGTCAAAGTGGTAGAATGGTCAAAACATTAAAAATCAAGATTCAAAAAATGTGTGAATGGGAATTTCGATGAAGGTTATGATAAAATAAGAGAAGAAGGCCTGCAAGAATAACTAACAACAAATCACATGGAGGTTCGATTGATCTCCAAAGTTTGATCTGACCAAGATTCAAGTCGTTCTTTCCTTCTTTTGATTAACCTATAGAGATCGACAGCCATAAAAACGTGGGTAGCATTACTGCCCGACTATATCAACCATTCTGAATTTGTTCCGTAGCGCGATTGATCAATAAATTAAGTAAACTAGTGTGATAAGAGGGAAAGTGCGAATCGAAGATCAGTGATGATGGAACCAAGAATGGGAAGGTCAAAGTCCGAAGCGCCATCGAACAGCTGGACGATCGAAGCGTCAGCGGATCGGAGATTTCTCTCGGAAACTTTTCTTTAAGTTTCTCACGTAGAGACACAAACATAACTAAGGAAAAAAGGATAGCGAAGAGAAGAGAGATAGGTGGAAATGCCTTTGAAATATTTGCTGATGTCACTGACACAGAAAAACCGTGCTGAACTTCGCAACAACAACACAAAAAACGTCCTTGATCTGATTGAAACGCGTTGCAGCTTGATACAATTTAGTTGGTGACCGAGAATACAAAAATAACAGTTTACACCAGCAGCTGCTGCAATCGATTCAATAATAGAGAATCAAAACAGAACACTTATCACATAGAAGTCAAGCAAATAGAAAAGTCAACAGGACGGATCAGACTTTTTAGAACATTTTCCTATTTTTTCCAGAGATACCAGGGATGTTCGGAACGGAATTCAAAACTTCAAAAATTCCGAGCAAATTCTAACCGGAATAATTCCTTTTGAAAAGTTTGGAATAGAATTCCGAAGTGTGGTTCCAAAATTCTGAAAAGACCATTCAGAACATCCCTTCAGTGATACCGAACACTAAACCAGATGGTATTATGGGTGTTATGAGTTATATTAGTTCGACGAAAAACCAAAAAAAAACTCGTCTCCAGTGATCATCGTCATTGAATCTATCACGTCATCGAAGGAATGAAAGACTGGATGGTTGTGTTTGGGTGTGCTGTGAAGTGTGAACTGTATAGACGGAAAGAAGTACATTTGAAAAACTATTCAAGTCTGAAAACTGACAACCTATTCTTTCTTCCTAAACCGTTTATGACTAATCAACCGTGAAGAACAAAGCCAAGACTTATAGTTAGGAATCAGGCAACAAAAGATAAGGAAGTGAAAGAGGGAACATAGCACGATCAGACACGTGGCGCATGGACTACAGCTGACACAGAAAGTACACTCTGCTTGAGTTTCATATGGACCGGTCGAAGGGAGAAATCAGTTTAAAGACGAGCAGCATCAGCAAGGAGCAAAATGAGTGACGGAGGCAGGCTTGATCAAATACAGAAGCGGCAAATAGAGGGAGAGCTCCTCGACGCAACGCAACGGCGAGAAAGAAGAAATAAAAAAGAGCGAAGAAGATTGGATTGGCAAACGGCAGGATAGTAGAAGAGGGAAAATTGAATGTTTCAACAAGGGGAGAATTTTGGCATCAGTCTGACGAAATTCGTTGGAAAATTCTAGGTGGAGATGGAGAATTGTTTTCTTTATGTTTGAAAAAAAAACCACCACTGCTCGTGATCTATTCAAAACAAATAATAGTTCAGAACTTTTGATAAATGAATGTTCAATTGGTCAATTAAAAAGAAAAAGAAGAAGAAGAAGAGCATTTAGAAACTGACATGCCGTAAATTCCAATTTGAATATTTAAATTACCAATGTGCAATTCAAGAGATGATGAAATTTCAATATTTAATAAACAATGAAAATGTTTAGTTTTGATGTCTTTAGAGTCTTATCGTTTCATGTTAAGTAGAGAAAAATGGCAACTGTGCAAAAAAAAGAGGGAAGGAAGATATTTTTCGGCGATAACGACAAAGAGCGACATTATAATCTAAATGGTCTAATTAGACGACCACACATTCCACAGCACTAGGAGCAAAATTAGAAAAGAAAAGAACTTTTAATTCTGAAAGTTCCCAAAAGCTAAAAAAAATAATTCAGCAGGGTCCGCCTCCACCTCGTCTGCATCTCCTGCCCCGGGCGGCCCAATCAATATACAGATGTCTGGCGTCTCTAACGAGTTGAACACTCTCTCGGTTCCCACCACTCAGCTGTTTCGCTGGGCGCTTCGCGATTCTCGTCACAAATACGAAGGAAGAAGAGACCGAGACACGTCTGAGTCTCCAATTTCAACAATATCTATCTTTTTGAAGAGAGAGCAAGACAGCTGACAACTGGTCTCCGCGTCCCTTTGCCTCGAAATCCTAACTCTTTCCAGAAGCGACTTCAAAAAAAACCTAACTGACTGATAATAAGTATATCCCGTGCTCCTTGCTAACCTATTTTTGATTGTTTATTTCAAGCGAACAGTTGAAAATAGGTTGATTTCTATTATTATAAATCATGTGAGCGAGGATGTTCGGAATCAAAAATTCTGAATTTTAAAAATTAAGAATTTTCGGTTGTTAAAATTTCAATTTGAAAATAGAAATCCCACTTCTCCATCAGAAACCCGAAAAAAGAACGGAGAAAAATTGACAAATCTTCCAATTTTCCAGAAACGAAAAAATTACAAAAATATTTCCTCTCGAAGCCCGCGAGAGAAATTTTGCCTTGCGCCTTTGACATACTGTAGTTCAACAATTTCTGATTCGGAAGAAAATTTTCGGCACATAATTCGGAGGGTACAACAATTCGGGGGTACAACAATTCGGGGGTAAAGGGGTACAAAGTGTACAAAGTGATTTAGGGGTACAAAATCGACAATTCGGGGGTACAAACTAAGCCTTTTTCAGGTATTTTGTACCCCCGAATTGAGGATTTTGTACCCCTAAATTGCTTTGTACCCCAATGACCCCAAAATTTCTGTACCCTCCGAATTATTTGCCAAAATTTTCGGAAAAATTCCGGTCGGAATTTTCAAAAAATCAGAATGAAATTAGAATTTTCAAATACATGTTTTTGCGAATTCTTATTCACAATGTTCATCAATTCAGAATAATCCCAATGTGAGCAAAGCTTCACTGGATGCAATAAAGACAACCTTCATAAAATTTTATTAAAAAAGCAATGAGTTTCTAGAAGATATCTCTAATGTTAATTTCAACACCTCGTCTTATGGAAAAAAAAGTACTGGGATACTGTAAAAATGTTTCCTGATATCCAGGAAGAACGGGGATGTCGCGATATTGTACAATGAGTAAGGGGGGTGTGTGTTAAAACTGAGCAATCGAGTACAAATCAATCGTGTGCAAGTAAAATGATATCGAGGTGGGTGGGGGTGGGGGGGGAGGGTGGTCAGTTGATCAAAAACTGAACCTAAAGCCGATCGAAAATAACGAGCAATTAGGAAGAGAGAAAAGACGCGACCCGCTCAAATTTGGCAAAACTCGTAAGGTTTGGATGATGATGATGTATGAGAATGAGGAGAATGGTACGACAATGAGACAGCGAAATTGGGGTTCAAAACGAAAAAAAAAGTGGATATAGGGGCATGGAAATGTGATAGGAGATGATGAATCGAGATTTTGATGCTTTTCAGTGAACTTCTTCGAGCTGAAAGAATAAAGAGTATTAAATTTCAAAAAGGGCATGTGTATGTGTACTTACATGAGCTGTGGGCTTCTTTTTACAACATAGTCGGATGCACTTGAAAGGAGCAGACAGACATCCGACAGCACATGAAGCGAATCTGGATTCAGACTTCTTGATACCATCTTCAGCACCTAGCCTTGTTCGAAGAGTGGTTGATGGAGAAACTGTGTTGACGATGGCTGTGATGACGTATCTGGGAACTAGGCACAGAATCACGGATACACAAAGAGCCTGAAAAACTCAGATATAGAAAATTATAAAAGATTTTTAAAAACTCACCATCCAAAACTCGAGACTGGAAAACGCTTTCAGCGAAACCATAGATGGAGGATCCTTGACATTGGTCCACGTCCAGTTGGCGGTGACGAATCCATTGTACAGAAGGGCACAAATGAAGAAGAGAAGAACGGAAAGGAACATGGACCAGAACATTGGCCAAGTCCAGTACTGAACGAACAGTGCCAAATGGAATGTGTTGACGATGATCAGTTGTGTGACTAGAAGATGTCCGAAAGTCCACATATCAACATTGCTTCCACGATATGTCTGAAATTTAGTTTTGCTTTTTTGTTTTAAAAAGTCAATTCAACTCACAAAGTGACATATAAAATAGACAACAAGACTCTGCCAAATCGCATCCAGCATGTTTATCCAGAACGAATACCACCGGTATCGTTTACCGAGTCGTCCTTGTCCATATAATTTGGGACAGTCCAATAGTAATTCTGCACTTGCGTCCTGGTCGAGGCAACCGAAAAGAAGTGGAGGAACCGAAGTGAATATGAGATTGTAAACCATCAAATAAACCGGATCTATGGGAACTTGAGCTGAGAATCCATTGAATATTTGATACCAGAAGATGACGAAAACCAGCATTGCGTTTTTGTAGAAGAAATACAAAATTGTTTGGGCCAGACGGTAGTAGTTCCAATGTCCATGTATAAGTAGAAGATTTGATAAGAATCGGAATCGAGCCATGGCGAAATCAGAAGACATCACCGCCTGCATTCCTTCTTGTCCTGAGAGACCAACTCCAACATCGGCTCCTTGAATCATGCTGACATCATTCGCACCGTCTCCAATGGCTAACACTTTTCCTTTCAAATGATTTTTCGCCAAATTTACCAATTGAGCTTTTTGAAGAGGCGTCGCACGGCAACACAATACGGATCGACATCCACGAAGAAGTTTCACAAACCGATCAACGTTGTGTGGATCCAGACAGTAGCTCATTGTAGCTGCGTTCAACACCAATCCAAATGAATCTGTAGCATCGATTGAGACCTCTTGAGCTCTGGCGATTCGTTTCAAATGCTCTCCTAAAAGATCAGAAACAGCTCGAACTCCATTCGCTCCAATATTGAGTAGATCCATTGACGGAGAAAATAGTCTTGATGAATAGGCAATATTCACAGCTGTTTCGATTTTATCTCCAGTGAGAACCCATACTCTGATACCAGCTTCTCGAAGTGAATGAATACATTCTGGAACTCCATCTTGCAATCTATCCTCAATGGCAGTCACTCCAAGAAGTTCCAGATCTTGTTCAGCGCGGAGAATACTTTCAGCAACCAGTGTTTCCTTATCCACCACATCCAACTCGGCCTCTTCGTGTTTCTCTTTCCATTCAAGATATTCTTCTTCTGTCCATACTCTCATCGAGAGACACAATGTTCGAAGACCTTCTTTGGCATACATAGTCAGATGTTCTTGAGCTTTGAATATAACTTCTTCTCCTCTTGTTGACGTGCAGAATTCATTGCTCAGAACTGGCAACACGGTGGCGTCTGCGCCTTTAGTCAACACAATGATCCGTTTCGATCCTGTATTCTCGCGAATAATCACCGACATTCGTTTCCGATCTGCATCGAATGGAAGTGTGTGGAGTACCTGAATTCATAATTTAGAATAGATTACATCCCTCTCTTATCTCACTTTATACTTGACGCTTCTGGTCGAATGACGTAAGTACACTACGACATCATCAAATCGTCGTTTCAACAACCGGACGCCATATTCTCTTGCGGCTTCAACAAGCGCCAATTCATCGGGTGACTCAGAATCGTAAAACGAATGTGGCGGTGGTGCATTGACGTCCGACGAGCTTGAACGTTTGTCCACCGATCGACGGAACGGACTTTTGATTCCTTTTAGCTTGGCAAACGGAACTGATAGAATCGAGGGACGATGAAGGATACCCTGGAAAATTAGAAAACTATTAGAAAAAAAACAGAATAATTTAACTCACAAATCCTTTTCCTTCTTTTCTTTCTCCGTTGTAATTGTTCGATCCTTCTTTTTCCTCGTCCTTTTTCTCAATTACATTGATCTCTTTATCAGAAGGTTGCGTATCTTCCGTCTTGCCGACTTCTGGAAATTCAATCAGCTCGATTTCTTCAAAACCATCCTCTGCAGCTGTTTTCTCTTCTGCAACCACTGGAGTCGACGAGTTGGACGATAAGCTTTCTTCTTTACATCAGCCAACATTTTGTTCCCCGTTATGCTATCCGTACTACTCTCCCGTTTCGGTGACAGTGCGTCCTCTTCCGTTGCAAATCGACTATTCACAATATCTCCATCTGGATCCATCAAATCTTCGTGAGGTTTCGCATTAACAACGACAGTGTTGCAGATGGCCAACGTGAGGAAGAATGCAAAAACCGGGTCATCAATATCAGCTCCTTGTTTCAGAACGCTTGAAGCGAGTTTCGATTCTAGAGCAGGATCTCGAGAAGGCCTTAGTCGACCTGTGTTGGCTGCTGCTTCTGCTAGAGCTGCCAACTGTAGTTTCTTCTCTGTCGGTTGGTTACTACGTAGATTCGAAGCTACTAGTTCGAGAGAAGAATCAACGGCATCTAGAACGGGCCTTCCTCCAAAATCACTTCCATTCACAGAACATCTTCGGAATACCATCTGAAAGTTTATAAAAATGAATGAACGCATTAAAAAAAAAATAAAATAAAAATGAAATCTTTATAAAAATGAATGAACGCATTTTAATTTTAAAAAGTGAAGGTGTCTCACCTGATTCTCAGTCAATGTTCCTGTTTTGTCAGACATCACATACTGTATCTGACCCAATTCCTCAGTGATATTCAGTGCTCTGCATTGTAATCGTTTGTCCACTTTATCATAGTACATGTTACGATCTTGAGACATGAACCACACTTGGAAAATCTTGATGAACTCAATCGAGACGTATAGAGAAATTGGAATCATGACCTGGACAAGAAATTATTAAAATTGATTTCTTGAATCAAAGACTCACTTGTAAGACAATAATATAGCTCCAGAAACTGAACCAAGACTCGTACGATGGACTGTACTTGTATTGTGAATCGTTGTTGTTGTGATACGAAGAATTTGGATGAATGAAGACGAGGAAAGGAACAGTGTAGGGAGTCGAGTAGTTTCGGAGCCAAACCCCGGATAGAACTGCTCCAAGAACACAGAGGGCGAGAAGGGTACAGACACTCCAGAGAATATCAATGTTGGTCATCTTCTCCAGAGAACTTCGCTTGTACCTTGGTCCACTGTTGTTCAGCATGGCTTTTGTATCCTTTCCGGCATACAGTACGATACCCTCGACGAAATCCGTATTCTTAACAACACATCCGCGCAAAAGAACATTCTCTTTGGCTAAAATGGTGAACTCTCGAGCCAATGGTGGCCCGCCTTCCATTGCTTCCAACCTTCCTTCGAACTTGTACACATCCGTAGTTGGTCCTTCACAAGCGATCTGAATATGACAAAATCACATGTAATCGAAATTTTTAGTACCCACTCTGTAGTTGAATTCCGATGGAGAATATTCCAACGGAACATTAGAATTGTGATATTTTCCCATTGCTCTGATGGCTTGTCTCTGTTTAAGGTTACTTTCTCCATCCAAATTACATGTCTCCACATAACAAACGCCGTTCACATCACTGCTTCGCAACAATAAGATGTCAGCCGGGATTATTTCGTCATGGGATAAATGAACGAAATCGCCAACCAAGATGTTTTGCCACTCGAGCTTTCGGTATCTTTGTTGACTTGCGTCCCACACACGACACGTTGAATGGTTGATTTTTTGATCGGATTTGTAGCGACGATAGTCTTCGAAAGCGTCTTTGATTGCTGTTATACCAAGCACAAAAGCAATCGGCATGACCGAAATGTACTTTCCGAATGCTCCAATGATCATATTGAGGATTACAATGAAGATGAAATAGAGATTGGCAGCTCGGTGAAGCTGTTCGAACAAGTTCTTCGGAATGAAAGTTAGCACACTGTACTTGGTTGTTGATATTCGATTTCCACAGTATCGCCGATTCGGTTGCTCATATCGTGGAGGTGGTTCTTTCTGATTGTTCGGCACTACGATTCTCTGTTGTGGAAGTATCGGCTGACTCGGGAAGAGCCATCGTGTCACAGGATGCGACTTCAGAATTCTCCCCCCATTCTCGGCTTTCTCTTTGATGACCTGAGTTGGTGACGAGAAGATAGGCCTGAAAAATGGTCTTAACTATGTGGGTCTGACTTTTCCTTTTCTAACCTTGTTGGAGGTACCCATAATGAAGATGTTCGACGATGATGTCCTTTTGATGTTGTTGTCGTATCGTACAAAGCGCTACTCGAGTTCGACGTTGACGCCTCCACGTCCGAGCCCACCGATTTCTGAAAGTAACAAATCCATCTAAAGTTCTGAACCTCCTATAGCTGTCCTGTGGTTCGCATACATGGCCGACATTGGTGTAATTAGGCTTGTCGAGCAAGCTACGAAAAAAACTTTTTCTGTGTTGGTTTACTTGCTCGGCAACCTATACCATTAGATTCCTCTCATGATTCTAAGTATAATACATATAGCTGCCGAGCTAGCTTTTCAAAATTGAGCCGTGTAAGAGCCTCCGAAAAAGCTGCCGAGGTGCCTTACACCATAGGACACCAAGTAACCCATATATGGTGGTTCGCCAGGGTTGTTCGGAACGGAATTCGCAAATCCGGAAATCCCGAATTTTTGAAAATTCCGAAAATTCGAGATTTTCAAAATCTGAAAATTCCGAATTTTCGAAAATCCGGAAAGTCAGAATTTTTTGAAAATCCAAAAATTCCGAGGTTTTCAAATTTTTAAAATTCTGAAATTCCATAACTTTTAAACATCAGGAAAATTCGAAATTCCGAATTTTTAAAAATTCCAAAAATTTCAATTTTTTAAATCGGAAAATTCCGAAAATCCAAAATTTTCAGAATAGGAATTTCCGAACATCGCTGGTCAGACTCCATCCCGAATGGATGTCGTCCACCAAAGATTAATTCGATAACGAATATTTTTTTCTTTTTTCAAAAATATTCCGAATAGGAGATCGAGACATAGCGTTGCGCGATCTCTATCTCTTCTCTTCTCTCTTTTTTTTTCTTGATTTTTCGTCTTCATCGAAAACCAATTAAAATCTAGAGTCTCTTCTTCACAACCTACCTTGCTCATTCACAATTCTCTGATAACCGAGAATACGATATAAACACGCACAGCTGGATTTATAAAAATTTGGGTGTTGATTTTTCGAGTCGTTTCAAGTGCCGTTCACACTTTCCTACATTGATTTGCGAATCGAGCGGCGTTCTGGAAATTTGAAATTTTTGAGTTGAATGAAACTACAGTAAGCATACACGATTCGGAGATAAGTCTAGTAGCTATAAGGGCAGTTGGCTATAGTATGACTGAAAAGCAAGACCTAAAATTTTGCAACGCTTGGTTTCCTCTGATGTCCTAGATTTTTCAAGTTCACGGGGTCAAGAGTGAGAAAACCCAAATTTCGGGTTACTGTACTAGTGGCACATGATTCGGATTTAGAACCAGGGAAACCCTAAAAAAAGAAAAGAAAGTTCATATAGTTCGAGAAGACGTTCTGTGTTGTGAATGCAAAGGAAAGCGAGAGAGAGAGAGAGAGATAGGGGTTTTCAATTCAGCCAACAACAGCAAAATGGTCTCGTTTCAACCTTTTTTTTCAAATAAAAACTGCCGAGGCATACGTACACAGCTACCCGGAAGACGTTTGAAAATGAGACGGTTGAGAAGAGATTGGGGAGAGAGAGAAAATAAGAAAAAAATCCTCAGGATATGAACAGCTGCAATCGCGCGGGTGCGGAAGATCTCGTGCTAGCGCAGGCAAAAACGAGTACTTTTCTGTGTCCCTGTGTCCGCTATCTCTGTATCTAAACGTCTCTTACATTAAGCTTATGTTCTCTCTAGATGAGAATATGCCAACTATTTATAATCCCACTGTTTTAGTATTATTGTTCTGATGTAATAGAAATACCGTAAAACCTGTATTTGAAGGGTCGGCCCTTCTATTGTTCCAGGGCACCTATGGAGCCCTTCAATTAGAGGGAGCTCTTCTATTTTTCATGTCATTTTTTCCGAAGTTTTTTATTTAAAAAACAGGCAAATTTTCGTTCAAAACGCATGAAAATTCAAGAAAATTAAGAACTTTTTGAGCAAAAAACATATTGAAACAAATTTCTGCGAAATTTTGGAATTTCTGAAGTACTTTTCACAAAAAAAACCTACGGAATTTATTTTATTTAAAGGCACATTTTGAATGAAGCTCTTCTATTAAAGGGGCCCTTCGATTAAAGGGGCCCTTCTAGAACATGTTTTACGGTAACTAGATATTGCTCTGGTAAAAAAAAGTTGGAGCTGTGGAAGAGAAAGTTGGAGCTGTGGAAGAGTTGGAGCTGTGGAAGAGAGTTGGAGCTGTGGAAGAGAAACGCCGGAGGCCGTGGCTGGATGTCCCAACTACAGTAACCTAAAAGGATTTTTCCCGGATTTATTATCTTCCTTTTTGGGCGTTTTTAGTCAATTTTTTCACTATTAGCAAAAACAGAAAAATCGACGGAAAGCAGCGAAAAAAGAAAAATTCAATCTAAAAAAAACTACTTTTAGGTTACGGTAGTTGTCGTTGTGGGACCTCCAGTCCGGCGTTTCTTTTCCACAGCTTAAATTTTTATACCAGAATGATAAACACAGGATTAAAACCCAGGGAAAAAGTGACGAATCATTACTGTAGGAGGAGATTTCAAAAACTAAAAAATAACAAAAATTCAAACTATGCGCAGGTTTCGAAGCTAGTAATCACAAGGATATTGAAGAGACAACTTTCTGCCATCGCTCCGATTTTTCTACGTTTTCGATGGTCTAAGTAAATACCAGAGGGCAAAGGAAGCAGAAAGTAAATGGGGTTGGTTGGGTAGAAGAAGAAGAGGAGGGCGCGAAGAAATGGAAAAGGTTTCGGCTCAAAGAGCACATAGAGCAGAGGGAGTGAACTGTGCATGGGAATATTAGGGGACTCATAAAGCATTTGAATCTAGACGAGAGAGATGAGAGACGGAGAAGAATTTGAATGAGTGAGGAATTTCTGAACCTTTAAAGTTTACATGAATTATCATTTAGGCTGGAGGTCCCGCAACGACAACTACCGTAACCTAAAAATGTTTTTTTTTTCAAATTTATTTTCTCGATGTTCAGGTGAAAACTTGACGAAAAAAACAAGAAAATACATCCGGAAAATAATTATTTTTTAGGTTACAGCTCCGACATTTTACTATAATAATACTAAAATAATGTAAAACATGATGAGCAGGAGAAAAATAAAAACAAGCTGCTACTCAGTTAGATAAGAGCGAAAAAAAGGAAACACCTGAAAAAGTGAGTCAGAAGAACACAGGAAGTCGAGGGAGGTAGTCAAAATAAGAAACGGAAACGTGCAAGAAGATCCATAGATCCCTGACACCTAATTTCTAGAAAATTTTCTTATTTTGTAGTCTCTCTGGACATCTGAGCGTAGTCCAACGCGATTTGAGGAGCATGACAAATAGAGAGAACACTTTTGTGTTTACAAGTTGTCTAAAATAAACTCAGGCGCCAGAAAAAGAGGAGTTTCTTTCTATTTACTATTGTACCGTTTGGTTTTGTGATGGCGATGGCGATGGCAGGAGGTGGTGGCCCCCGTAGTTTGTGACTTGTGTGGCCGGTGATTTTTACGAAATACTCGGGGGCGACGGAGTTTGGACTTAAAATTTAGGAGAGAAACATTCAACAGCTTGCAGGCGAAAAACTACTGAAGCTTGCTGGTTTCTGAATGTTTTGTAGAAAAAAATGGAGCCTCTTTACAAGTTCGGCAGAGTCCTGATTGAAAAATTCACATTGTGAATGAATCACACTTTACTGCATCTCCAAAGGATGACAGTTCGACAAAAATAATTAAATTCTACTAGTTCGATACAGAGGAAGATTGAATATGTTTCCACTTACAAAAAGACAGAACAACGAATATTGAAGTACAAGTTTCTTGAAAATTACAGAAAAAATCCGATTTAAATTCTTATTTCGTCGAAAAATGGAGCAAAAAAACAAAAAGAAATCTAATTTTTGATTCAGAAAGACCATAGGGATTTTCGTTATGAGACCCAAGGAAGCTTTCCGCTAAGCGCCTTTAATCTGGTATACTGTAATTAAATTTTGATTATTTGAATTTATGTGATTTTCGATGGCAATCAGGTTTCTGGTGTGAATTCAAAGCGAAAAATTTCAAAAAATGTAATATCTTCAGAAATATCAAAAAATCGCACGAAAAAAACAATCAAAAAAACCAAACAGCTTTTTGCTCTGAAACCCGAAAAAGTTTTTCGCTGTGCGCCTTTAATCGGGATACTGTGGTCGAGTTTTGAGTTTTGAAAAAATTGCCAGTTTTCGATGGCAATCTGATTTATTTTATTGCAAACGTGAAGCGAAAATCTAACTTGGATTCAAAAATTCAATACACTCAGAAAAAATATTAAAATTCGGCAGGATTTTGTAAATACTGTTGACGAATTCCATAAATTGCTGAAAAGGGAATTGGTTTTAGTCTTTTGTTAATTGTGGGCTTTCTTCCTCTCCAAGAAAGAATTCTATCTCGCGCATTCCGCCTCATTCATCTGCTATCTGCGCCTCTCTGATTCGCCGTTCTCTGAACTACCGGAATCAGGGCGAACAAAGTCTGCGCACCCACACACACACACTCTTTGTCACTATTATTCTGGATAATGTCGTCGTTTTGTTCAGAATAGTGGCGAAAACACAATTACAGACTATCGAGAATCGGTCTACCAGCAAACAAGCCAAATGCCACGGTCAGTCATAGTACAACCTCCAGAAGTTGTTGGACTACGTCATCAGGAGGAAACCAAACAAACTGGTTTTTTATGCTTTCTTATCTCGATACATTTCATTCAATAGAAAAGTTATTTAAGCACGAATTAGTATGAGAGAAGGGAAATTGACTGAAACAGGAAGAAACCAGGGGCAAAAAAGAATAGAGAAAGGGTTCTTCACTAACATTTGAAACATAGTCAGGATATGCTGATAACCGATCAATCAGCTCACAACTAAACAGAAATGACGAGAATAAGTTACTATGTTTATCACAACTTTGGGAGGAAGGTGCCTATAGAAGATGAATAGAAGGAAAGGAAAAATCACAGGTCACATTATGCAATTCAGGGAAGAAGACTAGTTATGGGGAGAGAAATTGACTAGAGTCCTAGCAGGTCATCCAGACCGGATGAGGAGTTGACGGTGACAGGAACCGGAGGAGGTGCAGAAGCAAACATGTCGAACAGGTCATTGTTGGCAGCTGTTGTTGTTGTGGCAAATGATGAAGACGTGGACATTGGAATAGACTGGTTACCGGTTGTCGATGGTGCTGGAGCAGAGTGAAGCGCACTTTGTCCGTAGTTTGTCTTCATGACCTGGAAGCGGTAAATATATGCTATCTGCTACTGAAACCTTATCAATACCTTGCCAAGGGCCAGATCCGCGAAGGCATTCGACTTATTTGGAATACTGAATCCCTGTGAGGAATTTGTTGGAGACGTTGGAGTCTGCTTCGCACTGAACGATGAAGGTGAGCTAATTCCTCCAAATCCTTGGTATTGAGAAGAAGGAATTTGTGCAAACGACGAGCCGAAATTTTGTGGAGGATTGTGTTGCATCGTCATTTGAACTGGAGCAGTAGCAGAAGCACCAAAATTGATTCCTGATAGTCCACCGAACATATCGTGCGATTGAGGTGTCTGTTGGACCGGCGGAGCTCCAAATGACGCGAAAGCATTTTGTTGTGTTTGATGTGGTGCTGCCTGCAGTCCGAATCCAGCAAATCCACCTGGAGCCACCACGTTCGGGGCAGAAGAGCCTCCAGAAGGACCGAAAAGTGAAAGAATGTCAGCGTTTGTCTTCTTCTTTTCAGATCCTCCATTTTCGGTTGAAGGCGTCGTCAATGCCGTCAAATCTGAAACACACGCTTTAAAAAATGACTTCAATTGAAATTTCGATTACCGTCGAGTCCTGAAGAGGATGGGACTGCTGTCGTGGCAGTAGTAGTAGTAGTCGGAGCCGACGAAAAATCGGCAAAGCCTCCAAGACCAGCGTTCCGCGCTGCAGCTTGTGAATTAGCAGATACAAATGAGCCAAAATCATCAAAATCGTCATTGACAGCAGCAGCGGGAGCTGGTGGTGCTGGTGTGGATGAGCTGTTCAGATTGAGTCCTTCAAAATCATCAAACAAATTGACCGAATTCTTAGCGGGAGCAGTAGTGGTAGACGAATCAGAAAAATCGAGTAGAGATGGTGCCGCCTGTGAATACTTATTGTTTGGGAGAATAATTTTGAATTTATCAAACTCACTGAAGCTGAAGAACCGTGACCATTACTTGTGATTGCTGAGCTTCCACGTGTCGCGATGCTCACTACTGGCGTGCCGATTTTCTTCGAAGCTTGTGACAATGACTTCGGCAATTCACTGGCATCCACTCGAGGGTAAACGAAATCGCGAAGAATGTATCGCTTCTGTTCGTACTTGCTGCGAATGAACTGTTCCATTTGCTGATCGTTCGTCGGACGACGGAATTGTGCAGGAAGATCGTGTTCGTAGACTTGTCGAGCTTTCTCGTTTCCCATCACACGCATAGTCTGCACTTGTTCCGGTGTCCAGGAGTCCAGATTAACGGATCTGACTTTGGAAATGTGAACTCCGAGATTACGGTGGATTCCAGCACAGCGGATGCAGATAAATACTCCCAAGTTCCATGCTGCCCATCTGAAAATTATTGTTTTAGAATTGAATAGGAAAGAAATCGCTTTACCTTGGAGTCTTTGCTTGACAATCTGCACAATACTTGTTCTCCTCCTCTTTCAGCATTTCCAGAAGAAATCCTTGCAGTCTCTCCTGCTCCTCCTTTTTCGGATCAACTTTTCCTCGCAGCATTTTTTGTATGCGGCACGAAGACTGCCCTAATGCACCCTGAAACAAACGGAAATGAGGTGGAAACGACTGATAACAAGGACAAAATCAAATGATAAAGTGGCAGGAGAGTCAATCGATTTTCAGGTCTGAAATATGGAGAAGAGAAATGTCATGGTAATAGTTTTTTTTTTTGAAATTCGTACTCATAGAACTTCTGGAATTCCATAATCTACCTAAAACGCGGATAGGAAACAGGTAGCACCTGAGATACGAGAAAAAACAATTAATCAATGAAGCCGTGGCCTTTTCGGAGCCGTTGCCAAAAGCCCGTTAGGACACGAATGGAGCGAGAAAAGAGAGACAAGGAAGGGAACGAGAGTGAGTGGCAGTTAGAGACGCAGACATCAATGCGACTGCGAATACAACGAATATGACGCGAGAACAAGAGAGAAGAGAGAGAGTGACGTGGAATTTTGGAGCTTTAAGAATAGGAATACTGACTGAAAATGCTCTTGATGACCGCCTTACTCATCGAAAAAATAGGCATGAATGTACAACATTTCGCTTCTTAAAATCAGGCGTTCTAAAGTGAAATATGACAAAGAAACAGAAATGATTTATTGACAGTTATGCACAAAGAGCAGGTCGAGTAAAAATGTACAATGAGTTGTAAAATCCTTTAGACTACTTGGTCCAAGAAACTTTTGGAATGTCGTTGAATTCGGTCATTTCCTCCATTTGCTTGTTGAACTTTTCTACCTTCTCACGATGACTGACAGCAGCTCTCTTCAACATTCTCTCGGCCTGAAACAACGAGTTTAGAAAAATCAGTTTGATATAATACCAACCATGTTCGCCTGCCTTCTTGCCTCGAACCGAAGCTCGGCTTCAGTTTTGTGTGGGCCACTTCCGGAAGCATTTCTGGAATCTCTGAGACAGTTAGAAATCAGATACATCAGTAATTTACCGTCTAATCGTCATATCCACTTGTTTAGGATCTACAGTCGGCTTGCTCTTCTTTGCTTTCTTCGGCGCATCGGAGGACACCTTCTTCAGTTTGAGAGACCCTTTGACGACAGTATCTTTCATCTTCTATATTATGCTTGTCTGAGAAAAAAAAGGTTGAGACGCAGAGAAAAAGTGTCTGCGACTCCACTTATTATGTGCTATTTAGCATACTTGTAAAATTCCGGGCCGGGCCTGAGGAAAATTTCAAGGCCCGGTAGCAAAAATGTTGTCATTTTGAACCGAATTTTGAGCTCTCAATACAATTTTCTATATTTTTGTGCTTTTTGGATTGTTTGTCTGTTTGATCAAAAAATATCAAAAAAACTCGAAAAAAATCACATAACGGTCCCCCCTTATGTGTTTTTTGAAATTTTCAAAACTTGTGGAATGACAGGCCCGGGCCTCCGAAATTCGGGAAAAAGCCCGGCCCGTTACAAGTATGCTATTTAGGCTCTCCGCTTCGATATCGCTACCGTATTCAAACTGCAAAAAGAACTCTCTAACCTTTTTTTTCTCAGACAAGCATAATAGAAAATACTTTTATTAGGCTGTATTTTCTTCCTAGAATAAATATATTTTAACGATTTTTACATTTAAATAGAAATAGAAGTTAATTTATAAGATGCATCTTTTATTCGTCAAATTTATTGGACAGTACCGAGCGAAATTAAAAGATCATGAGAGAGGGAAATACAATAATGGGCACAATAATTTAATTGTTCTGTGGAACGCAATTACTGCTCCGACTCGTAGGTCTCCCCTTCTCCAGTGAACTCATCAAGTGGCTCATCCTCGGCAGTAGCTTCTTGGTATTGCTGGTATTCGGAGATCAAGTCGTTCATGTTGCTTTCGGCTTCAGTGAACTCCATCTCGTCCATTCCTTCACCAGTGTACCAATGGAGGAAAGCTTTTCTGCGGAACATGGCGGTGAACTGCTCCGAGATACGCTTGAAAAGCTCTTGGATGGCGGTTGAGTTTCCTACGAATGTGGCAGCCATCTTGAGCCCGCGTGGTGGGATATCGCAGACAGCAGTCTTGACATTGTTCGGAATCCATTCCACGAAGTACGAAGAGTTCTTATTCTGTACGTTCAACATCTGTTCATCGACTTCCTGAAAAAAAAACAAGGGTCTTGATCCTCCTGATGAACTTTAACTCACTCTCATAGACATACGACCGCGGAACATCGCTGCAACGGTAAGATACCGTCCGTGTCTTGGATCGCAAGCAGCCATCATGTTCTTGGCATCGAACATTTGTTGGGTGAGCTCGGCGACGGTCAAGGCGCGGTAGGCCTGGGCTCCCTTGGCGGAGAGTGGAGCGAATCCTGGCATAAAGAAGTGAAGACGTGGGAATGGGACCATGTTAACTGCCAACTTGCGAAGATCAGCATTGAGTTGTCCTGGGAAACGGAGACATGTGGTGACTCCAGACATTGTGAGCGAAACAAGATGGTTCAAGTCACCGTAGGTTGGGTTAGTGAGCTTGAGCGTTCTGTAGCAAATGTCGTAGAGGGCCTCGTTATCGATGCAGTAAGTTTCATCAGTATTCTCGACAAGCTGATGAACGGAGAGGGTGGCATTATATGGCTCAACGACCGTGTCCGAAACTTTTGGGGATGGAACAACGGAGAAGGAGGACATGATACGATCTGGGTACTCTTCACGGATCTTGGAAATGAGAAGGTTCCCATTCCCGATCCGGTTCCTCCTCCAAGGGAATGCGTGAGCTGGAATCCTTGAAGACAATCGCATCCTTCGGCCTCTTTACGAATCACATCAAGTACATTATCGACAAGTTCAGCTCCCTCAGTGTAATGTCCCTTGGCCCAGTTGTTTCCAGCTCCCGATTGACCGAAGACGAAGTTGTCAGGACGGAAAAGTTGTCCGAATGGTCCCGATCGGACAGAATCCATAGTTCCTGGCTCAAGATCGACGAGGACCGCGCGCGGCACATATTTTCCATCTGAAAACATGAATTTGATAAGCACGTTACGCCTACAATGACTCACTGTTAGCTTCGTTGTAGTAGACATCGATTCTCTCGAGCTGCAAATCACTCTCTCCTTTGAAGGTTCCATCGGGCTGAATTCCGTGTTCATCGGAAATGACTTCCCAGAACTTGGATCCGATCTGGTTTCCGCACTGTCCGGCTTGAACGTGGACGATTTCTCTCATTCTGACACTGAAAAACTGTCAATTGGAATGTGTGACGGAAACGCGTTACAGGACATGGCAGAAAAAAAACGGGAATGACCTGATAACGCTAGGGTAACGAGTGTTCTCCGCGGAAGTGACTCAAAAGTGACGATTCGAATCAGTTTTTGGCGCCACGCATCGCGATACGCGACGCANGNGANAGCCCCCGAATTTCCGCCCACTTTTCTCCGGAGTTTTTTTCCCCGGAATTTGCGGGGTCTCTTTCCGGGGGGAGACCCACTTGGGTTCAGGCGAGGGGTCAGAAAAAGCGCCCCAGCAAACTCGTAGGCCAGAAGAAATTTAATAATTTTAAAATGAACGCGGGTTTGAACTAGATCATGATCTATTTCTTAAAAATCAACGGGTTGCAAAGCGCGTATTCTCGCTCATCGTTTAAAACTGTGATACTCAGCCAACGAAGTTCGGAAGCGAATTGAGAATTTTTGAAAAATTTACTGGGGCGCGCTTTCTGACCCCCTCGCTTGAACCCGAGACCCGCAAATTCCGGGGAAAAAAAACTCCGGGGAAAAAAACTCCGGAGAAAAGTGGGCGGAGTCGGGGGCGGAGCCTAAATTGCAACGCTGGCACGGTTTTACCGCACGGTTTTTCTCGACTCCGCCCACTTTCTCCGGTTTTTTTCCCCGGAATTTGCGGGGTCTCTTCCGGGGGAGACCCCGCAAATCCCGGAGAAAAAATTTTCCGGGGAAAAAAAACTCCGGAGTAAAGTGGCCGGAGTCGGGGGCGGAGCCTAAATTGCAACCCTGGCACGGTTTTGCCGCACGGTTTTTAGCACATTTCGGAATTTGCGGGGTCTCTTCCGGGGAAAAAAATTCCCGGGAGAAGTGGGCGGAGTCAGGAGGAAAAACCTGAATTGCAAGCTGCGCACGGTTTCGCCGCACTGTTTTTTTAAGCGGTCATTAAAAAAAACCGTGCGAATCTAGCAATTTAGATTCCACTCCCTGACTCCGCCCACTTTTCTCGGAACTTGTTGGGAATCCAGACTCAAAATTTTGAATTAATTTAAAATGGGCCTTCATTATAAAAGGAAATCAAAACATGAATGTAATCTATCGGAAGAACATTTTTAAAAAAATTTCAGGGAATAAAACCAATGTTCAAGGGCATCTACAACTCGAATTTGTGCCGGTAATATCGATGGCTATCCGATTAAATGGTGAAATAAATAGTTCTCAATTCAACAGAGAGTTGAACAATATAATTTTCTTTCAGGATTTAGGTTTCCATTATCGTCTCTGCGGGTGTTAGCGTTTCTGGTGGTTGCAGTTTTCATGATCTCATCAATTTTTATTTATAACTCGACATTTTTCGAACAATCTCCTACATGGAGTCCCCAAGCACTTACTGGGTAAGTCTGTCAAAGAACTGATTCATAAAACCTTGTTGATTTTGAGAAGAATCGAAAATGTAGATGATTATGATGCGGCGTGTAGTGGATATTCAGTCGGGAGAATTCTTCGAGAACAGAAAAGGTAAAGATCTTTTGCTATTTGATATTAAAGTAAACCAGCAGTATTGCAGAATATTAGCATCAGTCCGTTCGGAGTTGGTTGAGTCCCAAGCCAAAATTGAGGAAATACGAGCCGTTCAGGAGGAGTTACAGAGATTGATCCCTCAAAAACGTGAGAAGACTCGTTCATTCAGATCTAACTCTTTCAAAAATAACTACAGAACTGGAATTATCAGCATTAGAAGGTGAAATCGAAGCTGCTCAAAGGCAATTGGAAGAGCTGAGGGAAATTCAAAATGTGAGAGTGTTTTTACCATACTCTCCCCTTCAAATTAGTTCATCTGGGTTAGTTTAAATTGGTCATTTTTCTTCAACGAGCCTCAGTTTTCAGCACAACTCATCTTCCACAATCTTCTTCCCTCAACTTCGACAGTGTTATCGACTACAGCCTTTGTTCTATCACCTCTTTCATGCCTGTTTATGTAGAAAAAATCACAAATGGAGCTGCAGAAACAGAGTGGAGCGCTGTATTCCGAAAAGTTGCTCCACATTTAACTGAAGAATCCGATAGCGCATGTATAAAGATTCGAATAACTAGTGGAGTACTTCCAACCGAATCAGTTAGCAATGAGATCCTATTCAATATTGGAGAATCATTTGAAAATGACCTCAAGTCGATAGTAGTCCAGTCATCACATCTTCGGTAAGTTTTCAGGAACCTCTATGCTTTTCGAATTTCGAAATTTTCAGCTCATTTGATTTTGCTCTACAAGTCAACCGGACTACAGAGAAACGCGAGCCAGTTCCTTTGCTGCCACTAAATCGAGAAAATCTAATTGGTCTAGTAATTGGAAGCAATCACAAGATGCTGAATTTATCATCTTTGGAAGAATCGTTCAAGCCGGCGACCCATAATAGAATCATTCAAAAATGTTATCAAGAAAAAACCGAATGTGGACCAGAAATCACAAGACGGATCTATGCATCATCTACGTTTTGTTTCATTCTTGAATCTGATGACTTCCTCGATAATTTCATGACTTCCCTTGAAGTTGGATGCGTTCCAGTCGTTCTGTCAAACACTCAGCCACTTCCCTTTCAAGGATTGATTGACTGGCGACGTGCCACTTTTAGACTTCCTATTGCTCGTCTTCCAGAAGCTCATTTCATCGTTAGATCATTTGAGAATAGTGATATTCTGGAAATGCGGAGAATGGGAAGAGTTTACTATGACTCTTACTTTGCTGATCAAGATACTATTGCTCGAAGTTTGTTAGCAGCTCTTCGCCACAAGCTGCTTATTCCAACAAAAGAGACCCGATCCAGTCTGAGAAATCAAGCAAAACCCTTGTTCAATTCAACATTCACTCCTCCAAAGGGTACTGTGGTCAATGTTCAACCCAATTTTGATGATGAATATCTCCTTGGACCATTGGAATCTCGTGTGGAATCAAATTCATTCGCTTACAACTTTTCTGAATTTCAACTAGTTGGTTATTTGTCACCATTACATTTGAATATCCAAATAACATTTTCAGTATTCTTACGACACCTGGAACACTATTTTCTCGCCACATCGTTCGAAGGAATTCATTATCAACTCGGCGGAGTTTCCAACAGAATCGGAATTCTACGAAGACACTCGCATTGGCTTCAGACCCATCGAGCCTGGAAGTGGCGTGGAGTTCAGTAAAGCGCTTGGAGGGAACAGACAGAGAGAGCAGTTCACAGTAGTGTTGCTAACATATGAAAGGGATACGGTACTCGTGGGAGCCCTGGAGCGGCTGCATCAACTACCGTACCTGAATAAAGTAGTGGTTGTCTGGAATAATATTCATCGAGAACCACCGGAGAGTTGGCCGTCATTGCATGTTCCTGTCGAATTCATTCGAGTTACGGAGAACAGTTTGAATAACAGATTCGTGCCATGGGACAGAATTGAGACGGAAGCTGTTCTATCGTTGGATGACGATATCGATTTGATGCAACAAGAAATCGTTTTGGCTTTTCGAGTATGGCGCGAGAATCGAGATAGAATTGTCGGCTTTCCAGCTCGCTATCACGCTAGATATGGCGATGCAATGTACTACAACAGCAACCATACTTGTCAGATGAGTATGATTCTCACAGGAGCAGCTTTCATTCATAAAGTATATTATATTGAACTATATACCCAACCGAAAACTTTCTTTCAGAACTACTTGAGTGCGTATACCTATCACATGCCTGCGGTTGTTCGAGAACACGTCGACAGTATCAAGAACTGTGAAGACATCGCAATGAACTTTTTAGTTTCCCATCTGACCAGAAAACCTCCAATTAAAACTACTTCCCGATGGACTTTAAAGTGGGTCGACAATATATTTATCATTTCGAAGCACGGTTCATTTTCAGATGCCCAACATGCACAGAAAGTTTGTTCAAAGAAGATTCTCATTTCGATAAACGCCATGAATGTATACGGATGTTCACTAAAATTTACGGATACAATCCACTAAGATTTTCCCAATTTCGCGCTGACTCTATCCTATTCAAGACTCGGCTGCCTCAGAATCATCAGAAGTGTTTTAAATATGTGTAAATTAATTGCATTTGCTTCTTTCTATGTTACCGGTACTTCTTGTAAAATGGTGCTTTGATGTTTATTTTAACAAGTTGTTTAAAATTTTTAGGCGAACATAAATATGAAATCAGCATTGACATTGATTTGGGTGCCCAGCCAACCATTTCTTTAAATTCATTCGCACAATGATCAAACAGCAATTGTACAATCTTCCAAACAGCCCAGTTGTGTGCGTAGAAAACACCGGTTGGGCATGCTAATTATTTTTAAGTTAAGAAATTAATCGGCATATGAAATGTATAAAATGGTAAATTTTTAGATGGGAAGGGGTTGTGAGATTTGAAAACAAGGATGTTGAAAGGTTAAAATATTTAAAGATCGTCGTCGTCATCCGGAAGATCAGCCTTGGCGGCGTTGTCCAGATCCTTCTCGTATTCAGCAATCATGGCTGGGTCCATTTGAACCTGGAACAAGAAATTTAGTATAGATTCTGAATACGTTGTTATTTACCTCTGGAGGAGCCAAAGCTGGCATGGCAACGAACTCGAGATTTGGATCTCCGAGCAGCTTTCTGGCGAGCCAAAGGAATGGCTTTTCGAAGTTGTAGTTGGACTTGGCGGAAATGTCGTAGTATTGAAGGTTCTTCTTTCGGTGGAAAGTGATAGTCTTGGCCTTGACTTTACGATCCTTGACGTCAACCTAGAAACCGAATAACTAATTTGAACAAGACAGAACTTTATCAAATACCTTGTTTCCGCAGAGAACAATTGGGATGTTTTCGCATACTCTGGCCAAGTCACGATGCCAGTTTGGAACATTCTTATAGGTTACACGAGCAGTGACATCGAACATGATGATGGCGCATTGACCTGTAAAAAAAGTATATTAAAATTGACTCTTGTGAAAATAGTACCTTGGATATAGTATCCGTCACGAAGACCACCAAACTTCTCTTGTCCAGCAGTGTCCCACACGTTGAAACGAATTTGTCCGCGATTGGTGTGGAAGACGAGTGGATGTACTTCGACTCCAAGTGTAGCTGAAAATAGGTTTTAAGAAGAAATAACAAGATTTCTTTTAACTTACCGACATACTTCTTCTCGAATTCTCCAGTCAAGTGACGCTTGACGAAAGTGGTCTTTCCGGTACCTCCATCTCCAACGAGGACAAGCTTGAAAGTTGGGATGCCGTCTCCACCAGACATTGCTGAAATGAGAAAATAATTATCAGAAAAAAAAAGAAAAAGCAGCAAGAATATGAAAATATACGAAAAAGCTTGGCAGTCGTTGTTGCGAAATACTTCAAAAAGCCTGAAAGAGGTCTCGTGACTAAATCTTGAGCTCATATTGAAACTCGAAGAGCACAAAGACATCTAGAATATCAAGCTTAGAACCTTTCAGAAACAACTGAACGGATGAAAAACTGAAAAAATGATGACAAAACACAGATTCTGGAGCCTGGGTGATGGGTGTTTAAAAAAATGGCGAATAACCGACGATTTACGCGCCAAAACGAAAAAATTTCGAAAAACGATTTCGTAGCGCCCCTTGTGTGTTGAAGAGTAGGGGCACACACGCAGCGATGAAAAGACCCCTTGGCACAATGCCAGTGCAGGTGCGCCAGTAGATTTTCAAAATATCGATTGGAGTTTTGGCGAGTTCTCCAGTTGAAAACCCCTTTTTGGACATAAAAATAGAACAATAAAATTTTTTTTTCAGTAACGATCTCAATATGGGCAAGAAAGACAAGCGCTCCAAGCTCGAGGGTGACGAGCTTGCCGTAAGTTTTTGTCTTGAAAATTGAAACAATAATAAAAACGAATTTCTTCCAGGAAGCTCAACAGAAAGGATCTTTCCAACTTCCATCATCGAACGAAACAGCCAAACTCGATGCTTCTCAATGGCCTCTTTTGCTGAAGGTATTCGTTCTACAGCACATCTCAAACCTAAATTTAAATTCTAGAACTACGACAAGCTCAACGTTCGTACCAACCACTACACACCTCACGTTGAAGGAGTTTCTCCACTCAAGCGTGATATCAAAAACTACATCTCATCTGGTTTCTTCAACCTCGACAAACCATCCAACCCATCGTCTCATGAGGTCGTTTCCTGGATCAAGAGAATTCTTCGCTGTGAAAAGACCGGACACAGTGGAACACTCGATCCAAAAGTTTCTGGATGCCTCATCGTTTGCATCGATCGTACAACCCGATTGGCAAAGTCGCAGCAAGGAGCTGGTAAAGAATACATCTGCATCTTCAAGCTCCACGAGGAAGTTGAGGATGAGCGCAAGGTGAAGCAAGCTCTTGAGAAGCTCACTGGAGCTTTGTTCCAACGCCCACCACTGATCTCTGCTGTCAAGAGACAGCTTCGTATTCGTACTGTCTACGAAAACAAATTCATCGAATATGATCCAGCTCAACAAATGGGAATTTTCAAGTGAGTTTCTTTCAATTTCATAGCTATCAAACGGATGTTGTTTTTCAGCTGCATTTGCGAGTCTGGAACCTATGTCCGTACAATCTGCGTTCACCTTGGTCTCATTCTTGGTTGCGGAGGACAAATGCAGGAACTTCGAAGAAACAGATCCGGAATTTGTGATGAAAACGAGAACATGGTCACTATGCATGACGTCCTCGACGCTCAGTATATGCTGGACACCCAAAAGGATGAAAGCTACATGCGACACATCGTCCGTCCACTTGAAGCTCTTCTTACACAGCACAAAAGAGTTGTTGTGAAGGACAGTTGCGTTAACGCAATTTGTTATGGAGCCAAGATCCTCATTCCTGGAATTCTTCGCTACGATGATGACATCGAAGTTGGAAAGGAGATCGTCATTATGACGACCAAGGGAGAAGCAATCTGCATCGCTATCGCTCAGATGAGCACTTCCACTATTGCTTCAGTCGACCATGGAATCGTAGCTAAGTCGAAACGTGTGATCATGGAGCGGGACGTCTATGGAAGAAAGTGGGGACTGGGACCAGTAGCCTCAAAAAAAAAGCAGATGGTCAAGGATGGACTTCTCGACAAATTTGGAAAGCCAAACATCACCACCCCAAAATCGTGGGCCAAGGAGTACGTGCAAACTGATAAGGTGAAGAAGGAACAAGAGGACAAAGAAGATGAAGAGGAGGAAGAGGCTCCAAAAAAGAAGTCGAAGAAAGCAGCGAAGAAAGAAGTGTCGAGCAGCAGCGACAGTGAATAAGAACGCCGTGCCTTGATTTGTTAACTATTCAACTATCCATTTTTACTTGTTTTTCCCTCTTCCCACATTACTCCACCGGGTTGAGCTGTTACAAGTTGTTCAAATTGTCTTATCTTTTTTTCCTTGTTGTGTTTTTGTTTTCCTTTCTAAGCACCTTTTTGTTGTACCAACTTTGTTGAACTTTATATGAATCATAAATGCAATTAAAATGCGAGATCGTAATATATTAATGTTTCAGATGTGTCCCGGGAAGAGATCGTCGTCGTTGGGAATCGTATCGACAACAATCGAGCATCGCGGTGGGCTACTGTTCGAGCTCTCGTCGAACAGAGACATGAAAGGATCCGGTTCGCCTCCACTTTCCATTGGTTCATCTACTGGGTCTGGAGGGAAACTTGTGGACAAGGTGTCACTTGGTTCCATGTGAACATCATCGAGTAGTAATGAGCTAATCGGCTGAAATTCGTTTTTTTGGTGATTCTTAAAGCAAGTATAAATATACCATTTCAGGGCGTCCGAAACCATCTGGCAATCCGGTTACCTCTCTGTTTTGGACTACTGGTTCAGGGTTCTGAAAAAATCAAAAACAATTAAATTTTTTCTGTTTTGTAGCGGAATAATTCCGCCGAAATCATTACAATATCAATTCCTTCTGGCATTTCTGGCCACTCATCGTCTTCGTCATCGATTTCAACGGTTCTCTTTTTCCCTTCCTCAAACCGTTTCTGTCTTTTATCCATCTGCCTTCTCAGAAAACTCCCATACTCGTCGACGAACGGTCGGTACCTGAAAAACAAAAAAAAACAACAATTTTTAAATTTAAGAAAGGATTTATTGTGCTTTCAAAATGGATTTCAGTTTGGGGGGGGGGGTAGGAGAATAATATATTAGGAAAACCCTCTCAATCTGATTGGGGACATGATGATAAAACGGAAGGAATGAAATACGACAAGTATTTAACGAATTGAGATTCCGAGTTCTAAGAGTAGTCGACATTAAGTTTGCTTTCGTAGAATTTGATAACGTGGTGTGGATAGCTGAAATTATTCATTGTTCTAATAGTAAGCTAGCCAAGATAATAGGGGGCCCCGCCGAGCAAGTGTTCTCAAAGTAGAAGAACTAACCGACTGTTGACTTCCTTTGCTGGAATGAGTCGAGCAGTGTCATCAGTGAACTTGCACAAAAAGTGAAGATCTCCGGGGGTTTTTGTAATCCCGACAATGCATTTCAACTGCTTTCCATGCAGCGAGAAATTATCCTTCGTGAACACTTCTTCCTCATTTGGAGTTTCTAGTGATTCTGGAGCTGGCTGTTGCTTTGAAGTCGACTGCTGTTGTTTTGAAGTTGAACGCTCTGGCGATTTCAGCTTTCTACGTGACGGCTTCTCGCGCTGAAAGTATCAGTTTATAACCGAAACTAAGACATCTGCAAACCTTGGCAAACTCCTTTTCGAATTCTTCCAACAAATCGATACATTGAAGATTTTCTCTCGGCTCCCAACTGGAATCAGATGCTGGGAATCCCTGTGAATCAAAAGTTCATGATGATAAAAAAACGTTTCACTAACCTGCCATTGGATCAGAAACTCTTCTCTTCCGGCCTTTCCGGATCTTTTGTCAAGAACTTTTTCGACCATAAAGACATTGTCTTTCTGAAAAAAAAAAATTCTCAAGCTACTTTGGAAAAAAGTCTTACCGGATCGTCCATTTTTGCCTTTTTTGCTTTGCCAGACATTTTTAATCGATTCGTATCTGCGAATTAGAATTTAATTCAGCAACGAGAAAAGGAGGAAGAAGAGAGTGGCGTTTGAATGTTACGGGTTCGAAGCAAGATGCGGCGCAGAAAAGTGGGCGGGGCTTTGGAGTAACTGCGCGCGGGTTTGCGAATTTACATGTCAGTTATTGATCAGCTGTTGATATTGCTGTCTGAAAATAAGGTTAGAAAAGTGTATGCGGAAGTGTATCAGAGAATATCTCGAAACGAAAAACAAAATAACACATGTGAAGTAAAGACAAAACGAGGTAATCAGGTGTCGAAGGGACGTTGGGAATAACCCCATTTCACGGTCTTCTAGCGTGAAAATTTTCGATTAGAAAACTACAGGAAAAAATGTCACTGCGTCTCTTCATCTCTCACGCTATTTTAGCTCAGTACAATTTTTCACAAATTTAATTGGAAAACTGGATGAACAGCTAAGAACGTTTCAAAAACGTTTAAAGATGGATAATTTTAGAAAATTTTTTTATGGGTAGTAGAAATCATATCCTAGATTGTCTGTAAGAAGTTTCAAAACTTGTCTCAAACTATCAAGCAAGAAATGAAGCTTTGAAAAACTTTTTTGGATTTTCCGAGTCTTTAAGCAACTCTTCTTGTTCTATTTATGAGCAAATGAAGTTACTATCATGTTAGAAAACATAGGAAATTTGACATTTGATTGCGTTTTGCAAAAAAGACAACCTTTAACTAGGGACCACAACATTTTTTTCAAACAGCTTTTTTCCAAAATCTTTTTATTTTATAATAATCTCCTTTTCCTAATTAGCATATTTCCAAATTTTCGTTCAAAAATATTCACTCATTCCCGAGTTACAGCTCATTTTGTGCTCCTCATTTTCCTCCATTTTCGCCCCCAGCATTGCGCGCACGCGGAAAAGTGGGCGGGGCGACGACAGCGCAAGGCTGCCGCGCGGAAGAAATGAACGGTTTTCTCAAGAGATGTTCTGTTGAAATTTAGGTTTCAGAGGGCTGGAATAGAATAAAAACTTGTCGGAAAGTGTGGAAAAAAGGGTTTTGAATGTGTTTAGTGTGATAACAAACCTAATTTTACGAATTTTTGCCGGAAAATGATTCGAAATCGGAAAAAATTGAAAAACTGCGAAATTACTGAGAAAAAAGCTGAAAAATGAAGTTCTAGAGAAGAAATCACTATCAATGAATCCTAAAGGTTCTGCTACCATTCATAACACCTCATAGAATTAAAAAAAATTTCAAAAAAATTATTCCAAAATGGGACTCGAACCCGCATGTCTCCGATTAGCACACACCCAGCTTAACCAGTACACCAAACGCGCACCTCAACTGTCAGCGCAATGTTTTCTTGCTGGAATATGTATGTCACAGATATCATCTTATGTGAAATTTTTTGTTGAATCTGAATATATGAATAACGAAGGTGATACAAATCTCTATTCATGCTAAATTTGAGAAAAACCAAAAAATTCATTAAGTATGCCATCTTCCGACCGGAAATAAACACTTTTCTAATCATCCAATTTTGTTCAAAAGTTGTATATGTAATGTTGAAGCGTAGCATTATCTATAAAAAACATAATTTTTATGTGTTGCCGCAGAAAATTTTCACAATATTTACAGCCAGTTTGGCTGAAATGTGCAATTCTGCGCTAACTCCTCACAAGATTTCACTTTAATTTTCCATTAGAGAATGTCTTCAGTTACTCGAAACATCAGAAATGGAAAGTGATACAAACTCCGATTTCTTTTACCATTCATTTTTCTGCCGCCCACTTCGGTTTTTCGGTTTTTTCTTTTCTCTTGTAGATTTTTCAGTAAAAACAATTACATTTTTATTAGGTAATTAGGCTCCGCCCCTTTTTCAGTGGTCGCTACCTTTAACCAACTGGAAATTGCCTTCAAAGTCCAAAATCGCTCAATGTACTACTGTTTGACCCCCTAACACCGGAACAAAGACGAAAATCGAAAACGAAGGAATTCTAGAACAATCCATTACGAAACTTTTGGTCTATTGATCATTTTGATTGGTTAGATACTCGCAGAGTTATGCAGGATTCAAATTTCAGTACAAAGTTCCCAAAACCCCCGATTTTTGACACTTTTTCAAGATTTTCAAGAAAATGAGGACCTAAACCAAAAATCGAAGACGAAGGAATTGTGGCAACTGTCTCTGCGGTATTGATGACATTTTTATTTTTTTGATTCCGTAAAAACCTGATAGACTTACTCTCGGTTGAATGAAAACGGTTTTTATCAATTCGGTGTTCATTGATTCATAACTTTGCTCAAAATGCTCCAATTTCCATAAAATTTAGTGCAGGTGATAACTGAAGTCTTCAGTAACACAGCAAATAATTTTTCCTCTAAAAAAGAGGTCAAGTTCGTACTTTTCTTTGATTTCCATGACTCTAGTGATAAGTTTCTATTAGTCAAACAGGAGAGAAAAGGGAGAATTAAAATTTGGCTAGAGTGCAGACAACGAGAGAACTTTTCCAAAAATTTTCACTCTGGGAGACCATGCATTTTAAAAATTCAATTGTTAGAAATCCCACTTTCCTATCACAAAAGCGCTTTAAAATAATCATAGAAATAATTTTATTGAAAATAAGAAAAAGTAAAAAGGCATCAATCCTCGGTTTCTTCGCCATCGCTTTCGGAATCATTTTCTCCGCCTTCAAGACCTTCGACATCTTCCATCTGAATTTCTTGTTCTTCATCTAAGCCTTCGCCATCGGGAGCGTCTGCTTCGTCATGACCGTCAACTTCGGGACCTTCATCTTGTTGTTCCAGATCATCTCCGTGTTTATGGCTACATCCCTCATGCGCAGATGCTTCTTCTTCCTGTTCTTCTTCTTCTTGTTTTGCTTCTTTCTCGGCTTCCAATTTCTTCTTTCTCTTCAGGAAGTTTATCAAGTCTTTAGCAGCGTTCATAATCTTCTCAGTATTCTGATGGCAAACGGGGCATTTCGATGATTTTTTGAAAGCATTCAATGCACACATGGTACAAAAATAGTGCTTGCACTTGGTGACAATGGGATCAACGAATGGGTTGCCGCAAATGAAACAATCTTCTGGGAAAGCATCGTCTTGATCACGAATTTCATAATCCTCATCATCTTCTACGCCATACTTTCCGGCTTCGTATTCTTCGTCGATTTCCCATCCGTGCTTGTAATCCGAGCGATCGTGAACGAATTTGCAGGAATCTGAAATTTATTGAAAGCAATTTGCAAGAAAAAAAATTAGAAACTGATTAAAACTTACCACCAAATGTACAAAATCCAGTTTCCTTGTAGTCTTTGCAAATATCCGGAGCGAAATCCCAACGCACTGTTGCACGAAGAAACTGGGAAGCTCGAATTGGACCAACTCGATTATACATACTTGACGCGTTTCCTTTTGCTGTATCTTTAGCTTCTTTCGCACCATACATCGCAGTTCCTTTGTAAAGAATCTTTCCATCTTTTTCAACTCCTTCCTTCAGTTGCTGTTGAACACGTTCGAATTGAGCTTGAGAATCTCGGGAATAGTCTGTATCGATCTCAACGGTTGATGTTGCTCCTTGATCCAGAGGTCCAGATGGCCCAGCTTCTCCTGTAGCCGCAAACGAATGTGTTGCCACTGCAATGTTCGCATCATCTGAATCATCGGAATCATCTTCTGAATGTTGAGCGTTGTTCATTTCTTTTTTCTTCGTCTGAAAAAAGATTTGATTTTAATTAACTAGAAAAAAATAATTACCGATTGAATCATTGGGTTAGCTCGACGTCGCTTTGCTATCAAATCCTTGACATTCTCTTCAGGCTCTTCATCGCTAGAGCTCTCTTTCTTTCGCAGAACCTGTGTTGGGGCAGTCCGTTTTTTGGGCTTACGAAACAAATCCATTTTCTGAAAAAAATAAACATTTATTTAGGCTGAATTCAGTACAATTGTAAATCGGACAAACGAGAAATACGATCAAACGATTGAAGATGAGAAGAAGAACTATTGGGATCAAACAATAGAGATCTACAACCAAAGCTTTTAGCACCTTCAAAGTCGTTTTTATAATTATCGCCTATATGCAAGATTTCAGATGCGAGGGGAAGATCAAAGTGATTGAGAATCAATTGGAAAATTCGGCCATCAGGTTTTTCAAACCCTATTTCACCAGAAAGAATTATCATCGAAAAGAGATCAGATAAATTGAACTCGGAGAGTATAGTCTTCAATCGGCTGTCGAAATTCGAGGTGACTACTAAAATAATGCCTTTCAGACGGAGTCGTTGCAGCGCTGACCGAACCTAAAATTTTTCCGATGGAGTTCTTCGTAATACCAAGAAATACTATTTACATCATCTTCAACCAGCTTCCAAGGTTCTGGGGTTGAGTAGTGGTTGTAGAGATCGCCCGCAATGCGTTCGCGTAGTTCTTTTTCAGAAAATGGTGAACACTGAAAGATATGAGTTACAACATTGTTCATATTCATTCAGCTCACGTCCTGAAGTGTTGCTGCAACCAAATTCTCCCACCAGACCCTTGCTCCAGTATCCTTGAATCCAAAACACGGTGAATCAACAGACATCCTTTTATAATTTTTCAGAAAGTTCTTGAAGATGCTCTCGGATTCAATTTCTAATCCCGCATTTTTGGCAAACCGAGAATACACTACGCTAGGATTCTCTTTCAGTGTGATAAGTGTATCTCGAGCGTCTAAAGACAAGACTTTCACCACAGGAGGAATAGTGAGATTACGAGAAGTTGTACGAAGAAGCTTGGTTAGCATTCCTAGAAGGACAAGATTTTAAAATTCTAGGGGAAAATAACAGAGAATCGGAAGAATGGAGAACTTCAATTAATCATATTTTTACTATTTAACAGATGAGCAAAGATGGCTGCTAATTATCGCAGAAAATTCTGAAAACTCAAAAAATCAGATTCAAATTTTTTTTTTCTCTTTTTCTTCGCTTTTCACGTTTCGAATTCGAAAAGAACCTCTCCCCACTCTCCACTCGCGCAACGCTCTCTCGCTCTTCGCGACTGGTGCACACCCGTACACTCGGACACAACACGCTCCTCAGATGTGCGACATGCGCGCGAAGTTGAAAATGGCCGAGTCTCGTGCTCAGGTCACGCGCGGCCTAGTTTTGCCATGTGATTTAGGACGGCAATTCAAATGATCACATTCCCTCGTGCTTTGCAGCGCTCTTTTTCGTCTAAACCCGTCGAACTCGTGCTTTTTTCTTCTGAAAACTGCTCGCTGTGCATCCATTTCCATAGGCAGTTGCAACACTACCTTAAAAAACATCCAAATTTCGCGATTATTGAGAAAAATCTCGCCGCAGAGACGCCGGAAGTGATCGAAGTGAGATTTTTTGCCGATTTTTTTTGCACATCGTTTCAAAACCTATTTTTTCTTACATAAAAGAAGGATATTTTAAAATTTCAGAGATTCAAATACGACATTCCAGTCTTAGTGGACGCCAACAACAAAGTTATATTGAAACATCGATTTAGTGGAGCTCTTCTCGAAGAAAATCTCTCAAAGTGCAACTAATGAGTAGATCTAGAAACAAACCAGAGTGCACGCAAGTGATGGCTGTTCATGGAGGTTTAGAAGTTACTTTATCGATTTTTCTAATGTTTCTCATTTAATAGGTGCATGTGCCAAGTTCGACCCAAGCATTGGCGAAGATTGCAGTTATGCATGTGGCACCGGCACAGTTGAAAGTGCTTTAACAGTAAGTTGAAATGATATTCTAGCATTTTTTGTAAAAATTTGATTGTAGGATCTTGAAAGAATTGAAAAATTCAACTGTGGATTCGGTTCACATTTGACTATCGATCAAGAAGTTGAATGTGAAGCCTCTTTTATGTCATCCAAAAATATGAGGTTTTAAAACCAAACATTTATTCTAAAAAAGCAGTTTTTGTTCAGTTTTGGTGCTGTCGGTGCCATTTCGAATGTATTTCATCCGTCAAAAGTTGCTCGACATTTGGCTAGTAATAATTGGTGGAAACAACGCGACCTACTCCATCCGCTCATTCTTGTTGGTCGTGGAGCAGAAAAATATGCAGTAAGAAACGGTAAAATTCGTTTTTAACTCAACAATTTCGGTTCAAAATTGATGATGTTTTTAAAATTTCAGATTTCCCAACGTGCAATCCAGAAGAACTTATCTCTAATCAAGCAAAAGATAGTTATGAAAAATATCTACACCGAATGCTACATCCATATGACACACATGACACTGTAGGAGCAATTTCAATTAATGTAAATGTGAGTCGAAAACATAAACATGTTGTCGTATTGGAACATTTTCTTCCAGAATATGGAAGCCGAATCAGCTACCTCAAGCGGTGGAATCGTACTGAAACACTCGGGACGACTCGGTCATAGTTGTGTTTACGGCAGTGGCACGTGGTCAGAAAGGAGGCAGTATGAGGAGCCTGGTGATCTGTATAGTGAACGTACAATTTCAATAGTTTCGACGGGACATGGCGAGCATTTAGTAAAAGCTGATTTTTGTAGAGGAATCGCTACCAGAGTACTGTGAGTCAATTTTCTTCAAAGAATTCAGCTATTGTCAGAAAAAGGAGAAAAGTGTTGGTTCTAAAAATTTCAAAATCAAATTTTACAAATCAGTAGGATGTGCTGGAAGACATAGAGAATTTGGGAAATTTGAGAAGTGTTGCAAATTGCGAGTTCCATACTGCCTATGCAATAAAATCTGAGCAAGGGGCGGGGCTAACTCAACACGCCCCGGGCATGTCCATACTTGTAAAACTCCGGGCCGGCCCACCAAAGCCCGGGCCCGGTAGCAAAAATTTTGTCATTTTGAGCCAAATTTTGAGCTCTCAATACAATTTTCTCCATCATTTTTTGTTTTTTTGGATTGTTTGTCTGTTTGTTCGAAAAATATTTGAAAAACTCGAAAACAATTTTTTGATCGAAAAAAATCACATAACAGTCCCCCCTTATGTGTTTTTTGAAATTTTCAAAACTTGTGGAATGACAGGCCCGCCGGGCCGGGTCTCCGAAATTCGGGAAAAAGCCCCGCCCGGCCCGGCCCGTTACAAGTATGGGCGTGTCACTTTGCAACCTGCGGCGCCCCCACGTTTTATTGTACAGACAATAGGTTTTTAATAAAAAAATGTTGAGCTCGTATTTTGATACCATTGTGTTTCTCAATATCGGTTTAATCTAAAAATATCATTTTGCGAGCTTGATTACGAAAAAAACTAATTCTCCTGACCTCAAAAAATCTACTCAAATTTCCCAAAAATCGCTCACGTATGATTATGCTAGTACAACATTCAAGCTTTGGAAAAGAAACGCTGATGTAGCCGAAGGTCCCACAACGACAATTAGCGTAACCTACATGCATATGTTTCCTCCTTCTATTTGCCTCTTACCTCTAATTAGGCTCCTCCCCACAAAAAACGTCTAACGATCAAGTGATAGAAGGGGCGAAGAGGCTAGACGACGAGACATGCTAAGCCGCGCGTGCGTGCGTGCACACCAACCATTAGAGAACCATTGATTTTTCAGCGACGATGAAGAAGGCATCTTATATAGCGACATCATCCGAGAGTTTCTACGAGACAAAATGGAATCGTATGTACTACTTATCTTATTGTTTTTTACAGTCAATCAATTTTCCAGTAGAGCTCGGTTTGGTGGTATTGCAATGATCGCTGACAAGTTCAATGAGCGAATGTCATTAGAGTTTCTTGTTTTCCACAATACTCGATATCTACCGGCTGCAGTACGCGGCAGAGATAATAAAATTCAGGTGTATGAATCAAAATTCGATCCCGACAGTTGTACTGATGATAAATTTGTAATCGAATCTTTCCGACTTTAATAATGATATCAATAAAGAATTCTGTAAATACATTTCTGTTCAATTCTCCTCTAATTTTTCCCCTATTGTCGTTGATTCCTCTCGACTTCCTTATTTGCGTTCAACTGTCTTCCCCTTTGTTCGTTTCCTATTAATTTTCTAAACTTTATTTTCACAGGGATCATAATATGCCACCGAAAAAGCATAAAAAGCCAGTGGACGCTCCACCGTCCCCATCGCAAGTAGATATTGCAGATTTACAGTCGAGGTATGATGTTTGAATCGAATTTTTGGTAGAATATCATATTTACTCTCAGCAAGTTCAAGCTTATTGCGGAGCTTATCGCCGAAACTGATCAGAATCTTCCTGATGACGAAATCGATCAAGCTATTGAAGAATTCGCGAGTTCTGGAGACCATTCCGAATGGCAAGGAATCGAGAAAGCGTTTCCTTATCTTTGTTCCATGGCTCGACGATCATCGACTTACGGAAATTGGAGGAAGCGATTCCAAGTTGTCGACTATCTTCTTTCATGTGAGGGAACTGGAGCGTTTATCAGCTGACACGAATAACTTATTCAGGTTTCCAAGAATTGTATACTGATGTGTCCAGTAATGTCGAGAACTACTTCGATCAAAAAACGGATTCAGAACCGGACGTTGAAATCATCCATGCTGTCAGCATGTTTGTGATTCTAGCTTCGAAACTCATCGTTCAACTCCAATTGCATGTGTCGAAAGTAACCGCTGAAAGTAATCAAGGCAAACGAGGAGGTGGTAGAAGAGACCTAGATGAAGAAACTGCCGAGTACTGTGCTCGCTGGAAGAACTACCAGAGAAACCGGGTATTTTTTTGTTGAAATTATAAATTATGTTCCTAAATCATTTCTTCCAGATTATCGGCTGCCTCATTCAACTTCTTGAGCTCCGCGTTGACACTGCCGGCGGTTTGAAGAAGAAAGCGATCCAATATATCTTCGCACCAGACGCCATGGAAAAGGACTTCATTGCGTAATTATATTTATTATCAGGTCCCCGTGTCCTAATGTTAAACTTCAGACGCTTTATGGATACTGTATCTCAATTGCTTGAAGATCCGGAGAACGCCGCACGTTCAAGTCAAGCATGGATTGTGTCTTACTTTGAGATATGGAAGGTTCTCGCAACAGAATACCAAATGGCACCTTGTATGACTTTGGCAAAGCCTTCTGAGAAAATTAATTTGATTACAGATATCGCCAACAGCATTTTTGGAGATACACTTGACCTGCCATATCTGGAGACAGCGAGTTCCTTTCCATTCATTGAGCCAATCGTTCGCATGATGAAAGATAACAGTGCTCCCGGAAGAAACAGAATCAATCGTATGCTTTCCCTTATTTCTTATAGCGTTACAATCATATTTTAAACATTTCAGAACCACTCCGTGCACTATTGGAGATGTGCGTAAGACGTGCATGCTCTGTCTACTCTGGCGATCGAGCTGAACATCCCCCTCCAAAAGCATTCTGCATGATCATCCAGGCGCTCGCACTGCATTGTCCGGACGTTATGCTTCAAGAGGTTAACAATGTGGTCCGACTACTCGAGAATCCACATGTCAACGTTCGGATGGCCACCCTTCAAGCTTTAGCCGACATGTTCGCATCGCCGTATTTGTCAAAAGAACTCTGTGAAGAATTCAAGACCCGTATCGACAAAAGAAAAATCATTTTCACCAGATTATGTGCTCATGTAATTGACGAAGGAACGAATGTTCGCACGAAATCCATCTCACTTCTTCGAAGTCTAATGGAGAATCGGCGCATTCCAGAAGAGTTCGAAAGTCTAGGATTTTTGACATTGGTTGCTGGACGTTTAAACGACAAGTCAGTGCAAGTCCGCAAGGCGGCCATCCAATTCTTGACTTCTTTCTTGGACAACAATAGACATGGACACGATGTACTTAATTTTATTCAAAAATGATTATAATAATGTGTTTTTACAGTTTTCAAAAGCTGTCCATGTGAATCTGATGCAAGAAAAAAGGCTGGAACTACTACGTCTGAACACGCCGAAGTCACGAGCGATTCAGCAAGCAGAAGACGAATACATGGCAAGAGACTTCCGACTGAAGACCGACATCAGGCACGAACTCACGGGCATTTTCAAAGGAGAAGTGTCCATCAGTAGAGAAGACGATATAATGTGGGTTTTTGAAGATAAGCGTAGTAATCAATTTCGAAGCTATTTCAGACCTCTCGCCATCCTGTTAACGGATTTAGATCGTCCTGGAGTAGGCGCCGGTCTCGCTCGATTCTATGCGTCTCAAGAAAACTTCCCGTGGTGAGCTTTTTAAAACCCAGTTTTCAGACAACAGCCGTTAACCTACAAATAACAAGAATCTTATTTCAAAGTTACAACAGAAATAATCAATTTTTAGCAATGCCACCCGCCGGAATGATCTTCCAGATCATGGTTTGGAGTTGTTGGATGAAGCAGTTAGGCACGTGCATGAATCCGGAAAGCTCGACTATCAGCAGTTCAAGGTGAGACTATCTATAATGAATATATTTAAAACCTCCGTTTCAGCTCCAAATTCTTCGGAATAACGACGACCAACTTCTGGAAGACGAGCAAGAAGCGAGGGATCATAAGCACAAAGTCCAGCAGTTGAGAGCGCAAATGCAACAATTGATCAACAAAATGTTGATTGGACTTGAACTCGAGAAAGCTCTGACTATTGCTCTTCGTTGTGTCTTGATGGGAGAAACTGCTGAAATCAAAGAGGGAATCAAGTTCCTTACTCGTTGTAAACTGTTCGGGATCGCTGGAGCGGATGATGCCATGCGTTCCATGTGCTCACTAGTCTGGCGACCACATGCGGATGTCCTCAATGAACTTATTGAAGCAGCCGAAGACATGTTCATCAGCAAATTAGAGGGAGGCGAAAAAGCAGCTGAAAGAGACAAATCTACAGTGGAAAACCTGATGTCTGCAATGGACGGAGTGGCAAAAGGAGATCAAGCATCAGTTGAAGAAGTCGTTTACCTTCTTGCCTCGAAGGAGTTGCCAAGTACGCTTGGTGAGAAGAATAATAAAGCACCACGAAAGAGGAGGCCAATGGAGACCTCTGTCATTATTAAACTTTGGCATATCGCTCTAGACACTTCCATTGGAAATGACAACCGCAAATTGGTGGCACTCAAGATATTGTTCCCGATTTCAAGAACTGAGAAAGGTCTTCCGGAAGCACGTAGTAGACTACGGTCACTACAGAGAAAGCTAGATGGGGATCCAAAGATTGCTGTGGCTGCTCTTCGAATCATCTCCATTTTGGGAGGACAAACGGAACAAGAGAAGGAGGCTGACGCTTTCAAGCGTCCAATTTTCAGAATTCATCAAGACGACTCATTGTTCAAGTCTATCGAAAATTTCTTCTTCCGTGGTAAGATTTTTTGGGTTCATTTTAAGTAAAAATATTGTGTTTTGTAGAAGTCGTGAAAGCCGATGACAGTCCTGATCGAGATTGGTTTGGCGTTGTTCGTTACACCGTACACATTCTGCTCAACATTTCTATGGACGCTAACATCATGCTTCCAAGACTTGCCTCTCATTTCTTGTATCGTGCTAAGAGGATCTCCGAGTTTTTCATCTTCTACAGCAAGCAAGCAGAAGGACCCGTCGTCGATCCAGTGAGAACTGAAGCCGCGATCCGACGCAGAGACTATTGGGGCTTGACATGGTGTCGAGTGATGGAGAAGCTTATGGCGTTCATTGGAGAAGTGGCCTCACAGGTTCACGCCTACACCCAAATTACCATTCCGCGTCTTCACACCAGATATATTTCGAAAATGAGAGATGCTGAAAAAAGCGATTCGAAACTACGAGAAGAGTCAGTTCGTTTCCTGACTGATTTGGAGAAGTCAATTGCTCAGAAGAAGACGATTTTCGCACTTCCCCCACAAGACAATACACAAGCAGCGACGACTGATCATTATTTCTTCGTCAAGCTCCTTTGTGATAAAAGACTCTTCATTCCAAGCAAGCTTCTAGGAAGACTACTACCAATTGTTGTATATGGAATGCGAGTTAAGACTATGCCCACTCGCATTAAGCAAGCTGCAACAATTGCTTTCGCAAAGTTCATGCCACTCAGGTGAGAGTTAACGGAACTTGGTTCGAAAATTTAAATGTATTTTTACAGTAGTGAAATTGCCTCGTTTGGTGCTCCATCGTTCTTCGGCTCAATGGTGAATTCCAACCATTCTCTCATCAGATGTAATATGATTGCTTCGTGCTGTGATTTCGCCTTTGCACAGCCAACAATCTTCGAACTCTATGCTCCCAATCTATTCAAAATGTTTGTGGTTCTTTATCCTGACAAAAAACGAATAATATATTTCTAGGTCGCAGGACAAGTCAGCAGATGCTCGAGAATCCGCTCTCTTGGTTCTCACCCATCTCATGTCCAACGATATGATCCAGACCCGCGGAGTTCTCTCTGAATCAGCCCGTTGCATTTGCGATACTGCTCGCCCTGTAAGAGAAGCGGCACAATCACTCTTCAGAGATCTGAATGCACGCAGTGAGACTGTCGTTCAACTTCTTCCGGAATTCTTGTATCGTCTGTCGGTCACTTCGGAAAGACTGTCTATGAAGCAGTACAAGACTGTGTTTGAGTAAGTTTATTTGTAGCTGCAGAAAAATCATGCTGTCAATTTTCAGATTCCTGATTGCACTTCTGAAGGAGAAGTCCAGAACAACAGATCTGATGATCGATCGAGTCTGTTTGAAGTTCTCGAATATTGAGTAAGTATATCATGTAGTAGACACATTTTTGAAACTATTGTATTTTCAGTATGAACGACACTGAAGCTCCAAAGTATCTTCTCATTGCTCTCGCCAAATTTGCCCAAAACGAAGGAGGCCTGGCCAGGGTAATTTTGAATTTTTATTTGTTTCCCGTCCTTCCTTTTTTTCAATAATTACTTTCTTTTCAGCTCCACGATAACTGGCGTCACTGGAGTAAGTTCCTGTGTCACTCACAAGTGGCCAGAGAGTACGTCCAAATGATTGAGCACATGCAAAGCGTTTCGAAGAACGAAGACTACAAGAGTCAATGCAGTGAACTGATCGCCAGCATCAAGAAGGTCAATGAGGAAGGTTTGAGGAAGGAGGATATTACCGCAGCGCCCCAAGCTGCAAAGGTAAGTGCCATAAAAGTTTTGATGATTTTCCACGGGACGATACCTCGCTTCTCTTTCCACAGTTTTCATTTGAAACGCATCATGAGAACTATTCTGGCTTTTTTCTTTCTGATTCTGACTTTCTATTCTGCATCTAGCGTCATCATTGAGAATAAAGATGGAAAGATGAAGCGAGGATATTCCGGACAACCATATTTTGGATAGATAATAATTTTGAGATATCTGTTCATTTTTTGGAATAAAATGCATTATTGTGAAAACTGTTTATCGCTTTTTAAAAGTTGCAGAAAAAGGGAAGAGGAAGAAAGGCGGCGGCAGCTGGTGCAGACACTCCGAGCACTTCTGCTGCTCGTACTCCGAGAAGAAAACGTGGTCCAACACCGTCATATGAAGAATCGGAATATGGTGAACAAATGGAAGAAGACGAAAGAGAAGAAGAGGAAGAAGAAGTAGAAGAAGTGTATGAAGAAGCAGAAATGGAAGAGGTACCAGAGGAGGAGGAGGACCCCGAATACGATTTTGAACAGTAAATAACCATATGATCCAGTCTTTACCATATTTAATTTATTGATATTTCCATACTTTTTACAATCTGTGAATACTCTTTTCTTTTCAAATCTCATGTTTTTTACAACCAATCTCTCTTGTGTTACTATCCATGTCGATCTCCCGTCCTTCACACAACTCCCCTCCTGAGAAACCCGAGAACTGATTGGTCTTGCTCCCCTTTTGTTTTCGTCTGTTCCCACTGTTTTCTTCTGATTCCTGTGCCGGAACTGACTCGGAGAACACGAAACTCGTTTCGTCTTCAGGACGTTGTGGTGATACGTTATACTTTCCTGTAACCCAATTAATATTATTGCTATTATTATTATTTATGAAGTGTGAGGAGTCGTCAATGTTGTGTTATGAATAATGCATTCGGAAACTGTAGACGGTTTCTCTTTTTCCCCTTCCTCGACAACAATGTTTTGGCTGTGTTGTGTCAAATCGAAGTGCAAACAAGCGCGAGCACAGTTGACAACCCCCGGCCTTTTTTCCTCCAATCTTCTAAAGATGCACCCTGTCTACTTCGACCGTTCCGATCATTAAGTGTCCAGATCTGGGAGTTTCTAATTTTCCATGCATAGCTGGCGCCGGAAAATTTCGCGGTTCTTGTCAATTTACGAAGCCCCTCCCCCAAATCCGATTTCAGTAAATTTAGAATTTAAAAAGTTGGGCGAATTTCCGTTCAAAGTGCATGAAAATTCATCAATTTCATCAAAATGAAGCAAGTTTTGTGTAAAACGTCCAGAATATTTTTCACTAAAAACGTACTGAAATGTTTGATTTGAAACAACGCATTTGAAGGAGCCCTTCTATTGCAAGGGACCTTACTACTTATCCAAGATCTTCTCAGAAAGTCCTCCTATTAGAGGGATTCTTCAATTAAAGGGGCCCTTGTAATACAGGTTTTACGTTAACGTTTTTTTTAAACTTAAAAATTTTGATTTTTTTTTCTCTCTCTCTCCCTCGCACTCTCGGCTGTTTATTTATATCCCGAGAACCATCTCCTCTTCCGAAAGTGACCATTCTCTCGTATCTCTTCGATTTTTTTTGTGTTATTTCCTCCTCTTGAGTGCTCGGTTCACGCTCAATTTTTCGGTGATGGTGGTGAAGGGAAAAAGAAGGGAAACCTCTTGAAAACTCGAAGAGCAAATTTCGCATTCTCACTCGCATCATTCATTTTGCTGCTCATCACAGAGAATTGCTTACTTGGTGAAAACGATACTTTCGAATCGAATTCACTGTTTCTTTTATGTTTCTCCCCCGTTTTTCTTAGGACATGTTCAGTTCTTTTTCTCGTGGAAAAGTTCAATTCGGAACTTTTTGGAACCAACCATATCATGTTACCTATTGACCTTGAAACGACTTTCTACAGGTTGAACAAAGACCAAAATGATGTGAGCAGAGGTCTGAGCAAATACAGTAACCCAGTAACTTAAGAAAATTGTTTTTTTTCCAAAATCCTGGTAACCCTAGATTTCATAAATTCTCGAGATTTAAGAAAATAATAGAAGTTCAAATACCGTAAACACGATTACCAACTTTTTTCCAAAGAAACTTCCAAACCTGAAATTTTAGAAAAATTCAGAAATTGGAAATTTCTCGAAATTTTGAAAATCACAAACGCTCTTGAAAACTTCAGAAAAACGAATAATGAAAATCTCAACTTTGAAAAACTTAAAGAATTTGTTCAGAGATTCAAAGTTCAAACAGTATCTGAAAATCTGAAATTCTGATGGTAAAAAAGGATGAGAATCCAAAATTATGCTTTGTTGAAAATCTGCAATTTCGAAAAAGAACATGCTTGCAAGTTTAGACTAATAAGAACTTAATCGGAAATTGAGGAATAAGAAATTCATGAAATTATGACTTAAAAGAAAAGAAACTTTCGAACTCCTGAAATTCTAAACGTTCATTGTTTACAAACCTCTCATCCAAAACTTGCAATTGCCCAGTTTATTTTTTTTTGCTTATTATAAATGTTTTTTATACTTTTCTAAATAATTTAGTTTCGATCGGACTACTGTAAACACTCTAATAGAAATCTACCCAACACTTGCACTTTGAGCTATTAGAGGAAATACGGTATTTTTTGAAAATCGTAATTCAAGACTTCGGTTACTGTATTTACTAAAACTCTAACACTATACACTGTATTTACTAAAACTCTAACACTATATTGAGATCAATTTGAGTATATGATTCTGAACATGATGAATTTTTGTTTTTACATCTTTTTCGTAGTTTTTTGAGGAAAACAAACACAATTGCAGACTATCGAAGGTGTTATTTCGGAGGGTCAACTGGGTAGAATTTCTGCCAAAAATTCGGAGGTACAACTCATTTCATTCAGGGGTACAACGCTTGTGATTCGGGGGTACAGCTTTTTTTTGAGGGAGTTTCTGAATTCCTGAATTTCAGAGCTTGAAAATCTCAGAATTCTTAGAATTTCAGAACTTTGAAATTTCAGTATTTCGGAATCTGAGAATTTCGGAACTTCAGAGTCTGAGAATTTCAGAATGTTAGAATTTCAGAACTTCGAAATCGCAGAACTTCAGAATCTCAATATTTTTGAATTTTTAAAAATTATGACAGAAAATTTTCACTTCTCATTGTCACATTGTTCTTTTTGATTTTGTGTCATATTTTTCACTCATCACGCTCTCCCACAGAACAATTCCGAACTGCAAATTAATTTTTGATCTACAGAAAAAAGTTTGGCGCGATCAAAATTGCAGGTCTAAAACCATAATTTCAGAATTTTTTATCTGATTCTGTGGAGATTGAAGATAATTCAAATGATTCTTAAAAAATTAATTAGTGGTTATAGATTCATGTATGGTCGTCTTCCGGAATAAAAATGTCAAAAATGGTCATTTTTAAAAGTTTTTTACAGAAAAAATCTATCTCCTCTTTCAGTTTTTGACATTTCTAGGAGTTCTATAGCTCAAAAAAACCGCAATTATTTTCTCTACATTTTCTATGAATGAATTTTTAATTTGCCTGATAAAACTTTTTTATAATCAAAAACAACGCAAAAATGCTATTTTGTGCAATTTCATGAGATTTTTGAATTATAAAAAAAGTTTTATCAGACAAATTAAAAATTCATCCATAGAAAATGTAGAGAAAATTATTGCGGTTTTTTGAGCTATAGAACTCCTAGGAATGTCAACAACTGAAAGAGGAGATAGATTTTTTCTGTAAAAAACTTTTAAAAATGACCATTTTTGACATTTTTTATTCCGGAAAACGACCATACATGAATCTATAACTACTAATTAATTTTCTAAAAATCATTTGAATTATCTTCAATCTCCACAGAATCAGATAAAAAATTATGAAATTGTTGTTTTAGACCTGCAATTGTGATCGCGCCAAACTTTTTTCTGTAGATCAAAAATTAATTTGCAGTTCGGAAATGTTCTGTGGGAGAGCGTGCTCATCATGAAAAAAATTGTGGAAATTGTTCTGTGCTGAAAGGCATTAGTTTTTTTTTTGAATTTTGAGTCCCGAAACTTCAGGAAAGCATACAACGAAGAACTGTAAAAAATCTTGACAAGTTTTACAAACTCAGGACTTTAATGCTTAATTTATGTTTTAAAACTCATTCGATACTTTCCTCTATCAATTCTTCTCAATTGCTTTTCTGCTCAATTCTATTTCATTTTCTTCTGTTTCTCAATAAAAAAACCCGAATTCCTGGCAGAAATTCTACCCAGTTGACCCTCCGAAATAACACCTTCGATAGTCTGCAATTGTGTTTGTTTTCCTCAAAAAACTACGAAAAAGATGTAAAAACAAAAATTCATCATGTTCAGGATCATATACTCAAATTGATCTCAATGGCCCCTATGAGACTATCAATGCCCCCTGGGAGCATTTGGTCCGATGCCCCCTATGAGACATGGTGGGATGACCCCTAAGACACAACTTCAGGATGCCCCCTATGAGTTAGTGACCCCTATGAGTGTATGCCCCCTTTGAGCACGATGCCCCCTATTTCGATGCCCCCTGGCAGTATGGGCCTACCCTAATACGCGTCCACTCAATTTTCGGAACAATCAACTTCCTCCTCTATTAACCTGTCCAAGCTAGCTTCTCTGCCATCCCTACCTGTCCTCCCCCCTCTCATCTTCTCCATTTCGATTCATTTTCCAAATATAAACCAAAACTTTTAAAAGTGGGCGTGTCTCTCTTTTCTCTCTGCGTCTCTTCAATCTCTCCTTTCCGCGCGGAGCTGCCAAACAACCTTTTGTATCGGAGGGAGCCGGGCGTTGTTTCCAAACATTTTTCGCGCTCCCACAAGAGGGTTGAGAAGACTATCCTACAATGCTTGCCTTCTTCTTCTGTGTCACTTTTAATTTTTTAATCTATGCGTATTGTTTCAACTTCTCTAATCCCTGTGTTTCTAGTCCCTCTCAAACATTTCCTTTTCCTTTTTTCAGCACGACCCAATTATAGAATGAAGATAAATAGTTGATAAACATCTGAAAATGAGATTTGATTGCATCGAAAGGCGGTTCGCACATGCGTTCGGCGCTTATTCTGGCGTCGTCGTCCGTCATCCATTCCCATTTTTCATCGTACCAATTCTGATAACTGCCGCATTGACAACTGGATTATTTAGACATGAACAGGCGTTTATGAAGGATGAACTAGAACTTTATACACCTACAGATGCTCAGGCAAGAAAAGAATTGGATCAACTGGATCGATTATTTCATATTAATGATTCGGATCCGTTTTATGCAACGAGAAGGTTGGCGTTTACTAATTGAAACTTTCCGTATTTTTTATATTAGAAGCCTATCCTATACTTGAACTTTGAGCTTAATTATCTAGATTCCTGGTAAAGATAGCAAACATTTGTCATCAGATAAAATGTTTGTTATAATATCAGTAACATTTTATTAGTTGACCACTTTTTGATATCTTTCACAGGAATCGAGTTAAACCGGCTTGAAGTTGAAAAGCCCCCTGCCGGCTGACGACCTTTTAACTTTCAGCCAATTTATCTCGGTTCCTGTGGAACATATCAAGGTTTTTCAACAGATAAATTGTTTATCATAATATCATTATCATTTTATTAGTTGACAAATGTTTGATATCAGTTACAGGAATCGAGATAATTGAACTCGAAGTTGACCGTTTGGGAAGGCTTCTGTTAGAGGAAATATGGTAATTTTTTAACGAAGGTTGTAGAAATTTCAACATTTTTTCTTGACATAGTATATTTGATTTTTTCACAAATGCGGTAATACCGAGCTTGTAAAAGATTTCGAAATTATCATTCTGTTGGCTGAACCAGGATTTTACCAAATTAATTCTTTTTTGTCTTTTCATATTCAAAATTTTCAGGTACGACATCAGAAGAGCCGGCTATATCATCGTCACGAATCAAGAAGAAGATGGAGACATTCTGAATCCGTTGGTGATGCACGCTGCTATGCAGCTCTGGAGTATTGTTCAGGTAGGATGTTTGAACATACCGTAAAACCTCTCAACCTTTAAATTTGAATCCTTCCATCTTGGTTCCTGTCAAAGATATGCAGTAATTGTCAATTGATAAATTATATTTATGGGCATCAAGCTTCCCTAAAATTGAACCAAAGATCTTCTAGATCATATTATTACTGGTAATTCAATTTAAATATAGATTTTAAAATGTTCGATTTGCTGATTTCTTAATAAGAGCTTTCAAACCGTCAATTTTGAGCTCAATTATCTTGATTCCTGTAAAAGATATAATAACAATTGTCAACTGATAAATTATTTGAATTATTTTATCAGTTGACACATTTTTGATATCTTTCACAAGAATCGAGATAATTGAGCTCAAAGTTGACGGTTAGGGTGAGCTCCTATTAGAAGATATACGGTATTCTCTTGAATTTTGATTCAAAACTGAAAAACTTTGAAATCCCAAGTGTTTTTACAGTCTCTGACAGTAGAAGACGAGGACGATCGTCGTATAAACTACCCATCGATATGTGTGAAATTTCCGATTCCTCCAGAATTCTCGAAGGCTCTTCACTCGTTGTTCTCACCGAATATGACCACGTAAGTGTAACATTGACACAACTTTTGATAGTTTTCTCCTTTCCCTTTTTTGGAAGAAGTTGTAGTATGTGAATTATGTCTCTTTTCTCTTTTTCTTTTGTACCGCAACAAAATAATGCGCGGTGCAAATAGAAATAAGCCGGCGTGGTGGTGGTGGTGGTGGGCCCATGATGTTCAGAATTAGGACAGAAAAGAAGGAAGATGTGTTGTTAGTTGAATAGAGAAAGTTGCAAGAAAGGCGCGTTCCGCAAGAAGATTACGGTAGCCAATGCTCAATGCAAAAAGTTTGCAACGTTGCGTATCGGGATGAGCATCTATTGACACTCACTTATCACCTTTTGAGATGATCTTAGGGGGTGCCAGAGGGTCAAAATATTTGACTAGGTCAGGGGAGAAAGAAGATGAATACTTTTGTTAAATTGATCAGAGAGTAGGTTCGGTAGGTCAGAAGATTAAACATCGGCGACAGTGATGTGTTGGCGCAACATAACAACTTTCTTCAAGGGCTCTCAAGAAACACGGTTCAGAGTTCGAAATGGTGTGTTTTGTGTCCAAATTCTGTTACTGATTATGAAGATTTTATGCTTCTCATTGACGGAGAAATTTGAATAAGTGTCGTAGTCTGTAGCCTACAATATTAGTAGTCTATCCGTATCCTGAGGTTCAAGAGATTCTGTGACCCCATATATCTCGATTCTCGTCAAAGATATAAAAAATTGTCAACTGATAAATTGTTCATTAGGAATTGAGATAATTGAGCTCGAATTATTGTTGCTAGAATTTTTGGCAATTTTTTGAATAATTTTCCAGACTGATTCTCCGGCAATCTCTTCTTTAATTTTTGTTTCAAAAAATTAAAACTTAAGAAAAAATGGTTCAAATTTCTTTCCATAAAAAAGTTCTGAAAATCAGTAATACCGTATTTCATTTAATCGAACCCAAACCGTCAACTTTGAGCTCAAGTATCTCGATTCCTGTGAAAGATATCAAAAAATTGTCAACTGATAAAATATTAGTGATATTATAATAAACAGTTTGTCAGTTGACAAACTTTTTATATCTCTTACAGGAAAAGAGATAAATGAGCTCAAAGTGGACGATCTGTGTAAGCTTCTCTTAAAGGAAGTACGGTAACTTTGAGCAATTTTAAATTGGTATTCCCATAATTTTCGAATGTCTTGACTTACAATTGTCAGCTACAACAATATATTTTTCAGTTTTTGCTGATTTTTTTCCGATTCTGATATAGATCATATCCGGTAACAAGCCTAACCATTTAATCACGTTGACTGTAAGCTCACACTTTAAAGTTTACACAAAAAGAGCAAACATTCGAACGAGTTGGTCACTTTTTCTGTCCGGTAGTTTTACACTATCGCTTACACACTTTTTCTTTTGTTTGTCCTATACCAAAAGTGCAAAAAATGTGTCATCTTAAATGGTTACTTCCGCTGACCCAAGGTATCAACTCCTCTGTCTATAATCCATCTTATTTGACGAGAAACAATACAAGTTCGTGTCCCCGATTCTCTCATTCAAAAGAAAATGAATATTACGTCAGAAACAAACAGAGATATCGGGGGATTGGAAAAAGATGAGTGACCCATCAAAAGTGTCAAAAATCGAAATATAGATTCATCTCGCCTTTTTTGTTTGCTCAATTCCAATAGCAAAGGGAGATTTTGGGGATTTTTATGATCATTGGAAGAGATTAAAGGATGAATGAGGGATCCTCTTGAAAACTAATTTTTTTCAGACCAGAAGAAATATGCGTCTCAAATCCGCTCGTCGAAATCTTTAAACTACTCCTTGTTTCAGATCGCTCGTTTCTCAATCGGTAAACTGTGTTCTAGAAGGTTTTAAAAGTGACAAGTCTCCATTTTCAGGTCGATCGATGAGATGACGTTATCCCAAATATCAGATGCAATTCAATTTGATAGCGGAGGAATGACACATTTATTAGGAGGTGTCACATTGGATGACGATAAGAGGATTGCAGGTGAAATTACATTTCAAGAGTCTTCTAGATTTGATATCCAATCTGAAACGTACCGAAATATATGCCCTTTAAAGCCCACTCAAATCGTCAAGTTTGAGCTCAATTATCTCAATTCCTATAAAAGATATCAAACTTTATCAATTGGTAAATTATTCATCATAATGTCACCAATGTTTTATAGTTTGACAAAATTCTGATATCTTTTACAGAAATCAAGATATTTGAGCCCAAAGTTAAAGTAATAAGCCTTTCTATCACAGGTTCTACGGTTACCCAGTTTACTAGAAATTATTTCAATATGATTATCCCAGTTTTTTGAAATTTCCAAATTTCCAGGAGCAAAAGCGATGCTTCTTCCCTACGCTCTCCGTCATTCATCCGACGACGAAGATTGGGTTGCCGAGAAATGGGAAGTCCGTTTAGCGGATTTCCTTCTCCAATATGACTCTCCAATCATTCGTGCCAGTTGGTGGACCTATGAGACATTAGCTGCCGAATCTGCCAGAGACCGATTACAACTGATAAAGTAATCCAAAAGTTGTAGTTTAACCTATTTTCATTTTACTACTATTTTCAGCATGCTTCTTCCTTGTTTTGTCTGCGTCTCCATTTATACCATTGCTTGCTGCTGTGTCTTCTCTTGGAGACGTTCCAGACCCTGGTAATCTTTCTGACTTCTGGATTCTCTTTCATTTTTGATATTTAGGCTTGCTATCGGCGGAGTTATCTCAGCAGCAATGGCAATTGCGTCAGCAGTTGGCCTCTTGTTACTTGCCGGTTATGGAATGACTAGTGTTGCCTACTCGATGCCGTTTATTGTATTCTGTAAGTGTATTCAAAATGTTGTGTGTAGGCTGAATGTGAATAGTGTTGTATATGTATGTGTGTCCGAGAGTCAATTCTGTTTGCAAATATTTTGGGACGGCTCAGCAGCAGCAGAACAAAACGCATGGTATTGAAAGCAGAACCTGTGGGGGAGGGACTTTATTTGCATTTGTGTGCCTGTTCGCACATTTTGAACTTTGTGTTTAATTCCTGAAACCAATCAATTGGAAAAAGAGAGCACCGATACGGGGTGGGATGAGAAAAAAGAATCAAAACACAACAGTCACCGGTCTTAGAAATTGGTTAGTCGGGGAAGGAGAAAAAGTAGCTGGGATACATAAAATATCAGTGCAAAAGAGAAATTGAAGGAGAAGCTTAAAAATTGCAGATTTTGAGAATTTCAAGTTTTCTGTCATTTTTGTCTCGTCGGAAAACAAACATTCTGATAGAAAGAATTGGCCGAAAACGCACGAAAATCAAGAAGATAAATCAAATCATTTTTTAGGTTAAAAAACCATATTTTTAGGTTACGGTAGTTGTCGTTGTGGGACCTTCGGCCACAGCCACCGACATTTCTCTTCCACAGCTTTGATTTTTTTGTACCAGCCTAATAAATAAAAACTAATAGCCAATGAACTGAAACCTGGAAATTTAATAATATAAACCCAGTTAAGTTCTGAAACCGTACCTATCTTCTTTTCAGCTGTTGGTGTCGACAACGTCTTTATCCTCCTCTCCGCCTGGAGATCAACATCATCAACGGAAACTTTCGAGCATCGAATGGAAGAAACCTTCGCTGATGCAGCAGTCAGTATTACTGTAACATCTCTGACTGACCTGATTTCATTTGGTGTCGGATGTGCGACTCCCTTCCCAAGTGTCCAGATGTTTTGTGCTTATGCGGTTGCCGCAGTCGTCTTCACCTATATTTATCAGTTGACATTTTTTGCCGCAGTCATGGTTTACACGAATCGACGAGAGATTAATAATCGACACTGTATTACATTCCATAAACTGAAAAGAGAGACTCTTCCGGAGAAAGTTGCGGCTAAAGGGGATCGAAGTTTCGAGAAGAACAGTATGCTGGCTCAATTTTTCCGAACGACGTATTCTGATTTTTTGTTGAATCCACTCGTTCGGATTTTCATTCTCACTTGCTTCTGTGTCTATTTGGTATGTTTCTGGTTTCATTTTCTCCTAACATCTTTTAAAAATTAATTTTTTCAGGGAGTGGCTTCTTATGGATGTACAAAAGTGAAGCTGGGATTAGAACCTAACGATTTGCTGCCTGAAAACTCTTATGGAAAGAGAACGCTGATGATGGCAGAAAAATATTTCTCCGATTACGGTAGCTCACTTCATGTATGGATGTACAACCTATCTGAAGTGAATGTGGCGCCTCGAAAAATCTGGAATGTTCTGGAAAAAGAAGTGGAACTATACGAGCATACAGAGTTCACAGCTGGCAGTGACTCATGGCTTCGAACGTTTTTGGCGTTTGTCAAACAAGCTGGATTGCTCATAACTCCGGAAAATTTTGTCTATATACTCAAGAATGTTTTTCTGTCTCAACCACAATTTGCAAAATATAACAGAGATGTTGTGTTATCAGATGATGGGGAACATTTAGAAGCATCAAGAATTCCAGTTCAGTTGAGACACGTTGGGTCGGCAAATCAGTCAAGAGCGATGAGATTATTTAGGAAATTAGCGGAAACTAGTGAACTACAAACTGGAGTTTATGCTGACTTCTTTCAGGTAACCTTGTTTTCTTTGGGATGAAAATTGAAATATCGTAAAACCTATGATAGAATGTCCACATACTTCGAGTTAAATTTTCTTGGTTGCTGTCAAAGATATAAAAAATGGATCAACTGATGAAATGTGTTTGATATTATGATAAACAGGAAGCGAGATAAGATGGCTCAAAAATAAAATCTAAGGGGCTCTTCTATTACAGGTATCACGGTATGCAACTGACCCTTAACGGAATCCTACACAGGAACAGAGATAAACTGGCCTAAAGAATCGCTTTTATGAATTGGAACATAGGCCACCCTATACTTGAACTTTGAGCATGATTAGGTTCATACAAGATATAACAAAAATCTGTTAAGAGATAAAATTTTTTCTTATAATATCAGTAACATTTTATCAGTTGAGCACTTTTTGATATCTCACGCGAAAATCAAGCTAAACTGGCTCGAAGTTGAAAAGTCGGCGCCTGCTGGTAAAGCTATGCTGTCGCCGTCCTCTTAACTTTGTGCTCATTTATCTCAATTCATCTGCTAAATATCAAAAATTTGTTCACTGTTAAAATGTTGGTGATATTATGATAAACAATTTATCAATTGACACATTTTAGATATCTTACACAGAAATCGAGATAATTGAACTCAAAGTCTGGATTGGCTTCCGGCTTCCGCAGTATTTACCATAATCTGAACATTTCAAGCTACAAGAAGCTGGGAATTTCTGAAATTTTGAGATTGTTCAATTTTCAAATCCAACACCAAACTTATAATAATCTATATCATTTCCAGTTTGCTGAGCAATACAACGCAGTGCTCCCTGGAACTCTCTCTTCGATTGCCTATGCTGGAGTTGCCGTCGTCGCAGTGTCTCTAATTCTGATTCCAGAACCAGTAGCTAGTCTTTGGGTACATTTTTCATTGATACCTTTCAAAAAATGTATCCTTTCAGGTTTCCTTCTCTATCGTTTCCATCAACATCGGAATTCTCGGTTTCATGACGTTCTGGTCGGTTCGTCTGGATTTCATTTCGATGGTTACCATCGTCATGTCCATTGGATTTTGTGTTGATTTTGCGGCACATCTAGCGTATAACTTTGCAAAGGTATGGTAATTTCTTATTGGTTTTGAGCAAAAATACAAAAAAAAGATTAAATACCGCCGAAGGTGCACCAGCCAGCGTAGCTCGCGAGCTAACATTGGCAGGCCAACTTTTCTGCTAGTTATTTAGTAGACTACTGGGAGACGCAGATAGAGAGAAAATCTATTTTTCACTAAAACTTTGCTCAAAATTAACCTGAAAAAACTTGAAAAATAGCTTTTAAAATTTATCAGTTCAATTAAAAATTTTCCAGGGTGAAAACATCGATGCTCCGGAGAGAATGAGAAATGCTCTGTATGCCGTTGGTGCTCCAATTCTAATGTCTGCCTCTTCTACCATCATTGGTGTATCTTTCATGGCATCGGCTGAATCTTATGTGTTCCGAAGTTTCTTGAAAACCATTATCCTCGTTATTCTTCTTGGAGCACTTCATGGTTTGGTAATTCTGCCAGTTTTACTTTCGATGTTCTACTGTGGCGGTTCATCGAAAAAGGCAAAAGAGCATATGGATGTAAGACTTCAAAAGTAGAAGTTTAAAATTTTGATTTTGCGAATTTTCAGGCGGTAGATCAAAAACTACAAGCTCAGTACAACAATCCAGCTCGAACAGCGTCTATACAGTATCTGAGCAATCCAGATTTATACACGATGCCTCCTCCAAATGTGGAATTCTCTTTGTCCACTCTGGAATTCAATAGAACTCAGACTCGACCGCTCGGTGCGCCTCCACCAATATCGGGAAGTCCTAAAAGAGAATTATCAGGAATCTCGGGTCCTCCAGAATACGAAGAACACGATTCATCTGGATTGAGCACGTTTGGAGTTGCTCCAGCAGTTGTAGCGAATACAACTGGAATGATTCCAATGCGAGCGAAATTGAAATATCCGACAAATATGACAACTGCACAAAGGAGAGAAAGTGAAAGTAGGACAACGCCCGAACTGTATTATCCTTCTTAATTGTTTTCTTTTCATTCTTCCTTATTTATTTCTCTATGTTTTCCTTCTCAATTCTTCATTCGGGTTTACTCTTTCCTCCCATTTTTTTTTCTGACTGAACTGTATCATTCTTCTGGTGTTCCTTGATTTTGGTGATTTAAAACCGAGTAATTCATGTTGTTTAGTAGTATTTTGCCACTTTGTATTTCTCTCGTCTCCTCATTACATGTCTTTCTCTTTTAGAACCCCTTTTAAAAGACCCTTTTCTTTCATTCATTCTGACACACTGGTATATTTTTATTTGCAACAAATAATACTACTAATAATAAAACGAATTTAAATTATTCCGATTCGAGTTTCTCAACGAATTCCATCTTCTCTGTTCCACAAACCGCGCATTTGAAGTCGTCGATTCTGAAAGTTTCTCTTTTGTCATTTTAAATTTTTTTTTTCCGAGAACCCACAGCTCAAGAATATCGTCAATCAGTGGCCAGGACTCTCCAATCTCCTTCTTCACTTTCTCTTTTTTAACTTTCTTTCCCTTTGCTTCAGCCATTTGCCATGCATCTGCGGCCACAATCAGAGCAACATTATATGCTCCGAGGAGAGATCCTTGAGAAGCACAGGTCACACAGATCAACGCTTTCACACATTCAGATACAGTTTTCAGTGTGTCAGAGCGCTAAAAACAAGCAAAATCTTGGGAGTTAAAGTATCAGAAAATCCTACATCAAGTTTCTTCAAATTCTTGATCAACTCAACGTTCCAGCTATCAAAGAATTGGAAAATATCATCGCGGAATAGAAGTGACAAGATCTTTCCAATACGACTGACAGCATCGAAATCGGGAAGAACAAAACGACGATGGTAGATGTATGTCAAAATCTGGAACGGAGATTGAATAGGCATATATGGATTATAGTCATACCACACGCATGTCCTTTGATTTGAGACTTGTGATGATGAAGCGATTCTCATGAGAAATCATGGCGATCTCTTTTCCAATGCTCATATGACTAGTGACAGCAGCCTGAAAAGTTTAATCCTAAAAGTTGCTTCCAAAACCTGTAATAGAAGGGCCTCCATACTGTCCAGCTTGAGTTAATTTTCTTGTTTCCTATACAAGGTGTCCAAAATTTGTCAACTGATACAAAGTTTGTGATATTATGGTCAACCTTGACAGAAACCGAAATAATTTGGCTCAAAGTTAAAATTTAAGAGGATCCTTCTATTACAGGTATTACGGTATGCAACTCGCTCTCAATGGAATACTAGCATCAGCCAGAACCGGTCCATGAACATGAAAATCTCTTGGGAAGCCCTCGCCAGCCGACAGAATCCAATCACTTTTTGGAACCTTTTCTCCCATCAGAATCTTATCCAGAATCTTGTAAGAGCTGGGTGCCACGTGGGCTTCTTTCCTGAAGTTGTGAGTGATATTTTTCAAATTTTGAATTTAATAGATACTCACAAGTTCAATTTTATATACTCTCCAATTTCAAAATAGTCCTTGTCAATCGTCATTTCAACTCTCAAAACGGCAACTCCATTCTAAAAGTACAATTGTTACCGTATTTCTTCTAATAAAGGCCTACAAAACTTTGAGCTCAATCATCTCGATTACTATGAGAGATATCGAAAAATTGTCAATTGATTAATTATTTATCACAATACCAACAATATTTTATCAGTTGCAGATTTTTTATATCTTTCACAGGAGCCGAGATAATTGAGCACGAAGTTGATAATTTGGATCTATCGAGTACCTCAGTGAAATTCTCAAAAGAATTCAAAGTGACCATGGATTGACAGGAGTATAATCCATTGTCCTCTCTGACCAAATCAATTTCCGTTCCATCCTTATGAACCCATTTGACATTTTCCAATTCTGGAACTTGTGGTTTGTAGGTCACAGCAACTCCGCCTTTGACCATTTCAGTTGGATATTTGAAAGTGTATCCAACGGGAACAATACTCAGTTTGCAGTATAATCCTGAATATGAAACTGGATTATTGTATTTCTTTATTATAAATACCATCTTTTTCGTTCTGCCCAACCACAGTGATTGAATAAACAAAGGAATACATAACGAGATTGTGTTGAAGAATGCAGTTATTTGATTGAATCGCCTGTCCAACAGCACTCAACTTCTTCAATCCATCTGGATGAAGTTTGAAGTCAACTCCAAAATGAATTCCTGCTCCAGTTTCCACTTGCTTCTTTTTCAAATCGTCAAATGACTTTCCATCGACATAATGATTGGAGAACGCTAAGATTTGACTCTTACAGTAACATTACAAATTTTCCTAACCATTAACATCATGATGAATGACTTCCATTCCATTCGGAAGCTTATTCTCATCCACCGGCTCGTTTGGATCGATGATTTCGAAAGCAGTCGTCATCGTAGATTCAGATTACTCCTCTGTTATGGCTGTACGCCTTCCAGTCCGTCCATCATCTTCCAGCCAACAGGTACCTGGCAACATAGTCTGGGTGCGGGTTCACGTTTTTATTAATTTCATTATAATTTCGGCAAGTTCGGAGAAGAAAAAGAAAAGAGAGTAGAAAGTAAATTCAACAAGGGGAAGCGAAAAAATAAAAGAAATTGGAATTGTTTTTTGTACAATGAAAGCACTTCTATTGATCTGATTTCTGTGACGGTTTCTCGTCGATCATTGGCGTTCCCTCTTCAGATGATGGGTCGATGTGGACGTTGTCAAGATTGACATTCTTAGTTTCAACCTGAAAGTGGATAGGTCAATAATATTAACTCCGAGTTTTATAAATCCGGAAAATTGGAATATTTGAATTTCTGAATCCCTCCGAATCCTCCGACCCTCCGAATTTTGGAAGTTTTGAAATGAGAAGACTTGAAAACTTGAGATTTAGAAATGTCGGGGAATTCAAAACTTCAGAGACGCTTTAAAATCTTGGATTTGAAACACTCTTTTGACTATGATTTTTAAAATTCAAGTGTTTTCCAATTCCTAGTTTTTGAATACTGTAAAACCTGTAATAGAAAGGTCTCCTAACTTTTGACTTTGAGCTGATTTGTCTCGGTTCCTGTTAAAGATATGAAAAAGTTGTCAACTAATAAATTGCTTACCACAATATCAGAATTATTTTGTCAGTTGACAATTTTTTAGTATCTCTTATAGGAGCCGAGATGAGCCCAAACTCGACAGTGTGGGAGGCTCTTCTATTACATGAGCTTCCGAATGTCTTGCTTTTCAAATAGCTGGATTTCTGACAATCAGATATCTCAAAGATCTGAATATCGTAATTTCCGAAATATTAAAGCCTGAAATTACCGAAATTCTGAGTTGATGAATTATACATCTGAATCCCTGAATTTTCAAAGCAAGACTTTAAAAAATAGTTCCTAAAAAGGGACAAGCCCTCTTTATAAGATTTGAGGTACTGTAAGATCTGGTGGTTCAACCCCGGAGAGACGCACTGGTAAATTAAATATTTAAAACTAAAACTGACCAAGAAGAAGTATGAGATGATGAGATTGATAGTTCCGAGAAGTACGACAGTGAGGTAGACAGATGGAGGCCACCAGAGATTTGCGTAGTTTAGCTGAATAAACAAAGAAACGTTGAATAACTTGAAATTGTAAATCCTTACCATAGGTGCAAGAATAGCTCCGATTCTGGCCACAAGTGAGCATGTTCCAGTGGCGGATGCACGACAAGCGGTCTCCATACTTTCGACGGCACAAAGATAGCAAGCATCCCATGTATACTCGATGAAAACTGTTCCAATCAGGTTCACAATCAGGAAGGCAAGACCCTGAACAATCATTTTTTGGTTTTTTTATCTGGTCAAACAGTTGGCTGGTGCGCCTTCGGCGCGATTTAACCTACAAAAAAAATTTAATTCACGTAACGCAATAAATCATAAAACCAGTCAACATTAGGTCACGCCCTCTCCTCCTGTCCATGTTTAGAAATTCCACATATTGAAAAAAAAGTTCTTTGAGAAAATTCTCCTCTTTGAATTAGTTTGATAATTTTCACTAGCTCTTTTTCACTGCTCTGAAACTCCCTGCCTAAGCTGTTTATCGTTTGATTTGCTTTTTTCGTTCGATTGGTCGATTGCTAAAAAAGTTATAAAAGGCCCTCAGGGTCGCCATGTTTGGTGGTTCATGGCTAGGTGAATTCATTTTCACTGAACGTCCCCCTTTTGCGGAAGACCTAATCAAAGAAAAAAAAACAAATGAACATAAACAATAAATGGCGACGGTATAGCTTTTTAGCAGTGAAAGAGAACTATTGAAAATTAACAAACTGTCTCTTCGGAGACGATGGGGTTTTTGGTTGGTGTTTTCCCCCGGTGAAAAACCATTTTCCCTTTCATGTACTGAGCCTCTACGTGGCGAAAGGGATCAACAGACGAAATTCTGGCTAATCAGTACACTTTTTAGTTTTCATAAATCTTATTTTTCATTAAAACCCGTTTTTTTTTCATTTGATTTTGACAGTTTTCAGGAGACTGAAGCTCGGCTTTCAAGTTTCCCATCATTTTGAAATTATTGGAAGGTGTAAAACAGACCTAAATTGAAAATTTAGCATGTACTGAATTTTTTGAAAACACCTAGTTTTTCAGCTATTTTCCGATTTCTGAAAGACACCTGTTTTTTTTGTGAATCCAAGGTATTCAGTCTAGGTCTGCGTCACACCCTCCATAATTTTCAAAATGATCTGAAACATGAGAGCCAAGCTCCAGACCCCTGAAAATGGTCAAAATGGCCAAAAAAGTATTTTTTTAAATATCTAGATGACTTGTACTGTATAAGTAAGATTCTTCAACTCACAGTGTATCCATAGAAAGTCATGAAAGTGAGAATAAGGAAGCATATGCAGACAACAAGTTGAGCTCCTTGATGAAGAGTTCTGCGACGGAACGAAGGAACATGAGTGTCGAAAATGACGAGGATCATTTTGGAAACGGCGATGAGAATGGAGAAGAGAATTTGATTGACGAAGAGATCTCCAGAAATAGTATTCGAATTCAAATCAGTTGCATATCCACAGATTGAGGCAACGAACCACATGGACCAGAGAACAAATAGACGACGCATTAATCCTTTTGTTTGGAGCATTTCCATTACTGTCTGAATAATAAATAGTTTTCTTTTTTAAGAAAAATGGATGTAGAAGTTTTCCAGTATACCGTTAGCCCACAAAACTGTCAATTTTGAGGTCAATTATCTCGATTCCTGTGAAAGATATTGAAAATTTGTTGACTGATAAATTACTTATCATAATATCACCAACAATTTATTAGTTGACAAAACTTTGATATCGTTCAGAAGAATCGAGATAATTGATCTCAAAGTTTTCGGTTTTAGTACCTCTCAGCTATTTGTTCATGCATTAACCATGGTTACTGTTTTTCAGTTTTCTGATTATGGCTTATTTTGATAAAACTTCCACTTGTTATACTTTAATCGAGTCATAAAAATACAGTCACCTTGGAATGCTCAATTTTCTGATGCTCAATGGGAACATACGAAACTCCAGCCATCTTGGCGATATGCTTCTCACTTTTCTTCATCTCATCCAGTCTTCCCTTGTTATGTAACCAAGTTGGAGATTCCGGGAACACAAAAATAATAATGATAAGTGCTGGAAGAGCAGCAATTGCACATGCGATTGAAGAGATTCTCCATTCTGGAAGCGCCATTGCAATCAGTGTCATCATAAGACGAGCTACTCCCTGAACATTCGAGATTTGAGATTTTTTGAAAAAAAAAGTTAATTACCCAATTAAAGAATGCTCGAAGTGCCATTCTCTGTTTTGGGAGGAGCATTTCCATGACAAAAGTGCATACAACAACAAGAGTTCCTCCGACGGAAAGGCCCAGGAAGAATCGGATGCCAAGGAGAAGTTGGTAATTTGGAGCCAATCCTGTCACAAAGTTCATGAGGATTCCAAGAGAAAGTGCAAAGACTGCAACTGGTTTTCTTCCAACAACATCTGAAACTGCTCCAAAAGAAAATGTTCCACATAATACTCCAGCAAATTGAATTTGAGAGAAAAGAGATTTCAGGTACGCAGACTTTCCACAAATCCAGTCATATTCCATTGCCGCTGATTTGAATGCCACATTTACGAATGTTAGGTTGGCTTTGCATGTTTGGTAGACGTCGCAGTCCGATGTTGGCTCACTGTCTCCTGAAATTTTAATTTTCATTGAAGTTGGATTTTATAGCTTTTTCTCTTATGAATTCATTATTTTTGTTCCTGTCAAATTTTCAATGTAATTTTTTTGTTTGAAACTTTCATAATTTCAGAAGTGCCTACCCCTATAAAACTCAAAAGTTTGGAAATTTAGAACATTAGAAAATCCAGGAAATGAAAAATTTTGGATAACAAAAATCCAGGAAATTTAGAATTCAAAAATCCAGGAGATTTAGAATTCAAAAATCCAGAAATTCAAAAATTCAGAAATTCAAAAATTCAGAAATTCAAAGAATTCAAAAATTCAGAAATTCAGAAATTCAGAAATTCAGAAATTAAGAAATTCAGAAATTCAAAAATTCAAAAATTCAGAAATTCAGAAATTCAGAAATTCAGAAATTCAGAAATTCAGAAATTCAGAAATTCAGAAATTCAGAAATTCAGAAATTCAGAAATTCAGAAATTCAGAAATTCAGAAATTCAGAAATTCAGAAATTCAGAAATTCAGAAATTCAGAAATTCAGAAATTCAGAAATTCAGAAATTCAGAAATTCGTAAATTCAGATATCTGAAAATTTGGACGTCTGAATTTCAAAAATTCGGTAGTCCAGGATTGAAACTTATTGGGTCTTTTAAAAATTCTACCGTAAAATCTGTATTAGAAGATCCGGCCTTTCTATTGTTCTAGGGTATTTCCGGAGGGCGCTTCTATTAGAGGGGGCCTTCAATTAGAAGGGCTACTCCTATTTTTCCGGCGGTAACTTTTTTCACTTTTCGCATCAAAAAATTTGGAAAATTCTTGATCAAAATCCATGGAAAGCTATCAATTTCACCAAAATTAAGCAAGTTTTTTGAGGAAAAAAACAGTGATTCAACAAAGGTCTGCGAAATTTCGGAATTTCCGGTATATTTTTCACTGAAAACGTACAAAAATTTTCAATTTCAAGCATTACATTTTGAAGGGGCCCTTCTAATACAGGTTTTACGGTAAGTATTTTGAGAGTTTTGAGAGTTTTAATAGGTTATTTTACACTATTCACATTTCCTTTTGTATTTTTAAATTAAACCAACCGCATTTCCATTGTGGGACATAATTCGAAAAAATCGGAAAGATTTGTTGTGAAGCAAAAAATATGGAGAATTGCCAAGTGAGGAGAACGAGAAGGTGGAATCGATTGATATCGAACCACATCCTGCAAATTCTATTTCAATTCATAAGAGTTCCCATTTTGTTCCCATCTCTTTTCTTTTTCTCGAAAAACTGTGAATTTTTGATAAATTGATAGCAATAAGATTGTCAAGAAGATTGATGGAGAAACAGAGAGAGTATTACACACTTTGCCGCTTCGAAGGGAAAAACGGCGTCACAAGAAAAGAGGAAAAAATCCGTTTTTCTGATCTTGGGAATCGAATTTTTATGAAAAAAAAAATAGAGACGATGGTTTTATTCTTTGGTTGGGGGCAAATGAGAGGATTTTTAGAAAAGACGAAAGAGATTAATAAGGAGAAAGAGAGAGAGAGAGTAGGGATGATTGAAGACATTCAATGAAGAGTGATAAGGTCTGAGAAGTACTTGATAATGATTTTATCATCTCTATGAATTGTAAAAATTGATGCCAAAAAATGAAATGAGAGATAGAGAACGTTTTCAAAACCCAATTCGATCAATTCCCGAATTACAGTTTGAAATTGGTAAAATGCAATGAATAGTTTCATTAACATCATCTTTTTTGTTACATCAGAGTAGCTGGCGCGCCTTTAGCGCGTTTTTTGGAGTAAAAGTAGAACAGAAGACGAGACTTTTGGCCTTAACACCTTTTCTTCCTCTTCCACAGCTTCAATTTCTTTTAAATCAGAATAATACACCAGAAAAGCTGGCGCGCTTTCGTGTGTAAAAGAACAGAAGGCGTCAAGCTCAAAGAAGCTAGAACTACCAAAACCATCTCAAAAATGTTTGTTAGCTAAATCTGGAAATTTCTGATTTTTATCTTTTTTTTCACAGCTAATTGTAATATTTTCTTTTTCTATTAGTAATGGTTACTGTAGTTCAAAATATAATGAAAACACTTTAATATATGCCTCTTTTCTTGTGAAAGATATCGAAAAGTTGTCAACTGATAAAATATTCATCATAATGTCATCAATATTTTCTTAGTTGACCACTTTTTGATATCTTTGACAGGGACCGAGATAAATGGACTCAAAGTTGAAATTTAAGGAGGCGATCTATTAGAATGTTTATGGTAACAACGGGAAGGATTACTGTAGTATTGAAAATTTAAAAAAAAACATTAAGGATTACTGTGGTTTAATGATGAATTAACACAAAATTGGTTTTGAGATTCCGTTCCTTTTTTAAAAGATTTCAGGATCAAGTTCAACTATTGGAAAACCAGGAGATCTCTGTTTGATTAAAGTAATCCGAATCGTTCAAAATCTCTATACCCTAACAAGGCCTAAATTGTAAGGCCTAAATATACCCTAAGGCCTAAAAATTCAAAACTTTTGTTTTTCAAAGAAAAAAACGTTTGAAATCTCTTGGCTGAGTTTGTGCCCCGGACTCGAAATCTCTCCCAATTCTCTATCTCTTGGTGAAAAACTTATCAAAACAGCTGTCAACTGGGGAAGATAATGAATCACAATAAAGACGATTTCATCCTAACTTTTGACCGATAAATAAACACAAAAATCCTCCTTCCTTTCTTCTTTTTTTCTCGTTTTTTTTCTGGGAGAAAGAAAAGAATGAAGGAGATAAAATGGGGAGGTTTTCAGTCAAAAAGTGGGTACTCTTTGAAGGGTTTTTTGGGAATGTTGGTTCACTATCGAGGTACCACCCATCCATCATTTATTATCAAAAAAGAAAAAGAAAAAGAAGATAGCTGTTATCCATATGATTGGTTCAGTTACAAGTGAAATGAGTTCAGAAAGGGGGAAAACAAGACGAAAAATAGTGACTGGGAAGGAAAAAAGGAGCAAAACAATGGATGGAAGGATAGAGAAAATTGAAACCAATTTTTTTTGTTTTTGACAGATACTGTAGAATAATTTATATTCAGACTCGAGTTACCAAAGATTTATTGTTAGGCAATTAGGTTGGCATTATGGCAAACTGGGAGAATTACAGTATGCTATTTTGGGACATTTACTGCAAGAAACAACTTTAGAGGAGGATTCCGACCAAATTTTTTGTAACCTTTTTTGCATTAAAATGTTCCTAAAGTTATGTACCTCCCTAACATTACTTCGAAAAAACTTAGAAAAATATTTGAAAACCCTAAAAAAATGCAAGCTCCCTCTGATCTCGTCCAAGGGGGTCGCAGGAATCCAAGTCCGCGGCCCCTGTGTGCGCTGTTTTTCATGTAATTTTTCAGAATTTTCATCTTTCCGGCGTTTTTTCCTCTGTTTCCAGAAAAATGGAATTGTTTTTATTTTTAAAAAATGGCTGAAAAATTGCATGACAATAATTTTGGCAAGAACTGTGCGCTCTTCCAATTTCAACGGCATTTTCAGAGACTTCGAATTTTTCCTGAATTTTTTCGAAGTAATATTATAAAGATAAACAACTTTGGAGACATTTTAATGCAAAAAGGTAACAATAATTTGGTCGGTTCCCCCTATCAATTGTTCAGGAGAAGTATTTTAAATTACCGTAAAACCTGGGTTAGAAGGGCAGTCAACTTTGAGCTAATTTTCCTTGGCTCTTATGTAAGATATGGAAAAGTAGTCAATTGACAAAATGTGTTTGTTATTACAACAAAAATTATGTTAGTTGACCACTTTTTGATATATTTCACAGGGACCGAGATAAATGGGTTCAAAGTTGAAAGTTAGAGGGCTCTTCTAATACAGGTTTTACGGTAAGTGAAAAATTCAGATGTTCAGAATAGAGACCTACAGTAGTCCTGACTTTCAAGAAAAAGTAAAAATTCAATTTATTGTCACAAGACTCATTCACCAAAAAAGGACTGTTGTTTTAGAATGGAACTCGTGAGCTCCAGTTCTTTACAACCATGCTGAAAATGACAAAAAATGCACATGACACTTTTTCTCTCTGCCGCCAGAATTACAAATTTTGGATGTATACAAACAATTTTTAAAGTTTTGAAACAAAAACAAAGATTGTTTAACTTCCAGAAAAACGGAAAATGTTATTTTTTGGGTCATAAACACTGTCATATATTTCTTGCAAGTTACGAGTATGCAAAAGGCCGAAAAAGGGGAAGAGAAAGGAGGGAACAATAAAAAATAAATGAAGAAGGAAGGGCTGGGAGAGCAATAAAAAACGAGCCGACAAGAAGGAAAAAGTGATAAGAGAGCAAAATGGAACGAAAACTGAAAAAAAAACGAGGCGTGATTGTTTATTTATTGGCGGTAAAAATGACTAAAAATCCACTAAAACAAGCAGTTTTTGTGTGAGGGAAATTTTACTGGGTGGAAACAGCAAAAAAGCAAAAACTCTACACACCGAATTAAGAGAATCCAATCGGATTAAAACGGCAAACAGTAGTAATACGTCCTCTCATGGTTGTAGAACTGAAGTTTTCGAGAGTTGACTGCTGAAAAATATGAAAATGTTCTTCCAGGGGTTGGTTGTAGACATGGGAAACGTTGGTCTTATGGGAAAGATAAGGGGAAAATATTGTCATCTCGTTTTCTTTGAATGGGATGCCGTTTTCCTCCAAAAAGATCAAAGTACTCAAGCAGTTTACGATATTTCTTGACCTTTAGGTTTCGTTTCTGATCTATATTTATTCTACAACCTGTTGAAAACCCAGGATTAGAAATAGTGATAAATGTGCAAGTTAAAAGAAAATACTAAAACATAGTACTTCGAGTATAATCATATATTATTCTGGTATAACAAATCGGAGCTGTGGCTAAAGGTGCCACAACGACAATCACCGTAACCGAACAATACGTTGAATTTCCGTATTTTTTCTCGATTTTCACTGGAAAATCAGGAAAAAAGAGAAAGAGTAGCACTCAAAAATTAAAGCTGAATTTCATATGATTTCTGTTGTTTCTCAACCAATTTTCATAATTAATAAAACAACAGACTGGAAATGTTCAATTTGTCAGAAAATTTCAGATTCCACCGAACAAATACAGTGCTTTAACTTTGTAATTGACATTTTAAAAGAAAAATTCAATCAGCTGCTTCAGTGCTAATTTTGGCACTTTTTTGGTTTCGAATATTTTATTTCCTCAGAATGGAATTTGGCTAAAAAACTGTCTACAACAAAAATAAAGCTCGGTTTATGTTCAGTAAGTTTTGAAATTTTCAGTCAAATTGAAACAATTTAAACTACTTTTGTAGGACTTCAAAATTGATTGTCAAAATACCGTGAAGCCTATAATAGAAGGTTCTCCTAACTTTACCATTAGGCCAATTTATCTCACTAGGGGAGGTTTTAAAATGAGGTGGAAAAAAAAAACTAAATCCGGAAAATAAGAATATTTTCAGGTTACGGCATTTTTTGTTGTGGGACCTTTGGCCACCGGCGTTTCTCTTCCACAGCTCCATTTTTTGTACCAGAATAATACAGTAATCCATGAATTATATTCTGAGACGACGTCCGTATTCAAAAAAAAATTTTCAATCATCTGGACATAGATTATTGAAATTTCTACAATTCTAGTGATCTGGGTCTGCCTGAATATTTCTATGTCTCCACGTAGATAACACGTCACATTTGCACGAAAGGAAACGGTCCTCACTGCGTGTGACTCACTGAAATTCCCCTACTGAAACAAGCTGACCCCCATGCAGCACTGTCCATCTTGTAGGGAAAAGAAAGCTTGTGAGAAAAATCAAAAGCCATGGAGAGTTGAAAAAAAGAACCTTCCAAAAACTCCAAGCCATTCAGCTAGGAAGAAAGCTCCAAGCGATTCATCTGAAATTGAGGTTGAGATCTCTTGCCGTAACTCATTGCGTAAGTTTTATACTGTTCTGTTTTTTTTTTCTATATCGAAGTCTTTTTTCCTATACGAAAAACCTTTTCACATTTCCTACAACGCCTTTTTTGTTCTTTTTCTTCACCCAACCCACAAAATTGTCTCCTGCATCGTTGCATTATCATAATCCCTCTTTTTTCTTACTCCCCCTCCACCGACAAAAAAGAGCTCATAACTAAAATGTGCTGCCATGTCCATGTCTTTTGTGAGCTTCTGTGTCCCAACTCTGCATTTTTCTTCTCGTCTCCATCACGTCTTCCGGTCCTCTTTTTGGTCCCGGAGAGGCGAGTCTTGATTGCGAAACACGAGATATTTGGAACCGCGCTTCTCCCTCTATCTCTCCAATCTTCTACTTTATTGCTTCTTTCCCTCTTTTTCATGAGTACATTTACATCTTTCTTGCTTCTACTATTACACAGTTCAGTTTTTTGTCCTAATTCGACATCTCAAAGAAATTCTTTAAAGTTCGAATTTTTTCTTCCTAAAAATGAAGATTTTGAATTTCAAACAACTTCGTCTTAATTTGTGTCCCCGGGGTTTTTTGATATTCTTCTGCTGAAAAATTCCATTCGCCTTTTCAATAAAAACATATTGAGTCACAGTAATCATTTAAAGGATCACACTCAAAAAAGTAACTTGGCACAGCAACGATCTACCGTACCTTTACCGCGGAATATGCTTCGTTCGCTTTTCAAAAGATATTTTTAGCATATTATTCGGGGGTACGACGAATTCGAACGTTTTCAAAATCGAACAGATCAATTCAGAACAGTCCTTTTTTCGCACACGTACCAGAGCAGATCGCGGACAGAATCGAACTGTTACAAGTTCGAACTGGTAAGGAGTCGAACTGTCCCAAATTGAAACGCTGTTTTGTGTGTGCTTTCATGCGCGCTCTGTTGCAGGCAGCCAAATTTTGAGCTCTCAATATAATTTTTCCCATTTTTTGTCGTTTTTTGGATTGTTTGTCTGTCTGATCAAAAAAGATCGAAAAAACTCGAAAAAAAATTTTTGATCGAAAAAAATCACATAAGGGTCCCCCCTTATGTGTTTTTTGAAAATTTCGAAACTAGTGAAATGACGGGCCCGGGCCGGGCCGGGCC
>NC_013490.2:5270479-5322060 GCF_000004555.2 Caenorhabditis briggsae
TTTTTAGGACAAGTTGCATTTTTCCCTTGCTAAAAAGGTCTAAATAAATTAAAACAATCAAAATTCGAAGCTACAAGAGAACTATTTCCGTCTTCCCAATAAGCCGTTAGCAGAAGCACTCCTTTGTGTGTCCAGACTCCCGTACATTCTCTGTCCATCGAGCGGTCGCCTTGTCTGCGTTTCTCCGCTCCCTACTTTCCATTTTCCATCCGTTTTCTTCTCTTCTTTCGAACGCAATTTTCGCGCCAATTTCTCCAGCAATCCCCCAGTCCGACATTTCATAACATCCCTAGTCTTCTACTCTGTTTCTGATAATCCTTAATTTCTCGATCCATTGTTTCCGCTCTATTTAACAAATCCATTTATTAATTTCAGGTAAAATGATTGCGGTCGGTATGCATGTAGAGATCAAACGGAGTGACGGCCGAATACACGGGGCAGTCATTGCAGAAGTCAAGTCAAACGGTCGATTCATGGTTGAATGGTACGAAAAGGTGAGTGTGTGTGGGAAGTCTATAATTCGTTAGCATGCTAGCCATTCTCTTCTGCTAAGGAAGCTCACCAGAAAGCCATGCATTTTTTATGACCGCAACCAAAAATCATGCATTTCATTCATCCGCGTCACTGTGAAAAATGTGGTTTTGTACTCTTCATGTTTCCAGGGTGAGACAAAAGGAAAAGAATCATCGTTGGACGAACTGCTCAAGCTGAATCCCACTTTGCAAACACCTAAACCTGCTCCTCCACAACCACCACCACCACAAAAAACGCTTCAAACATCTACGGCAGTGAATAGAATGAACAATACTATGCAGAATATGTTGCTAGAAGATGAAGATACGTTTTTGTTGGATCATCTGAAAAATAGTCAGTGGAGAAAAGAGAATATTAGGGGCATGTGAATATGAGTTAAATATTTCAGATGCTGCAGTCAACAACAAGCGTCAATCCGGAATCTTCATGCAAAATGTTCCTATCCGATCATCATCACCACCTGAAAAGCCCGCTCCAGCCAGACGTGCTCCATCTCCGACAGAGAAGCCAGTACCGGCTAGACGAGCACCATCGCCAACGGAAAAGCCCGCTCCGACACGACGTGCAGCATCTCCAAAAGCTGAGAGATTTGCCGTGCCTGCTCCTCCGAAGACGACTCGTTCCACAGCTAACCAATCTGTGGTCGCTGCACCTCCAGCCCCAGTTGAAGTTCCGAAACTTTCCAGACGCTCTGTGGCTCCACAGCCTGTAGCAGCTCCAGCACCACCTCCTGTCATTATGAATGCACCAAGAGCTCCATCACCGGTTGCTCGTGTTCCGTCTCCCAAGAATGTTCCGAGATCTTATCCTCAACAGGAAGTTTCACCTTCAAATGCAAATTTCGCTTTTGCCGAAATGATTCGCAATTACAGAGCACAGGTATCGTATCGAAAAGGGGCAATTAAAATCACATCGTGTTTTCAGATTGACTATCGTCCGCTCGGTATGTTCGACAGCGTGAATGAGAACCGTATTTCGGTTTGTGTTCGAAAACGGCCGCTGAATAAGAAGGAGTTTACGAAGAATGAAGTCGATGTTATCACTATTCCGTCTCGAGATATTACAATTCTTCATCAGCCGCAGACACGTGTCGATTTGACCAAGTATCTAGACAATCAGAAGTTCCGATTTGACTACTCTTTCGATGAGTATGCGAACAATGAACTCGTTTATCGGTATTATGATTTTTGTCTTGGGCTTCTTCCAAATTTCGGAATTTCAGTTTCACTGCTGCTCCGCTTGTGAAGACAATCTTCGATAACGGAAATGCCACATGTTTCGCCTATGGTCAAACCGGGTCTGGAAAAACACACACAATGGGCGGTGACTTTTCGGGCAAGAAACAGAACGCTGCAATGGGAATTTATGCGTTGACAGCGAGAGACGTCTTTCGAATGCTCGAGCAGCCTCAGTACCGCCGAAAAGATCTTTCTGTGCACTGTGCATTTTTCGAGATTTATGGAACTAAGGTGTGTGATATCTCGAAGCTATTGATTATCTTTAATGTTTTTTCAGACGTTTGATTTACTCAACGAAAAGGCCGAGCTGAGAGTTTTGGAGGACAAAATGCAAAAAGTACAAGTTGTGGGATTGAAAGAGGAACAAGCTATGAACGAGGGTGATGTTCTGGAGCTCATCAATAAGGGAACACTTGTTCGTACTGCTGGAACCACTTCAGCCAATGCCAACTCATCGCGTTCCCATGCAATTTTCCAGATTATTCTCCGACAGTACGCTTTCTAAGTTTACTATTAAATAGATCAATCAACCGTTTTGCAGAGGAAAGAAAGTGTGGGGCAAGTTCTCTTTGATTGACTTGGCTGGAAACGAACGAGGACAAGACACACGAGAATGTGATCGCGATACAAGAAAAGAGGGAGCTAACATCAATCAATCCCTTCTGGCTTTGAAGGAATGCATTCGAGGAATGGCTCGCAATAGTTCCCATGTTCCGTTCAGGCAGTCCAAGTTGACGATGGTTTTAAGAGACAGTTTTATTGGTGAGAAGTCGCGTACAGTGATGATTTCAATGATATCGCCTGGAATCTCGTCCAGTGATCACACTCTCAACACTCTCCGTTACGCGGATCGGTTAGTAAGCATTGTTGTAATTGATGCAATTATTTGTTTTTCTAGTGTCAAAGAGATGGGAACCGATGGAAGTGGTGAAGCGACTCCAATTCGTGACGAAGAACTATTCATTCCACCGTGCCTCGATAAATCCGACGATGAATATGACTTGGAAACGGAAAAGCTAGAACATCGGCGTTTAGCAGTGGATCATTTGCGGAATCTCAAAGAAATGACCGAAAAAGTATTTTGAAATTTTTATTATTTCATTTATTCAAAACCAAAAAAAAATAATTTCAGCTATCTCGCGAATCGATTTCTGCTTTGTCCAATGAAGCCAGTGCTGCACAGAAAGCCGAGTGTCTCGCAAAACTCGATCAACTAGCCCAAATCATCTCGAACACTCGTGCCGCTGTTGAAAATGTTTGATATTTCATCTACACGCACTTTAATTTCGTCTACCCACTTCATGTAACACTCCTTTTTATTCACAACCTCATGCTTTTCTATTTGAACCCTGTCTTATCCCCATCGCTTATTTATTTTAATTTATCCCAAGTGAGCCAATTTTTCTTTGTGAATAATTTACGGGTTCTATTTTTATGTATGGCGATTCTGATCTGCTGTTTGTTGTGCGCACAGCTACGCAGTTTCACACATTTATGGCTTCCTTTTAAAATGAATAATTTGAAAGCAATCATCTATGTATTTGAATAGATAATTTCTAGAATGATAGAACAGATGTAATTATAAAATTAGTGATGAATTTCATCAGTCATCAAATTGGAATTTTCAAACGAAGGATTATTGTCAGAAATGGCAACTCGTGTCGTGGCCGGTTCACAAGTCATTCCCCTCTCTTTTCAACAGAAACCTCCTGTTTTATTCCCATTTTCTCATTAAAATATCTGGTCATTTGAAATCGCACCAAAAGCAGTCAGAATCTGCTTCATTTTGGATTCAATTTTTATTTTCTCTCTATCTACTTATTAACCCGAATAAAATATCTGTCTGCGACTGTTTTTTGTCCTTCTTGGTTCCAAAAAATATTCTTGAAAAATTGAGAATTTAAAAAAAGAAAAAAATGAGAATGAAAAGAATCAAAGTGAAAAATTGAGAATTAAAAAAAGAAAAAGAAAAATGAGAATGAAAAGAATCAAAGTGAAAAATTGAGAATTAAAAAAAGAAAAAGAAAATTGAGAGTGAAAAGAAACAAAGTGAAAAATTGAGAATTAAAAAAAAGAGAATGAAAAGAATCAAAGTGAAAAATTGAGAATTTAAAAAAGAAAAAGAAAATTTATAATTTATAATTTTAAAGGTGGTGTATGGTGAAATTTTTTATTGCATCAAAATGTGCATAAATGCATGTAGATTGACATAAAAATAAAGAAAAAATTCAAAAAATTCCTTCATCGAGAAAAACGCATCGAAAAATACGCTGAAAGCCCTTAGGGACGAGGTTTTTTCTAGGCCGCCCGGTGAGTAAAAGCGCGCGAATTCAAACTTTTAAAATTTTTTCGCTCGTTTTCACTTTTTTTTTCAGGTTTTTCAAGAGTTTTCCAGGTTTTTGTCAATTTTTCTTCCAGATACATCGGATGATTTGAAAAAACAGTCATTTGTTCAAAAAATATGTCTCACTTTCACTTTTTTTGAAATTGCATGAACAATTGAAAATTTTTATAATTTACACTTTGTAATTATTGTATACTTACCAACTTACCTTTTATTCCACCTGAAAATACGATTTTTACAATAATTACAAAGTGAAATAAAAAAATCTCAATATCACCTATTTTGGCGAAAAACTCAGCAATTAACGAGTGAAAGACATGTTTCTGCAAGAATTGAGCGATTTTTTAGTCTGTCATAACTCTTTTTCACAAAAAACGTCGAAGGAATAATCGAAAACCAGAAATGTAGGCTCGAATTGACGAAAAATTGACAAAGTTGCCGGTGTGGATTTACGGTAAACAATGCGCGCATCCGGGATTTCGGAGTGTTGTAGTCGGCCTACCGTATCAGACCCATATCGCACACATCGCCCACCCACCTAGAATCCATCTAGGATACGCGCGCATTCGGAACACTCGATTCAGCCTCTCCCGTATCGCACACATATGAGACTCATCGCAGCTCATTGTTCGCGATATGTGTCAAACGGACTTCCAGAGGATCGCATATGGATCGGGTCCTTTATGCGCATCATCGCCCAGGACCTGTGTCACCACTACACCACACTTCGCTGTTCTTCCCTGCTTCCCCAATTTGTATAAGAAAGGGGGGGGGCGCTCGAAAGCCGCAACGATGAACATCCAGTGAAAATTTCAGACGCATTTTTCCAGCTTCTAGGTACCGAGGGGCACGAAAAAAAATTATCTTGTTATTCACCATATCCGAAAGTATATGTGTACCAATTTTCAAGAAATTCTCAAAGCTGATCTGAAAACACCTCCCTTGTGAGACAGACGAACACACGCACAGACACACACACAGAAAAGTTTCCTTAGTAAGAAGTAGAAAATTCAGTAGTTCAATAGTCAGCTAGGGAGCGAATTCGATCCATCTTGACCAAATGGTGATTCCTTTTTCTTCTTCTTCTGCACCAACGGCATCTGCCCAGAGGATGGTTTTTCTGGTGTGCTTGGCATCGGTGAATCCTTCGGTGTCCGCTGTTTCTCCGTAGCCAATTGTCCCTGTTGAACTTGTTGGAGAGGGGCCAAATCAGACAAATCACTAGTTTTCTTCCCAGTTTTTCGTTTCGAAGAACCTCTTCTTTCTATTTTGTCAGGACTCGGAATTGTGACTTTCACTGGACGGGAACTCGATCCTTGCTGTTTTTCTTCCAGACTAGAAACTGCTGATTTTCCTTTTTTCTGAAAATTAATTTTGACTTTCAACTTTTATAATCCCTCTTACAAAAGATCTTGGTGTATGTGGAACATTTTGTGCTTCCTTGTTCGGGACAGAAGTGAGCCTATAAAACATCAAAGTTCAGAATCTGATCTTTTGAGATTCGAAAAGACATACTCTGAAATTCGAGCCGGTGGCGCTGTCTTTTCAATTTTTGGTTCGATTTTCGCAGAGAACACACTCAGGAGCAAATGAACTGGAGCTGTCATTTCCAGTTTCAGTTCTAGTCGAACTTCGCTGAAAATCTCCGACTCCAAATTCTCGGATCCACTCAACAATCGTGTTCGATCTTCTAGATAACCATGAAGAAAAACTTTCTGTTCTGTCATCTTTTCCACATGTTGTTGAACCAATTCCATTGCATATTTTGCTTTTTCTTCAGCTGTCACCAAAGATGGAGAGATATCTGTATCATTGATCAAAGAAATCAGTTCAGCACCTCTACCCCATTTATCAACTGTCACTTGTACCTGACATATCATTGCCTCTTCTTTTTGCACTGTTTTCGTTCGACTCTCATACAACGCATTCATCGAAGCTGCTCCATAGGCAGGTGTGATGGGCGGAGCCAACGCTCGACGTTTTTCTAAAACTGTTGTCACTCGTCCAGCTGGCGTTTTCCCTTCTTCTACTATATACTAAAAACGGCAATGAATATGAGAAACGATAATTCGAAAGTACCGAATTAGTCGATATTCCATAAGCCAGCTTCTCTCGTCTATCCTTTTCTTCTTTCACCTGTTCTGGCTCTTGCGCCGGCTTACTATCATCTTCTGTGGCTCTTTTCAATGCTCGCCCTTTCTTTTCTTCTAGGTAGAAGTAGTGGATAGTTTGTCCAACTATGAAACAAATCAAAATGGAAACTCCAATATAATTATGAGTGAATTTTGGAATATTCAGACAGTACGCACATGTAGGCTGAAAATTGAGTTTTGGCCGTATGAAACTATTATTCCGGAAAAAATGGGAGCAATGGCCGAAGGTCCCACAACGACAACTATCGTAACCTAAAAACCTTTTTATCTCTGGACTGAAAACGGAAAAAATCGAGATAATAAATACGGAAAATGTTATTTTTAGGTGACGGTAGTTGTAGTTGTGGGACCTATTTTGAAAAACTAAAAAGGCATACACTGCAAGTTCCACTCTGAGGTGCCGCTGTAATAGGAGGTGCCGCCGTTACAGTAGTAGGTTTCAGAGTTGAATTTTTTATCTGAATAATTGACTCATTTCCTGTTCTTCTCTATTCAAAGAAACCTTTTGACTTTGAACAAAACATGTTAGAATAACATTTGATATGAAGAATATTGCATTTAAGGTCATTTTGAATTATTACTATTTCTTAAGAATTATGTAGTTGAAGTTTGAAACTGACTATTCCAAAGCTTTCGTGTGACGTGGTTTCTTGAAAACTAAATTGTTTTTTCAATCAATTTTTCACCCAAATAAATGTTTTCTATGATTTTAAAGATTTTTATTCCATTGACACACTGAGAAGTAGAAGAACAAACAAATTACAATCGAAGAAGAATTTTGAGAAAGGAAAGTACACGAATTTAGAAGCTTTTTGCAATAATCCTAAAGGAAATGTATAAAATTCTAACAAGAAAAAGTATTTGATCACCGTCAACAAAAAGAAGAGCAAAAAAGTAGAATTAAAGTTGAGCAAAAAGGAGATGAATCGGGACGCTCTCTAAAAGAGATCTTTCCGATTTCGAGTTTGTTTCGAAAACGAAACGATCGCACTAAAAGAAGAAGAAGAAAAAGGTAAAATGAGAAAGAGAGACAAAAAATGATGAAAGAAGAAGAATGAGATGATGATGGCGAACAGGCGGGAAGTAGTGGTTGCTCACTCTGATCGAGTGAGATCCCTCTTCCTTTGATTTAGTCGCGCTTGTCCTTGGATTGGGGTTCAACTGAAAAATGAAACCAATTTTTAACATGAATCCCAAATGAGACAATCCCAAGCTGGTTCTGATCCTTTCCACTGACGGACGAGTGTTATTTTGCTGAAAACGACTTCACACCATTCGGTAAAAAGAAGAAGACAAGTTCCTGAACAACAATCGGATAAAATGGGTTAGGAAAAGAGACATTCGGCAAAGATTGGTATATTATAGGATCACTTTTATTCTGTGAAATCCTTTTCACACGCAACAAATTTAGATAATAATAAATTATTGTGGGAAGACATAGAATTTCAGAGGACAAGAAGGTAGACATAGAATAGGAAAAAACAAAAACAATCATTTAGAAAAAACATGAGAAAATGGGGGGTTAAACGAAGGGGAAAAGAGAGATTTTCTGAATTGGCTAAACTCATGAAAAGATTGGTGACCGTAATTGGTATGAAAAAAAGGGGAAGCTGAATAGGGAATCTGACATACAATAGGGGTCTTTGGAATTTGGACTGACGAGTACAATGAGCAATGGGAAAAATCCTATAAAGTAGGGTTTACACGAAGGATTATGGTTCAGTTCACACACTGCAAAATGAGAAGGCCCATCGGAAAACGATTAGAGGAAAGAAGAAAAAAATTCATCACAAGTATTTGAGAGGGAGGTTAGATAGAAACAATCACAATTCGTTATGCAACTTGTCAGCGACAACCGGGTCAAATTTCGACGGGTCGACGGATGGGCCGACCAGAGCATGGTTGATGAGCTCGGCGTACGGGCCTAACATCCATGCGAAATACGCAAGAGTAACGGACACCCAGGCAAGCAACGAAAGGGCGCTTCGCGCCTTTGCTCCTGTTGTTTCCGGCTTACCATCGATGTAATTTCTGGCGATGAACTTGAGAATTTCATCAAGAAGAAGCACTGGCAATGAGATCTTCAACACGGCGATCCATTCGACCAAGTTGAGTGGAGTGATCTGAAAAAGTTGACTGCTATTTGTCGACGTTCAAAAAACAAACCTGGAAGATGGTGGCCATGATGTCAACGTAGAGAATGACGAAATGGAGAGACATGGAAAGGGTGATAGCAGCCATGAGCCAGATGTTCTTCCATGGTGGCATCACGAAGAGAGACTGATTCTCGGAAAGGGAGTTGATGGCGTTGAGCATTTCGATGGTGACAAGAACAGATAAGGCCATGGCGTTTGGATGGTTATCTTCGAACACAGCACAGTCAAGATCGGCAAAGTTATCTGGCTCGATTTCGCATCTCATCCAATGGGTAAGCTGATAATAGGTGATTTGTGGTCCATCCTCGTACAAAAGGAACCACCACATAGAAGCTCCAACGGTGGCAACTCCGACATACGCTGAAATTTATATTGTTTAATACTGAAGCTTTTTTTCCAAAACATACTTCCGACGGCGAGGTATCTGAAGAAGAGCCATCCGGAGATGAGTCCGTCATTAGCTGAACGTGGGTGTCTGTCCATGATGTCAAGATCTGGTGGGTTGAATCCAAGGGCAGTAGCTGGAAGACCGTCAGTGACCAAGTTAACCCAAAGGAGTTGAACTGGGATAAGGGCTTCTGGAATTCCGAGTGCGGCGACCATGAAGATGGAAACGACTTCTCCGACGTTGGAAGAGATAAGATATCTGATGAACTGTTTCATGTTGTTGTAGATGGCACGTCCTTCTTCGACAGCGGATACAATGGAAGCAAAGTTATCGTCCGCAAGAACCATTTCAGATGCAGATTTGGCGACAGCAGTTCCGGATCCCATAGCAATTCCAATTTCGGCCTTCTTCAAAGCTGGAGCGTCATTGACTCCGTCTCCGGTCATAGCAGTGATTTCTCCGTGGGATTGCAAAATGTCGACAATCTTGGACTTGTGGGATGGCTCGACACGGGCGAAAAGCTTAGCTCTACGGCAAGCCTCCGATTGTTGCTCTGGTGGAAGATCATCGAATTCGCGTCCAGTGTAAGCCTTTCCAGTGGTGTCCTCGTTTTCTCCGAAAAGACCAATTCTTCTTCCGATGGCTTCAGCAGTATTCTTGTTGTCTCCGGTGATCATGATGACACGGATTCCGGCGTGGTTGCAAGCCTTGATGGAATCCATAACCTCAGTTCTTGGGGGGTCAAGCATTCCAACGACTCCGACGAATGTGATTTCTTGCTCGTACTTCACGAATTGAGTGGAGTCCTCGAGATTCATGCTGCTAACGGCGACTGGGGAGTCAATGGTTCCGAGAGCGAGGCAACGAAGAGTGTCTCTTCCAGTTCCATATTGAACGCACTGATCAACAATTTTTTGGGTCATGGCTGGGGTGAGTGGAACTCTTTGTCCATTCACTCTGACGTGGGTGCATCTTCCAAGAACTCCTTCTGGGGCTCCCTTAACAAACATCTTAGCTCCATTTCCTCCGGAGGCTGGGAGACAGTAGGCAGACATAGATTTACGATCACGAGAGAATTCAAGAGTGAATTCCTTCTTCCACTTTTGTTGGATGACACGATTGCAGACTCCTCCAAGCTCTTTTGGCGAAAGTCCAGCCTTCGATGTATTGAAAACGTTCAACTTTTCGGCAAGAACGATGAGCGCGGTTTCTGTTGCTTCTCCGACCTTCTCGTATTGCTTCTTCGACTCATTGTAATCAACAGAAGAATCGTTGCACATAGCACAGATCATAGACAATTCAATCAGCGATTCGTAGTCTCCACCAGATCCTGGGTTGATTTCACGTCCATTGTGGGTGATCTTTCCAACTGGCTCGTATGTGGATCCAGAGATAGCGAACTCGGTAAAGTCGATGTGGTCTCCTTTCGTGTCCTTTCCAGCGATGAACATCTTGGACACGGACATTTGGTTGGTGGTGAGAGTTCCGGTCTTATCAGAGCAGATTACTGATGTGCATCCGAGGGTTTCAACAGATGGAAGTGATCTGACGATAGCGTTCTTCTTAGCCATACGACGAGTTCCAAGAGCAAGACAGGTGGTGATAACAGCTGGAAGTCCTTCTGGAATAGCAGCGACGGCAAGAGCGACAGCAATCTTGAAGTAGTAAATGGCTCCCTTGACCCAGGATCCTCCGTGAGCTGGATCGTTGAAATGTCCGATGTTGATAGCCCAAACAGCAACACAAATCACAGAGATAACTTTAGAAAGCTGCTCTCCGAATTCGTCCAACTTTTGTTGAAGTGGGGTCTTGTCGTTCTCAGTCTCGGCCATTTCAGTACGAATCTTTCCGATCTCAGTGTTCAAACCAGTTCCGAAAACGATTCCGCGAGCCTTTCCGGAAGCAACATTAGTTCCAGAGAAAAGACAGTTCTTCTTGTCTTGGTTGACAGCGCGTGGATCTGGTACGGAGTCGGTGTGCTTGATGACAGAAACAGACTCTCCGGTCAGGATGGATTGATCAATACGGATGGTGGTGGAGTAGATTTTCACGAGACGGAGATCGGCTGGGATTTTGTCTCCGACTGAAAGAAAACAGTTATTATTACATTCATTCATTATCGAGATGTTACCTGAAACTTCAACGAGATCTCCTGGAACGAGTTCTCTGGCACGGATCATCTGAATGCCGTGATGTCCAGAACGGATAACTTTGGCCATTTCTGGTTCGTATTCCTTGAGAGCTTCGATGGCAGACTCGGCATTTCGTTCCTGGAAAATCGAACATGATAATTTGTGGTTTTTCACATCTCGCTAATTGGCGACTAATTTAATCGGGGGTCACAATTGAAAGACCTCATCCATCACTTTTCTCGCGCCATTTGCCACTCCCTCATAGATCCCTTTTTCTCTCTCAAAATCAAGTTTCGCGTACGCGAATGCCCTGCTCATGACGCACATAGCTCTCTGCATCAATTTCTTCTCTTTTTAAAACTTGGCCCAAAGAGCATTTTTTCTTCCTTTCCTCTTCGGACCGCCCGTTACACTATTTTCTTGTCGCTGTTGGGTCTTCCCTATCTCTCGCGATCAACCCAAAAACAAGTCAAAAAGACATTATTTCCCAGTTCTTCCCCGATTGATCTATAACATAGAACACAACTGTGCAGCGTTCTCACTCGTGATTTGTTGTTTTTTTTTGCTTACCTGCCACACTCCGACGGTAGCATTGGCAATAAGGATAAGGAGAATGACGAATGGTTCTACGAATGCCGTTACGGCTTCTGTTTGATCTTCATGTTCTTCAAAGAGGGCAAGGACGAATGAGATGATGGCGGCGAGGAGGAGAATCTTGACTAGGAGATCATCGAATTGCTCAAGGATGAGTTCCCATAGGGACTTTCCTTCTTCGGCGGGCATTTCTGAAACAGATAGATGCATATAATGTTGTCCAATATTAAAACATTAAAAGAAACGTTATATATAAGTTATTTTGTTAATTTTCCTTTCATCAAAACTCACCATTCTCTCCATATTTCTTCCTCAGCGTTTCTACTTGCTGCTCCGACAATCCTTCCGGACCAGTTCCGAAGAACTTGCACACCTGGCACAATTTAAATTAGAATCCGTGAGACTGAAATATGAATAGCCTTACCTCATCGGCGTCTTTGGAATGCGCGTCCTCCATGTTGAGGCTGTAACCCAAGTAGTTGTGTCTTCTGAAAAAGGTAGAATTTGAGTAAGTGTGGCTGCTGGCAGAAAAGAAGAAATAACGCAAGAATGATAAGAAAAAAGATGAGGCATGAAGAAGAAGAAGAAGGACCGTCGGTGGCAGGAGCCCGAGCAGCCCGTGCCTACTGATGCGATGCCAGAGGCAGGGCCTGGGTGTGTAAAGTAGAATGAAAATAAAAACATCTCTTTACAGCGAGAAATAACGAGTGTGGAGAAGAGGATCAGAGAAAAAATCAAAGAGATTTGATAGTATTCAAGGAGAGAACAGACAGCTCGGTGGAAAGAAGCGCCTCCCGTCGTTTCTCTCGCGCCATCCATCGACGACATCCAGGGGAGCCGGGAACCCGGCAGTGCTCCATTCGCTGGAGTGAGCTCAAGCGCTGCTCAAAAGATGAAGGCATGGGGACGTCGCTCGGAACAAAATCAGGCAGATAACACATAAAATCGACTTTGTGTTACGACAGCCGCTGTGACCTTTAGTCCAGTGTGTAATAAAACAGACAATGGTCCCACGAGAAACGAATATTAATGGTAGTGGAATTGACACCAGACTAGATGACTTACTTTACCGAATTCTAAAAATCATAATCTTGTTGATGAGAATACACTATCAAAAAATCCCAATTAATTCAAATTTTACCACAAAATCGAGTTAAGTCATCTTAACCTATCTTCCCTTATTGAAGACTATTTCGCCAAACCCACAATCTGAACATTGATATTTTTATCTCGCTCATCGGATAAATTTCATTATTTGGGGACTTGACTTCCCCGATTGTGTTTGTAAACTCACTCATCTTTTGCTCGGACATTTGCAATGCCACAACTATGGATGGCAGACAAAAAGTGGATCATTTCAAAAATTGAACAAGAGATACATGAAAAAGGATAGAGGGGTGACGCGTTAGTTGGAGATAGAATAGAACGGAAAGTGCGAAGAATGGCATGATCGGAATCAATTTCAATCATTTCTTGACACAGTACAACGTCACTTAGACACAACTAGTTCTCGAGACTCGAAAAGAAATTGATAAATGAGTCGGTAACGAAATAACGAAAAAATGTTCTAGACGGGCCTAAAAAGGAGAATAACCAGTACAGATAGAAGAAAGCGCTGGTGAAAAAAGAGATATGTGCATATATTTTGAAAATCAATACACAATTAAAAGAAGACTATTGGGAAAGAGTAAGGAAGGCAGGTAACTCGCACGATGACGTGTAGTAATACCAAAAGAGAGAGTGTAGTTGCGCGTAGGATACGATGTATGCACAGAAGACTGAACGCGAATAAGACAGCGAAATTGAATGGAAACGTCGAGAACATACAAGGATTGTACGGTGCGTCGGACGAGGAGGAGAACGACCCGCAAACTGCATCATTTTTGTGACCTACATAGAAAGTAAAGAAACCCAAAATTTTGCATCGACAACGAGTCGAGTTTTTTTTCCTGATAAGGTTTTCCATATAGGCCATGTACTCACCTAGACGTGATGTTTTTTTTTTTTGAGAGCAGGGACACTGCGGTGTGAAGAGCAAGAGCAAACAGACAATCATCATAACTACCTTTGTCAACGGGAGTAAAACGACTCATCATTTTTGAAAATCAAACACAAACTGGATTTAGGTCCAAGTTTTAAATGACAAAACATCAGATTTATAAACATACTGATCCAGAATCTATGACAAACGGTGATTACATTCAATCAGAACCAGCTTAAATTTGGATCTAAAAAAATGAAGCCGAAGACTTACGACTTTCAGCAACGGATGTTTTTCGCCATCTCCTCTCTATTTTTGATTTCCAGTTTCGAAAAAAAAATTACGTGGTAAAGAAAAAGAGGCTGAAAAGTGAGCAGATGGGGAGTCTATGAATCGATTAGTGTGTGAGAGTAGGATAGAGTGCATGAAATATGAAGAAACAAAGAACGGTGGTGGTGGACTCATTGAGGAGCGCGTTCGATAAGGTCCTTTTTGGTCTCCCCCTCTTTTCTTCTACGTCTCCCTAGTAATAGATTGAAGCAGCTGGTGACGGACTCCTAATGTGCAAAAATACATACGACCGAGTCTCTTGCATTCAATCGATCGATAATAATCCGTCTTTGTCATGTACTGTTGTATAAGTGCCTTTGAAACATTATCATCTAGCGGTGCGTTGGAAAGAAACCCCCGAGAACTTTGTGCGTAATCAAATTATCAATAAAATATTGAGGAGAAGAAACATAGAACTGCAAAAAGAAGGGAAGAGAAAGAATCAAATACTAAAATTTCTCAAAACTGTAACTACAAGAGAGTGAACATCCTCATTTTTGGTGTAAGCAAAAACAAGTTCGATCCGTCTTCAGTCTAAACTCCCTTTTTTGCTCTTGCTTTTTGAATGGGATGAATGCGGAAGAGAGAAAAGAGTATAGAAGTCGAAGAGAAGCAGAGACAATGAGCGTCTGTCGAGGGTAGAAGGGGTCGTGGCGTGATTGAATGAGCTCAAGACTAGGGGAGAAGACAAGTTGGCAGAAGGGGCGGGGCTTACCGGCACAACAAAAAGACGGATCCTCGAGATTCACGTGAAATCCGACTGAGCCGGCGAAGCAGAGTACAAATTCAAAAGGAATAGATTTTACATGGTAGGAATGACATAATTGTGATGAATCGTTCAAGGTTCAAAATGATAGCTGATTGTCTCGCTAACTAGGCAGGGATCAAAAGCTCGCAACTATTCCCTGCTAGTTATTTTTTCCTTATTTCAACAATAGACTAGTCGAAAGTTTGGAAAGCAATGAAAAGTAATGAAATCTGTCAGCTCAGATATTTTTCGAAATATTCAGGCTTTCAACTACGCCACTCTCTGATTGAAATCGAAACGGGGCGTGGGAGCAGCATACTGCCGCCGCGACAGGTTGACAAATAATGATTGATAAATCCAAGATATATTGGGCAGGCAAACAATACAAAATCGGATCCCTAAGTTTATCTCAATTTCTTCATAGTTAAAATCGAAAGGTTTTCGCTTTTTTGCACCCGCCTAATGACGACAATTCTTTTCACACCGAACCCAGTTGCGTTGCAAATATTTGAGAGTTTAAAGGAAAGGTCAATTCAAGATCCAGATATGAGGAAAAAAAATACTTATGTCACAAGAAGTAGGCTATTAATGAAGCTATTAATATTCAATAGACTGATTAGGAACTGTCGTGCATACTTGTAAAATTCCGGGCCGGCCCGCCAAAGCCCCATAAGGGTCCCCCCTTATGTGTTTTTTGAAAATTTCGAAACTAGTGAAACGACGGGCCCGCCGGGCCTCCGAAATTCCGGAAAAAGCCCGGCCCGGCCCGTTACAAGTATGCTGTCGTGTGATCAAAACTGTATTGTTTTGAAGCATGTGATTGTCGTCAGGAACATTTTTCAGCACGTGCAACCGTTAAGGAAGAGAATATACTTTTTTAAAAAGACAATACAGGAAGCTTTTAAAACAGAGAAGACAGGTGACACATGTAATCAACAAAAATTCGATATATTTAGTTCGGGAGAAGACACTTTTTCTTGACTGAAGGAAAAGTTTAAGCTGAAATTCTTATGTAATAAACTGAATTTTCAAAAAAAAACGCTGGAAGATACCGTAAAACCTGTATTAGAAGGGCCGGCCCTGAGCAGGAAATTTTTTATTAGGTTTCTGAGCAGGAAGTTTCTATTAGAAGAAACGTTTTTCGGGGAAAATGTTGTTTTTTCTACTTAAAATTCTTGAAAATTATTTTATAACAAAACAAAAACACCTGTATTTTAATGAAAACAAAAAGCAACAACAGAAAATCAATTCTTCAGTTGGTTTTTTAAATTTGACTTCATAAGACTTCCATCTTCGGACACATTGACTAGAAACGCATAAATTTTCTGCAATTTAGCAAAGGGGAACTTCAATTAGAGGGGGTACTTCAAATAGAGGGGCCCTTCAATTAGAGGGAGCACTTCTATTTTTCGTGAGGTCTCTAGGGAGGCACTTCAATTAGAGGGGCCCTTAAATTTCAGGGGCCCTTCTAATACAGGTTTTACGGTATCCATTTTTACGGAAACAGAAAAAAATTGGGTTCTCATCGATTAACCCACGTTCCGTCTTGCTGGTTCGTACTGTAAGCGTGGTGAGACTCTGCGTTAGAATTTTTATCATGCGCCTTTAAGTGTACATTTTTTTCAAGGAAATGTTTTCGAAAAACAACCGAAACTTCCCAGTTTTCCATCCATGAAAATTTTCAGAATTTCTCATTCAAAAACTAATGTTGTAGTTTATTCAAAGCACGAATGCTCTTGGGAAACGAGTACTTTTTATCCGTTCGTCCCAACTTTTACGCTCCCGACTTTTTTCTGTTTATGAGCTATCCAGAGTGTCGACTTCTCTTTATTTTTTTTCACCGGGAAAACAAGTCGATTATCATTGAAAAAAAAAAGAAAAAGAAAAGTCTTGGGCGAGTGAAAGAGGAGCCAACAGGAGCCATTTATCAAAGTTGAGCACACAGGTCAATTGATGAAAAGATGACAGGAGGGACGGGGAAAGAGATTCGAGAAAAAAAAATTAGCAGACGACGGCTAGAGGGACGTACTATTGATAAATGCAGCATAAGATTGTGGGTGGAAGACGGTGGGGGAGAGGTGATAAGGAAGATGAAAAAGTGCTAGCTGATAAATCAAGACGACTGCGTCACAAACCATTGATCATCAAGACAGTAACGACGTAAATCGATGCACTTTATTACGTAAATTGGGTCGTTTTTCTGAAGTGTGAAAAGCTTATCACAGATATTCTTAATGAATTTAGGCGATAAAAAACAAAAACTGACAGGTTTGATCTATTGGAATGAACGAAGTTCGATTCTAGTTTTTGTAGCACCGTTTTTGAACCAGAAATCAGTTTCATACTAGGATTGAGTTGGAGTGGTTCTTGAATTTACGCCAAGTTATCAAGAGAAAAATTAGTTTATGATAGTAACTGATAATCAGCAACGAAATTTTTAAAGTCAGTCTGGGTTTCCGATAGCATGTGGGCGGTAGGAAACAATAATTTGTTAGTATTGTTGTCTGAAAAAATGTAAGTTATAGAGTATATTTTGCAGTCTGTATACGGTAGGTTTCTCGAAGCGACAAGCCTAAATAGCACATATTGGGTGGAGACGCAGACAGTTTTTTTCTGCGTCTCGACCATGTTTTTCTCAGACAGCCATAATAAAACTAATCATATTATTATGCTGGTACAAAAAAAAGTTGGAGCTGTGACAAAGAACCGCCTATAGCTGCGATCGAAGGTCCCAGAACGAAAACTACAGTAACCTAAAAGTATTTTTATTGTCAGCGTATATTTTCTCGTTTTTTACTGCTTTTTGTCTATTTTTCGGTTATTTTCCGCAAAGAAGACGGAAAATTGAAGTTTTGATAGTGAACAATTGACTGAAGACGTAAATACGGAAACCGAGAAAAAAATCCGGAAAATATAAATATTTTCAGATTACGGTAGTTTTCGTTGTGGGACTTTCGGCCAAGACCACTGGCGTTGCTATGCCACAGCTCCACTTTTTAAAGCCGCATAATAAACAGATTCTGGGTGTTTTCATTTCAATGATTCCAATTGAGATGACGTTTAAAAAAAGAAGGAAATGAAACATTTTCACCTGGAAAACAAAATTTCTAGAATCATCTGTTGAAATTCTAATAACCCATGTGCAACACAATTCAATACACTATGATCGTTTCTTATTAGTGTTTCAGGTGTTGAATGCTTCCTTCCTTCAGATATGTAACCCAACTCCTCACTCAATCCGTGTTCCAAATACCTTTTTGCAACCTGATCCTCCATAACGTCTTCATCTCGTCTTCTTTTCCTTTCGCTCTCATCAACTTTCATGCGTCACTTTACAATGCCAATACGTCTATGTGTTACTCTGCTCCTGGCCCCCGTCGAGACGATATCCTTTCGATATCTTTATCTTTCCTCGACATATGGCCTTCTATCCTTTTTTCTTCTTCTCTTTTGCTCTCAAGTTATTTTGTCCGTATCTCTTTTTTTCTTTTCGGTTTATCTTTGCGTTGTCACTGGAAAACAGATACAGTAGCTTGAGAGAGATACGGAAAAGAAAAATAAAACGAGGAAGAAGAAGAAAAAGAAAAAGAAGTTTCTGGAGTTCTTTTTTCAGTGTAAAACAGAAGAAAATGAAAAAGAAGAGAAACCGATTGAAATAGTGATGAAAAAAAATCGGCGAAGAGTCTCTCTGTCGGGTTACTAGATGTATCCAGAGAACGAATATATCACAGAAAAAGTTGGGAGAAGAAGAAAACAAACAAGAAAAAAAATGAAAGAAGAAGAAGAAGATGGTGAAGAAATAGAAAAGCATATGTAAATGCCAGATGTTCAACTGGTTGGGAACTCGACGATTAGGTCCTCATTTTCGAAAGAAATATTGGAAAACGATAGAGAAAGAGAGAGAAAAAACACAAAACCACTTTTTAAAGGAGATTTAACGCTGCGGGATCTCAACATTGAAACTAAACTGGAAAGAGGGAAACTGTGAAAAATATTTATATTCCATCTCTTTTTTATTGGGTGGAGCCCTGGTAAAATACTGGAAAACCTGTAATAGAAGGGTCCAATTCAAGTAGTTTCAGCTCAATTATCTCGATTCATGTCAAAGATATCAAAAACTTGTCAACTGATAAAACATTGGCGATATAATCTTCCATATGTACTAGATTAAATCGCGCCGAAGGCGCACCAGCTTGCTGGTTTTAAATAGTTTATCAGTAGACAACGTGTAATTATATTGGCCAGGGAATGAGAAATTTGGGCTCAAAGTTGATGATTTGGGTGTCATTCTACGGTCATAAGTCAACTTTAAATGTCTACAAAATATAGAAAATTCAAATGGATGAGACTGAAAATTTTCAGGTTTACTAAAAAAATAGAGCTTCAGTTTTGTAGTTAGACACTTTTTTTTTGTAAAAATTGATCTAAATGAGATAAACTCCTTGAAAGTGTAACGACTCTGACTGAAATACTATTTTAAAAGATTCGGCGCTTGGTTTGTTTCGAGCGGTATATCTCATTCGGATGAGCTTTTACAGAAAAGTGGCCAACTACAAATTTAAAGCTCTATTTTTGTTTAATAGATTTGGAAATTTTTAGCTTCATCCATCAAAATGTTCAATATTTTTTGAGCATCCAAAGTTGGCCTATTACCGAAGAATGCCAACTTTGAGCTCAATTATCTTGATTTCTGTGAAAGATATCAAAAAGTTGTCAATTAACGAAATGTTTATGATAACATCAAAAACAAAGTTTCCTATTAGAGTGTTTACGGTCATATTCTCAATTTCTTAATTGTCAATCTCTATTATAAACGATTTCTGATCACTGAATAACAGCTTATCAAGAAGCCCATAAAAATCACATAAAGAAAAACAAAAAAACTCCCACATTGAAATGCAATATGCTAATTTTTATTCGTTTTCAGCCTTCTCTCCCCTTTCCTTTCTTACTCCGGTCACATTAAAACAGTATATAAACCGTTCAAAATGTTACAAAAATCATCGGAAACTTTTACTTTTCCATCATCTCTCAAATGAATATTCTTGGCCTTCTCCTTCTCGTTCTTCTCGCTATTGCTGCTCCAATCGCCGAGGCTGGAAGACGTTGTCGCTCGAGCACCCAGTGTGACTACCAATCCGTCTGCTACAACGGATACTGCTACACCATCGACGAGATGTTCGAGAAGTTCGACATGAACAAAAAATGAGAGATTTTCTTCTTTCTCATTGTGATTTTTTAAATAAATGAGCATTCCCAATTACTGTTTTTTGTTGTCTTAGATCAGGTGATCAGGTCACATCATCCAAAACAAGCACAGAGTATAGTTCATCTAATTAAAAGTTAGCCCTTATTTGCAAAAAAAAAACAGTCCATCAATGAAAAAAAAGAATGGGCCGAACCGGGGATTGAACCCGGGACCTCTCGCACCCAAAGCGAGAATCATACCACTAGACCATTCGGCCGCAAAATAATTGTTTTATCATACAAATAATATCAGAGAAGTCTGATAAGACGCGATCGGAGATAACGTGAACCCTTTCTAATGAAATCGACAGAAGATGTGATGAAACAAGGAAGTGGCCAGTTCTGAACATGCTGGTGATTCATAAATTGGATATAGATGATCCAAATTTAAGAATAAAAATGAGAAGAAAGATAATTATTGTACTAGAGGTTTTCTTTTTTCTCTAACACCGGAACATGATTTTCAATTGAAACCGATTAGAAAAAGTTTTGGCTTCTGACCTAAATTCGAATTTTAATCTTTCACACTAGGAGCTTTCACACTGAAACCAACAATAATTTTTCAAATCCGGTAATTTTAAGGTTTCGCCAATTTTTCAAGTTTATAACTCGTTAGTTATCATTTAGAAGTACTGAATAATTTATCAATTCGTTTGGAAATCCATATAATTTGAAAATTTGAACTCGGGATACCATAACCACTCTCATAGAAATTTTCGAGTGGTTTATCTCATTTAGATAAAATTTTAAGAAAAAATAGTCTACTACAAAGTTGAAGCTCTATTTTTGTTTGGTAGACTCTGAAACTTAAAGATAAATCGAAAAATTTAGAACTGATTTTGTAGGTCTTTAAAGTTGGCTTATTACCGCAGAGTGCCACCCGAACCGTCAACTTTGAGCCTATATAACTCATTTCTTTTGAAAAGTATAAAAAAGTAATCAACTGATAAAATGTTTATCAAAATATCAAAATTATTTTGTTAATTGACTACTTTTTGATATCTTTCACAAGAACCGAGATATATTGATTCAAAGTTAAGAGGTGCTGTTCCATGAGAGTGTTCACTGATTTTGCAGAAAATCAGGAAACAACAGAAAGTTAGAAAGATGGTAATTTCGGAGATTCTAAAGAAATTCCTTTTGATAGTTTTATCTGGAATAAATTCCTTCTTTTTTACAGATATCTAGTTTCCAGGAGCTTTTTTCAAAATCCAAAGTGTTATCGACCTTTGAACTTGACAGAACAAATCCCCCCCCCCCCCAATTCATAAAATCACACCACTTTTCATCTCCGTAACCTGCCATGTTAACTTCAATGTCTTCTCCCAGAATCTTCAAGAAAAAAATGACAATTGTTCTTTTTTCATCTCCCTCTCGGTGTGGTGCAGCTGTTTCATATTAAATACTTTAGTCTTTCCTCAATCCCAGGTCAAGGAAGTTGCCACATGCCAATCTGTAAAGTGTGTGCTATTCTTTTTTATCCTGAGCTGTTTGTGTTTGCTCTAGAAAGAGGAATAGATCACAAAAAATCGAGGAATTGAGTCGAACAAAAACAACTCAACACATTTTTTTCTGTGTTATTGGTTACCCCTCCTGCCGTTCAGTTCGTAATAAGTTACACGATACGGAGATGATAACATCTGCTCAAGTGATCTGATTTTCAGGGATTCCTGGGAAAGATTCTTCGCAAATCGACGGCTGGAATTAGCGGTTTTCAGAAACCAAGGAAAACAAAAACCAAAACTGCAATTGAAAAGTTTCATGAGCGACACATTCTGAATTCATTTGCTTTCCGAAGGTCCTATAAAATGTTTATAGTTTTGATTCAATGATCCATCTGATCAATGAAAAACTGAGAAAGCCACACGTATAGGAAAACAAAAAAAAACAAGACTGCAATGAAAAAGAGGGATTTTCTAAAACAAAGTTTCCAATGACCACCGCTCTAATAGAAGCTCAATCGAATCGTCAACTTTAAGCTCAATTATCTCTATTCCTCTGAATGATATAAAAAATGTTTCAACTGATAAAACATTGGTTATATTATGACAAATAATTTATCCACTGACAAATTTTTGATATCATTGACAGGAATCGAAATAATTGAGCTCAAAGTGTATGGTTTGGGTGGCACTCTGCGGTAAAAGGTCAAACTAGTGTCTACAAAATATAGAAGATTTGATTTGATAATTTTCAGGCTTACTAAACAAATATAGAGATTCAATTTTGTAGTAAACCATATTTTCTTCAAAGTTCATCTAGATAAACCCCTTAAAAGTGGAACTGGAAGTTTTCACACTTGGTTGGTTTCAAGCGGTCAATCTCATCTGAATGATTTTTTACAAAGACTCTATTAATAAGGAAGATATTTCACATATTTGAAAGCTAATTGTGGAAACATTCAAATTTGAAAAAACTTTTTATATTTTTCAAATAAATGTTCTGAATTCATCCTTATACAAAATTTTGAAACAGTAAAATGTTCAGTACAATTGAAACTTCAATGACATGATAATTCTCCAAAGAGACCCTTGAACTGGAATACATTACTTCGCTTTCCAATTTTTCCCGTATCGCCTAAACTTCTAAAAATAAAAATAAAGTTGAAAATATTACCGTATTTTTAGATTGGCTACTAGTTTTCTGGAGAGCTCTCTAGCTTCTTTATATCATTCTAAACAATCAGCTAGACTGGAAAGAAAAACAAACGTTCTATTTTCCAGTTGATTCGTATTATAATAAACTAAGCATGTTCACTGAAATTTGAGACTTTCTTTGTTTCTTCGGTCACTTCGTGAGTATCATCTGCAACCCAAATAATACTTTTTTTTCAAAACTTTTTCTTGTTTTTCTTTTATTATGCTGGTATGCAAAAATCGGAGATGTGGAAGAGAAAACCTACGGTCGAACTACTGTAGCAAATATTTATAACTTTCATATTTTTTCTCGATTTTCGTCCGTTTTCCGACAATTTTTTAGATTTGGAAAATATTTATTTTCCAACTTGTTTGGAAATTTTCAATATAAAAATTGTCGAGAAGCAATGTTATTCTGGTCTAATTTCAATGTGCGTTGCTGTCGAAAATTCGACAGTGGGCGGAGCTTAGGTCCAGTAGCGAAATCCTTAAAGGAGCATGTATTTTCTTAACTATTTTCTGGTATATTTTCCGATTTTTCGTTCAATTTGTTCGACTTTTCAATAATTTCTCTAGATAACTTTTTTTGTGATTTGTCGGATTTCTGTGGAAAAAATAATTGGAAATCGATAAAATTCGTCTCCTTTAAATGCCTCTTTTAAGATTTTGCTACTGAACCTAAGCTCCGCTACAGTTGAAAAATTGCGCGCATTGAAATTAGGCTAGTGTTTTAGTAATCGAGAAAAAAAGGACCAAAAATTTCAGGTTACTGTAGTTGTCATTGTGAAAGCTTCGACCATGACCAGTGTTTCTCTTCCACAGCTCCGATTTTATCTCCAATTTTCAGTTTTAGATTGTGACTTTTGAAACTTCGATCTTCGAAAATCTCCTCGAAGAAATAGGAAAAGAAACAAATAGAACATATCGAGTACTCAAAGAACACACTTTTTCTTTGTTCTCCATTTACCAAAAATCCTCGAAAATCCATTGTTAGAATCCATCTGGGTGTGTACCTGTCTCGTGTAAAAACAGAACCAGTAAAACGACAAAATGTTGTTTCTGAGCACTCTCTCATATCTGCTCAAGTGCCGCAATCAAACATGCTCCTTTCCCCCTTCTAACGTACTCTTCACGGAAATAGAAAAAGGAGATCACAAAAGCGGCAAATCGCCACTGTTACAGTGTGTGAGATGCACAAGTATTTTCAGCTTCTTTGAATATTTTTTTGGAAGTTATTATGATTTCTAGATCCCCCGCTTTGATAATTCTGTGTTCTCCTCGGACAACGGAAATAAATAATGTAGACACCCTTTCTTTCGGTACTTGCTGATACAGTTATCAGTTAATGAGAAGGCTAATTACCCCTGGGAACATGATACTTCCTTTAAAGGGTCGTTTTCCAAGAGGTTCTGATTGTCCGTCAACAGTCTGTCGACGGCCCGTTGGTTCTCTTTCGGCTTTCGACTTATTTTTATCAATATTTTGCTTTGTGTAAGCTATAAGCCTGGAATAGAAGGGCCCCCGTATTGTCAATTTTGAGCGAATTTATCTCGGTTCATATACAAGATATAGAAAATGTGTTAACTGATAAAATGTTTGTCATATCACCAAAATTTTTTCAGTTTATTACAGGTTTTACGGTATTATGTTTTACGGTATATATTTGTTTACAAAGTTTTAGTCTTATTCAATTTTTAGTTTTATCCAACTTGTTTCGCATTGGTTTGCTTGAAGTCCCGTTAAAATGACACTAATTGCATTGCTGCCTCAATTATCCTGATTTCTGTGAAAATATCAAAATACTGGAAACTGGAATACTTTGGTGGTATTATGGTTATTTTTCTGTTAGGACTACTTTCACTTTTTGGCATCTTTCACAGGAATCGAAAGCTCCAAATACACCGTAAAACCTGTGATAGAAGGACATCCACAGTTGGCTCAAAATTAAATGGGGCTCTATTACAGGTTTTAAGGCAACTGCAGAGGTGGAGTTCTATTAGAGGAAATACGTTGAATGCTTGTAATTTTCACTTTGAATTGAATTTCTAAAAACCAGCCAAAAAACTTTTATTTTTAAAAAACTTTCATAATTTTTGTTTCTACTCCAAACGTTTTTTTAGGTCAGCATCAGATTTTTTTTCCGACGTTCTGCTGAAATTTAAGCCAGAATTTCCTATTCGAACCTTGTTGGCTTTTGAAAAGCTATGAAGAAAAAGAGAAGATTTTTCAAAATGTGAAGATTGTACATTTTACGGCTTACCTTATTCCCTCTAATAGAAGCCTACCCAAACCGTCAACTTTGAGCCCAATTATCTCGCTTTCTGTGAAAGGTATCAAATGTTGGTCAACTAACAACAGTTTTTTGATGTTATAATAAGCATTCTGTCAGTTAACCACTAATTGATATCTTTCACAGGAATCGAGATAATTGAACTGAAAATTGACGGTTTAGGTGAACTTCTATTGGAGAAAACACGATAGTTGGAGGATCAAGAAATCTGGTATTTGGGAATGGATTCAAAGTAATTCGAAAATTATTACTTTTGGTTTTTTTTGTCGAATTTTTGTAGATTTAGTGTGAAAACTTTAGTCTAAACCATGCTTACAACAGGCATGGCGCGTATTTTATACATCTTGTAGTCAAATTCGATATACTTGAGGTTACAGCTCATCTAGAAAAAAGTTCAGAAAGCAGTTTTTTGGAATTTCTAAGTGCAATTGAACTAGTGAATATTTTTTTCGGCGGGCAATTGCAAACGAAGGATGTGCGCAAACAATGTTTTTCGAGATCAAGAAACATAAGAACTCGGAATGCCCTCCCCCGATCTTTCGGATGTTCTCACCCGATAGGCTTCTCATTGTTGAACAACTAACGCAAGCTAATGATAATACCATATTATAACAGGTGTATTTAATGAAGTACATTATATAGCCACTTTAAGGACCATCATCCGTCATACAAAAGTGCAATTGACACCATTAGCCCTGGGGGAGAAAACAGTCCGTTTCTGTCAACATAGTATATCTTTCGGTTTATTTGCCAATCCGTTGACAGAAGCTGAAGAAAAGAAGAAGAATAAGAAGACAATACCTCTTATTACCTCTTTGACACTTTCCTTCCGTCCATTTTCTGCCATCACAACTCCATTTTTATCCTTATTTTTACCCCCTCTTTTCTTCCAATCACAACAATTCTATATGACACAAAGAATCACGGCGAAAGGGATGTATACAACCCAATAAACCTCAATTCCCTTGAAACGCCCGGAACAATGGTTTTAGGGGTTTTAGTGATGAGGTCTTCCCAATGTTGCCAGCTGTCAGAATCAAGAAGAATAGGTGACAATACGATTTCTAATCCGTTTTTGAGTGTAATGCCAACACCCCTGAGATCCAACAACTTTCCTGAAAGATTAATTCTCTTTGTTTCCAAAGTTTCTTTCCTTTCAAAAAGATAGGATCAGTTTTTTGTTGTAAAGGACAAGGATTGATTTGTTTTGTCGAACTGTACCGGAAATGTAGTGCCCTTGAAGTTTCCAAAATTCCGAGGTACGGAGAATTTACAGTATCGGCCAAGATTCTATTAATTTTACCTACCGTATTCCCTCTAAAAGAAGTCCAAGGTAACCGTCAACTTTGAACTCAATTATCTTTATTTCTGTGAAAGATATTGAAAATTTGTCAACTGATGAAATGTTTATCATAATATCAGAAATGCTTTATCAGCTGACAAAACTTTGATGTTTTCCGCAGGAATCGAGATAACTGAGTTCAAAGTTAACGGTTTGGGGAGTACTCTTCGGTAATAGGCGAACTTTAGAGCTCTACAAAATCAGTCCTAAATTTTTCATTTATCTGAGATTTTCAGAGTATACTAAACAAAAATAGAGTTTCAATTTTGTAGTTGACCGTTTTTTCTTAAAATTTCATCTTAATGAGATATACCGCTTGAAGCTGTCCGAGTGCCAAAACTTCCATCGTTATCGTTCACTTTAAAATGGTTTATCTCATTTAGACAAAGTTTCAAGAGAAAATAGCCAACTACAAAATTAAGCTCTATTTTTGTTTTTGGGAGACCTGAAATTTTTCTGTCTCATCCAACCAAATTTTCTGTATTTTGTAGATATCCAAAGTTGGACTATTACCGTAGCGTGCCACCCAAACCTTCATCTTTGGGGTCAGTTATCTCGATTCTTGTGAAAGTTATCAAAAATTGGCCAACAGATAGAATGTTTATCATAATATCACCAATATTTTGTCAGTTGGCCATTTTTTGATATCATTTGCATGGAGTGAGATAGGCGGGCTCAAAAATGAGGGTATGGACTTTTATTAGAGGGAATAAGGTAAATATTCTTCTGAAATAATCTGAAGCCAATTCAATTTTCGGCCGAAGGCTTCCCCCAATTTTATTATTTTATGATCATATCCCTTACCAGTTTTCCAAACCTTTTTGGCTTTTTATTTTACTGTCCAAGTAATCCCCAACTTTCCACTTCGCTTCCAAAAACTTGTAAAATGCATTTTTTCGAACACCTGTGGCTGTATCTGCTACTTTTCACAGGTGCAAATTTTATCCCCAAATCTTGACGATTTTTCGTCAGACTGACCCCATCTCATGGTACAACTGCACAGCTGTATCCACTAGTATGTTATGTATGAGTAGAACTGTGAAGACCAGAAACCAGTTGTCATTCATTCTGAAGATTATCCCCCTTTCTTTTCCTATACCGAAATCTTAAGGAGAAAGGCTCCGTTGAATTATTTAGGTACCCTTATAATGTCGGTTTCGGTGTATGTTTGTGTTTGTGTTCGTGTTTCCTTTCATTTTATTTCCTCTCATTTCCTTTAGATTCTCATATGTTTTCCCAGCAGTTCGGTCTTTGAAGCATGACCCATTTTTTACAGGTTTTATGAGTTTTGCGTGCATAGTGCTCAATTTCCAAACATTTGTTCTCTTCTGTATCTGAATTGAGGTTCTAGTTCTCTTCTGTATCTGAATTGAGGTTCTAGTTGTACTTATTTCATTTGTGGCAACTCTTAGTCAGTTATTTTGGTCCTTTGAAAATTGTCAGAGTATACGAAATTCCAAAAAAAAAACCAAAAATCCGATTATCCTGATATCTCAAAAACTATCAAATTCAGGATTTTTAAAAAAGTATTTTTAATAAATAATTGAAAAAATCTGAAAATCTGAAATCAAAGATTTTGAATGTTTCAAATTATCGAATTTTTTAGAATTTCTGTTATTCCTAGAACTTTCAAATGGTCAAAAAATCCAAGGACCAAAAAAATTCTAAGGACTTGAATAACCGACTAGTGCAAAAAGATAAAAAATGAAACCTGAATCTAAAATCCTAAGAACCTGAAATTTATAGTACCAGAGTTTAGAATACTTGAAGTCTGAAAACCTTTTGAAATCAAAAACCCTGTGTACTCATAGGTCCCATTATCAATTCTTCTTATACCTTTGAGTAATATATCAAAAAGAGTCGATAAGGTATTCTTACGTAACTGAAAAGGAAGATCCTTATCTGAAAGCAAATGATAATAATGGTCATGACCTCCTTTCCATTAGCCCCGCATGCATCGCTTTAGTACTGATTTGAGTTTTCTTAAATTTGTTGTGTTGCTGACAAAAAACACTTTTCGGGAATTCCGAAAAATATAGGCAAACAACAAATATATAACTTTTTCTCCTTTGAAATCTTGTCTCCCAGAACCAACAACAACAAAATCAGAAGACTCCGAAAAAGAAGAAGCAACGAATAGAATTCTAGGGGCAACTTTAGTTTATTCCTTCGTTTTCGTTTTTTATTTTTTGAATCTTCCACCATAATCTTTGGACCTATATAACATGACACATCTTTTGCTCGATCTTTTTTTACTTCGTTTTTTTTCTGGTTTTCTGCCAACTACGAATTCTTAAAACAACTGCTCTGATATATCTGTTGATATAACGAATAGAAAATAGTGTATAGGTTGAAGAGGTTTAGAGAAGAACCGATGAATCAAATCGACGCTTATCAAAAAAAAATAGCCGTAGGCGGGAAGATTGGGTTATAGGGGTCGATTGGGGGTTAAGAGGTTCACACTACTTTTTCTGAGATTTTAAGATAGCTGAAGGACGGCAGAAAATGATTATTGGTAAGCGAAATTTGGGATTTTTTAATGTAAATCATTGTTTGCCGAAGTAAAAAAGATACAACCCAACAATGAGTACTTCGTTTGTCTAGGTGTTTTTGTAGTGAAGTATTAAAACTTTCGAAAATAACTTTTTATTGAAAACCTCTCATTTGGGTAAGCTTGTACAGAAAACTGGCCGATTACGATACCTTATGAGATAAATGCCGGATTTTCTGACCTTTCATGAGAACTATATCAGCTGTCGGCTCGTAAATTCTGGTGGTAATTTGAGTGGGGGCGGACATTGGCCAGGATCTGGTCGGAACTTGCCCGAAAACGGCTGTATAGCGGTCCATGGTCAGATTTTGATGGAAAGTTTAAAACTGAAATAGGTCTAGGCTGGAACCTTGTCAGAAGTTTTTTGGAGTTTGGTCGGCTTCTGTAGCGGTTTTATCCGGAATATGTGAACTTCGGGATCCTACGAAAGTAGCCCAATATTTCACTATTTGTCTGAAAATTTCAGAGTATATTGAACAAATAAAGGGCTTCCTTTTTGTAATTAGCAACTTTTTTGTACAAATCTATTCAAGCGAGATATGCTTACAACTCTCAGTTGAGTGCTAGTTTTGGCATTTTGGGCACTTTTTGGTTACAAATGTCCTTTTTTTTCATCAGAATTGAGTTTGATGACAAAGTTTTAATTCTGTTAATGAAGTTCCATTTTTGCTTAATATGCTCTGAAGTTATCAGACGCATCGAAATATTTTGGGCCAGTTTTTTTAGAACTCTGAAGTCGACTACCGTATTTCCTCTGACACATTGTAGCTTACCTAAATCGTCAACTTTGAGCTCAATTTCACAATTCTTGTGACAGATATCAAAAAGTAGTCAACAGACAAAATTTTTTTTGATATTATAATGAACATTTTGTCAGTTGACCACTTTTTGGTCCCTTTTACAGGAATAGAGATGTTTGCGCTCAAAGTGGACGGTTTTGAAGAAATATGGTAACCTTCTCCAGTTTTTGTTTTCCCAAACTGCAACTTTGCTCCCTCGAAATCTCGAGAAACTGTCATCTTGGGAATCATGAATCATTTTCAGACTTGTTGACACAGAACTCCATTTTTAGACCTTCGAAATACACATTCTCCCATCTCCACCCCCGCAGGAAAACCATCTGAACTTTTTTGGAGGGCAGCTGCCATAAAAAGCATCCGTCTTTCTTCTATTTTTCTGATTTTCTTTCCACCTTCTTCTTTCTTTTTTCATGCAAATGGCCAAGTCTCACGCTTCAAAGCTTTCTACAGGTATCTTTCCAACTTTCCAACTTTTTACCTCTTTCCACTCTCAATAAGAAAGGGTGGTCATTACCTTTTTTCTTCCCATAAAATTTGGGTTTTATCAGTGATTACGGGAAGTGGAGAAAAGAAAAGGGAGGCAGTAATAATTATATCTTCGGGTTGCATTTTCTGTACATTTTACACATTTTATGGCCTCCCGACTGGCCTTCCTGATATGGCAAACAAATAAGAAAACTAGCAGAAAGTTTTGAAAATTTCTGGAAGTTCTTTCAGTCCCCAAACCTATAATTTGCCTTCAAATGTAATTAAAACCACTTTATTTCGAAAGTTGAGTAGACCATGACAAGTTTTCTGCAAAAGGTCATAATTATCATGTCACATACCATATTCCAGACATTTCTTTTCTGTTTTTCCCCTTTGCTTTTTGAACTTTATTTCTTCGACTTTGTTTGTATACAAAAATTTATACAATATCCAGATGGATGGATACGCTCGCGAAATCTAAGATTTTATAAACACATCTTGAAATTTTGATTTAGAGAAAGACTCATTTGAAAGTTTAGTTTATCTTTTCTTCCTCTGGTTTGTTTCCAGAACTATCAAAAATTGTTGTTTCTTTTTGTTGAAGTCACCGAAAGACAGGAGCATAATTCCAAGACTCAAGTTTGTAGTAGCATAAAACTTGGGAAGAACGATGTACTGGGCTCAAATTTGGAGTACGAAAATTAAAATAGTTCATCTATTAATTGGACGAATCCCCACTTATTTGACCAACTTTGAGCTGAGTTATCGCTCGTCAAAGTTACTTCATCTCATTAAAATCACAAGAAACATGAAGATGTTCATCTTTAGACATTCATAACAATACCTAGATTTGAGGAACTGTTTAGAAAGTTTTTAGTTGAATCAAACGTATTTCTACCAATTTTCGTGCTTCCGTATTTCTAAAGATATACCAGTTATTTCTAAAGATTTACCAGTTATTTCTAAAGATATACCAGTTTTTATCAGTCCGGCTAATTGTACCATATGATACAAAGACTTGAAGACCATGGGTAAAAAAGGTACTGACAATTACAGTAACATTTTAAAAAATTTCTAGACAAAAACAATTTTCAAACCTTTCCAAAGCCCTAAACTTCCTAGAAATTCAAAGTTCGAACACTATCAATGGTCACTCTTACAATTAGACATGACATAAGCTTATTAATAGTGGTGTGAAGTCAGTGAAAAAACACCCATTTTAATCGGATTCCCTTCTAAAAACTTTGATAACCTTCCCCCGCCAAAAAATACGAAACCACTTCTCATACATTTCCAGAAAGAAACACCACACTCGAATTATCCGGTTCAAGTTGTCACATCAGATTATAATGTTTTTTGATGCCATCAGCACTTTTCCCGTTCCCCCAATTCTGCTTCACTTTGTCATGTTTTCCGTTCAAATAACCTATATTTTCAGATGCTCTGGTGATGCGCCAATTCCTTTTTCTTTCAATTCTTTTTGCCATACCGTACACTTGTCGTGCTGGATGTTATCAGAGGCGATTGTGTTGTACGGGTAGGAACAATACTTGCAAAGTGAGTCGAAAAAAGAAGATTTTAGATGAATTGGTGAAAAATGAAAGAGCATGGGAATACGATTTATGTCTGAAGTATACAAAAAAATTCCGTAAAATCTGTAATAGAAGGGCCTTTTAACAGTTGACACATTTTTCATATTTCTTAGAGAAATCGAGAGAATTGAATCGAGCTCGACAGTGTGGCCCTTCTATTACAAGTTTGAAGGTTTTTTATAAAAAAGTTGTCAACTACAAAATTGAAGCTCTATTAATGTTTAGTAAAACTGCAGATTTTCAGTCTATTCCAGCAGAAACTTCTATATTTTGTAGACACCCAAAATTGGCTTGTAACCGTAGAATGCCACCCAAACCATCAACTTTGAGCTCAATTACCTCGGTTCCTGTGAAAGATATAAAAAAGTGGTCAATTTATAAAATGTTTGTGATATTATGATAAACAATCTATCAGTTGAAAACTTTTTCGTATCTTACTTGTTAGACAGGTAACGAGAAAAATTGGCTCAAAGTTAAAAGTTAGGGGCCCTTCTAGTGTACTACGGTAAGTTGAGGAAGTTTTTTACGATATAACAAGTAGTGAATTTCAAAAGTTTTAATTTTCACATCAAAGTACTGAAATTTCAAAAATTTTTGTGAGCCACGGGAATCTTTTGAATCTCCCAAAAGATGGACCGTTAAGTTTTTGGGAGCAACGTGTTTTTTTTCAACAAATATAACAGAAATATTAACACTTTCTGAATATTTTTCCAAAAATTAGAAAAGAAATGAATAAAGACGTGAATTATTTTTATCGGGATTTTTCATGCTTTGGAGCTCCCTAATCTGCACCCTCTACGTTGATTTTTTTTGACATGTTTTTGACATATATCTTAAGAATGAGTGATTTTCGGACTATCCTCCAAGAAAGTTTTTTTCCCGACCCAAAATTCTGCATCGATTGATATACAAATCTCAAAAATTTCGGAATTAGCGGACGCCCCCTTTAAGGAACGACTGCTAAACGAGAGCCGAAGAAGCGCTGATAGTCAATAATTTACTTTTCTGGAAAAAAAAATCAACTGGACAGGAAAAAATTTCAAGACAGTTGAATATTTCTCTTTTCTTTTGAAAGTGTTTCCTTACAATTACAAGGAAGATTTTAAAAAACAAGAAACACAATTTTGGCGGAATTATTGATTTTGCAACCCGTACTTCTGAAATCTAAAAATCCCGAAATTCCCTAAAAACTCCAATATCGAAATCTGTTTTAGGGCGTAGACGATGGGATTTCCCATCTTCCAACGGTCAGCACAATTCACAACGAAGAAGCACAAACATTCCATCAACGGCCGACGAGAGTTGAAAAAGAATACTACTCTCCTCACTACGAATCTTCTGGCGATGGATACGATTTAATTTTTCCAGATGTAACTTTCCATTTTTACTTGTGATGTAAGAAATTCAACGTTTTTTTTAGGTTTACGATGGAGAAAATGACCAAAAAATCGGGAAACTCGTACTTCCAGACGTCATTGAAATGGAAGGATCCGGAGCTGACAAGGTTTACGAAAGATATGGTTTGTAAAGCGTTTCAAAAACGATAAGAAAGAAAAATGAAATTTAGGACTTGGAAGTGGCGACGGAGAACCAGAACCTGTTAAAGAGATTCCATTGACCACGGCTGCTCCCAGTTTGTTAACTCTGATATTCGGACAAAAGAGGAATCAGAGGAATCCACCAGAAGAGATTACGCGGTATAGCGAGAAGCCTAGACATCTTCTAATACGGTTTGCACTATTTTTTGTTTTTAACCTAAAACTTTTTAAAATAATGTATAAAAATTTCACGTTCTAGAACATGGTTTGCTTCATGTTGTTTGGTGATAACTTCTTTTCTCTAACATTGTCTTCTGTTCAAAACTCACAAAAGTCGATTTTCAGATTTCAAAAATTATTTGCAGATACTCGTTGCTTTCCAAATACATGCCATTAAAAGTGACCTCCTCTCCACTTCTTTATGAAGAAAGCCGGGTTCAGCCAGTCAATGATAACTTGTATTATCTGGAAAGTTCTGTCAGTGAATGTTATTGTGATGAGCACTGTGTGACACTTGGAGATTGCTGCTCGGATTATACATTTGTATGCCCTCGTAAGTTGATAATTTTCATGAAAATTGATTCGAAAATCATGGAAACTGATCTGAAACTTAGGAAAAATTCTTGAAAAATCATGACAATGGTCCAAAATTTATAAAAGGTGGTCCAGAAATCATGGAAAAAAAAGATTTCAAATTGATGAAAAACGTCCAACTGGCGTTGCTCCGTTGTTGGTCCGTTTCAGCATGATTCGAGTTTTTTCTTTCAAAGTTTTTAGATTTTCTGTTAAAAATAAACAGAATTTCCGTCGATTCCATTTAAAAATCACATTTCTGGCCCTTCTAGGAGCCGAGGTAGACCTCTTTGAAGTATCAAAGGCTAGAGAACGCTAGACGACGAGACACACTGCGTATCTAGCTTCCTGCACTCAGTGCAACTATATCTTTCCCACAGCACTGTCTGAATTTCAACTTTGTAACGCTAAAAAGAACCGAGATACCGAGACGAAAAAATCAGGAAGAATTGCTATGTAAATGCTAGGCATCCCTTCGCCATGTCCTAGGTTTTTCACTTCGCGGGAACTAAAATTTTCGTCTCTATTCGCCACCCTTTTAAAGCAAAATTTTCACTTTCAATGGCTTTGGAACCATTGTATTGCAAAAAATTTGAACGTTTGGTCGGAGCCCATCTCTTAGAAATCATTCTGAAATGTTGATTCCAGCAAGAGACTGCGTTCTCACTGATTGGGATCAATGGACTCAATGCAAAGCTGATAATGGAACATGTGGAATTGGAACTCAAAAAAGATTAAGACATGTTATACAACATGCGGAAAGAGGCGGAGCTGCTTGTCCACCGTTGAAAGAAATGAAAACTTGTTTCATCGATTGCAAGCCAAAGAAATCGGCGCTAGATGGTTAGTTTCTTAAAATATTGAAAATTTAAAAAATGTGAGATCCAGATATAACAACGGTCGCTTTGATTTTGGATTACAAGTACAATCAAACAAGAGCTAAAACTGGCCGAAACAATATTTACTGGGACCTTCCGAATATTGCCGATAAAGTAAAAAAGGCATCTTTGTAAGATTCAAATTCTTTCGTAAACTTTGAGATGGCTAAATTTCAGCTACTGTGTGCACTATTCCATCGAATGGGTAAACCGTAACTGTGTATCTCGTCTTCTGAACAAAGGATTGACTGAAGGAAGTGTTATGTGTGCAGAATGCCAACCAGAAGCCACGTATCACAGGAACACCGGAAGATGTGCTTCTGACTTGGACGATGGAGATCAAGGATTCTGGAAGCTGATCGGACCACAATCTTGCAATGGAATCTGGACAAGAATCAATCGAACCGACAATTGCCAGTGCCAAGTACAGTATCCCCAGAATCACCCATTTCTCCTTGTCTAGAATTTTTGAAAATTTCCGTTAACTAAATGTCCCGGTTCTTCCCCACTCTAGCAGCTCCTGTGTCGTATTCAATTTGTATTCTTTTTTTTGTAATTTTTCATACTGCCTCACCGTCTTGCATAATGTTTATATTCCCAACAAACTCTCTCGTTAATTCTTCCTTTTCTCTTTCCTTCAAGATCTTCAAATGTATTCCTACTCTGACCCTAAAATTGCCCCTTCTGATGAAATCGGTGGAAATCCAACGAAAACGATAAACTTTTTTATTGAAATAAATGAAAAATCATAAGTAAACCGGAAGGAAAAAATAATGACAAGACTGGCGATCACAATTTGATATCACAAATTACTGGGAGATGATCAGAGGGAGAAATGGCTGATGGAAGGGCTTTGTATCGGATTACCTTCTCATGTTCTGGCATCGGACAATTTCGAACTGTTTCAACATCTGAAAATTGGGAAAATTTGTTTTTTTTTTCAAAAAAAATTCCGAACTGATGAAAATTTGAATATCGGAAAATTCCGCAATTTTTAAACTTGAAAGTAGGGATAATCAGAAACTCTGAAATTTTGATTATCGGAATTTTTTGAAGTTCCGAAAATTGGAAAATTGGGAAATTCCGCAATTTTGAAATTTGTAAATTAGAATATTCCGAAATATTGGAAATTTGAAAATTGTAATATTCCGAACTTCCGAAAATTTGAAAATCGGAACATTCAGAGATTCTGAAAGTCCGAAATTTTTAAACACGGAATATTCGAAATTTCTAAAAATTGCGAGAAGGATATTTCGAACATCCCGGCTTCCAATAACTAACCAAGTCCCCAAATATAATCCAGACACCCGACGAATCCTTCTTTTTTACTTGCTGAGGTGTAGTTTGTGTACTCGGGCGTTCCAGTGAGACACTTCAGCTTTTGCTCGATTTGAATATTTTCAGCAACCACTTTTTCGTCGCATTTCCACACTTCATGCTCCTTTGGTAAGAATCCCTGAAAATACAAAATGAATAATATATTAAAGATACTTTCTTTACATTAGCCATCATTTGGAACACTGCTCCATCTGGAGTGCTATTGAAATCGCCTCCAAAAAGGACGCGAATTTCCCGACCTGATTCTGACTTCCTCTTCTTGTACACTTCCATTAGCTTTCGGATACAAACCAACGCTTGTAGCACTTTCACATGCTCATCTAATGGATTATGATGCAAATGAGTGTTGGCACAAACCAGAAGTCTTCCAGATTTTGATTCTTCCAATACGACGATCTGCACAATTGTTTGTCTTGTGTTGAACCGGTTTTCAGATTCTTCAGAACTTTTCAACATTCTATAAATATCCGAATTGCACTGTTCAGAAATAACCAGTTCAGCTAAATTGAACGAATTTGAGTAGAGCATTCGGAACAATTTGTTATCATAGATCAAAGCAACTCCTTCACTGATTTGACCTCCTTTCTTTGATATTTCACTGGAGTAGTTCAGCGTTTTCAGGAATGGTTCAATGTACATCTCATTCCTTCGCATGTCGACTTCTTGGAGGAAAAACAAAGAAACTTGAGCATCAATGAAATCTCGAATCTGCTTCAGAAAAATTGGCGTTCGATGAAAAATCCTTTGATAGGCTTTCGGACAGTAATTGAAGAAAAGTTCTTCCTGCTCCAAGTTGAGGTTAAGATACAAATCTGCCAGAATGTTGTAGCCCATGATTCGTATTCTGAATCAAATAATGGCTTTTTTCAATATTTTGAAAACTTACACATCTCTGTCTAAATTATTATCTTTACACCACCGTACTTGGCTATCTGTGATGACTTCTTCAATTGGATCGCTGATTGGTCTCAAACTGATTGCCGCACTAAAAATTGAAGCTGTTAGAATATTTTTTTAATTAGAAACTCACTAAACTGGATGATCAGCTCCCGTATCGACCACAACGGCAACTAATCGTCCCACGTCGCTTGCATCCGGATTGAAATATTCTCCATTATGCTTCAAAGTGTATCCATTCAAACTGTATTCCCTCTTCTCTTCGTTCAAAAATGAAAGTTCCATTGAATCGATATCTTTTTTGGTTGGTCCCGGCTTCTCCTTTCCTACTGGAACCTCTTTTTGAACCTCATTTTTCACGAACCAATGACATTGAATTGGTGTACTTTTGATATTGAAGACAATGGCTGGCATGCAAAATTGACCGGCAATTGGTGTGAGAGCAACTGAAGCGGAACTGATCGGGATTCCGTCCCGAACAATTTGAAATGGGGAATCGTTGATCAGCAAAGACGTTATCCTCACGTCGTCAGCTAAAGTGCGGATTGTAGCAGTTTCCGGTATCAACTTCTCGAATTCAGGACTCATTTTTATTGTGAGACCGTTTTCAGAAGTGTCTCCTTTGTCTTTGAATACTTTCTTTTTCATAAGTGCTGAAATCTGAAAGAATACGGTAGAAAAATGTTGTTCGGAGCAGGAGCCCACTTTTGGTAGTGCTACAGACAACTCCTGATCGAAAGCTTTTTGAGTTTTTATGATATGCGGAATGTCTTCGCAATCAAATTGAAACATCATGTTCAATCCGACTTGCATTTGTTTTCTTTTGTCTTTCACCGGCTCCTCCGTTTTCCAAAAAAGGACGCGTTTCGATGGTAGGAGCATACTTCTGCGATACTTCCGAGGTACGAGATCTTTCTGAAAGTCTTCATTATTTATCAGGAGCTTCACCCAGTCTTTCATACTTCCAAAATATCTTTCCATAAAATAGTCGGAGGTTCAGCACTTGGTTTTCCTGGTTTTAGCACACTTTTGAAAAAACTAGACAGAAACTTGAGCATTAACAAAAACTTCTGAACAATTCATAAGAGGTAACAATGTCTCACTGAAGTGCCCTTTGTCTTATATATTTTTTCTAATTTTTAGCTGAATTTTTAATTGTCCTCGAGGAGTACACGAGACAGCCCACGAGAAGTGTGTCAGTGGCCACTAGTGTTCTTAACCGAAAACGCGCAAGCATGTTTTTTGTTTTTATTTTGCTTTTTCTATGTTAAGACATAGAAGATAGATTTTGAGTGCTTTATCGTGTGACCTAGATACGTGGTGGCGACATAGAACTTTTCAGATTTATGTCACCTCCCCAAGTGCAATAAAAACCATGCTGCGAGGTTTCTTCGGGCGCCGATCTCGTTCGGCATGGGTTCGGCTCACATATCTCTGCGTTATTACAATAATATTTCTTTTTGCCTCTTCACAGTTCAAGTCAACAGCTACACATGCGAGATTTGTACCGGAAGTGAGACAAGTTTCCATAGGCTTGACGTTAAATCTTCACTTTTTAACTTGCAGCCCGCTCAGCCTGTGCATGCTATTGCTGTAGCTGCTGACCCTCGACTACGCCCGAATCCGGAATCTCTGAATCCCAACCAGGATGGAATTGACCAACCAGACCCGGCTAGAGTGGACTCTCCGGATGTTCCTCAACACCAAAATGCACAATGGGTTACCAGAAAATTTTTGCAACAACAGAGAACCAGCAAAAAACCATTTGAAAATGTTGTAATCAACGGAGAGAAGTATCCAAAGCTGACACCCGATGGAAAATTCATCCCACAAAGGCGGATAATTCATTTGGATCTCAAAGGCGCTGCGTACAAACCTGACTATTTCGAGGAACTTTTCGCATTTTTCAATCGACTTCAAGCTACTGGAATTCTTTTGGAATGGGAAGATATGTTCCCGTTTAAAGGACGACTTTCTAGTGCTGTTAATAAAAATGCATACAGTATGGAGACTGTAGAACGTATTTTGAAAGCAGCTCAAAAGCACCACCTTCAAATTATCCCCCTGGTTCAGACTATGGGTCATTTGGAATGGATTTTGAAGTTGGAACAGTTTGCACATCTCAGAGAAGACTCACGGTTCCCACAAGTCATTTGCTTTTCGGATGATGACGCATGGGATCTTATAAAGGAGATGATTGAAGACGTGGCTGAAGTCCATAAGAAGTTCGGGATGCCTTATTTCCATATCGGTGCGGACGAAGCCTTCCAGGTAAGCATAATTGTAATTTACTACTAAGTATGAACTCTTTTTTTCAGATCGGTATCTGTAATGCAAGTGTCGCTCGAATCCAAAAAGAATTTTCTCGCGAACGTCTCATGCTGTGGCACATCGCAAGAACCGCTCGATTTGTGAAAGAGAAATATCCAGAAACCCAAGTTCTTGCATGGCATGACATGATGGCCAGTGCAATGGAATCAGATATTGAAGATTACAAATTGACAGAGCTTGTTCAGCCTGTTCTGTGGAACTACGCAGAAGACCTTGATATTTATCTCCCCAGATCGACGTGGATGCTTCTCAGGAATTTCGGAAGTGTTTGGGGAAGTTCTGCTTGGAAAGGAGCCGATGGTCCTGCACGATATTCTACGAATGCCAATCACTATGTGAAGAATCACGAGTCCTGGATCAAACAGTTAACAATGGTCTACAAGGATTTCAATGTAATTGAGGTAAGAAATAGAATCAATGAACATAGAAATATTGTTGTATTTACACTATAAATTTTACAGGGTCTTATAATGACTGGCTGGTCTCGATATGATCACTTCGCTGTTCTCGCTGAAACAATCCCAGTTGCGCTTCCAACTCTTGCAATCAGTATGGAAACTATGCTTGAAGGTCGTCCGCTATTAGGAAATCATCCAATAACCTTTGAGCTGTTGCAATGTTCACCACCTCTCGATCTTGGATACGTCGCATCCGGATGCCGTTTTCCAGGAAGTCGAATCTACGAACTGATAAATGATATGTATCAAAAACAGATGCAGCTTCGAACATATCGACAAGATGATTATGAAGTTAACGGATGGTTGTCGAGGGTTGCCGATGAGTATACTGTGTCTAGTCATTGGTACATTGATGTAGGTTCTTCTCGTACTTAAAAGCTCATAAAAAGTTTCTTTGTTTCAGAAAATCGAACAAATGATCGAAATGCACGCCGTCCCACTCGAGCGAATCGCTGAAGACCTACGATTTGAGATGGATAAAATATTCTACAAGGATACCATCGACGAATTCCTATTCACCTATCTTGGCGAGGACCTGGAATGGTTGAACAAAAAACGTGAGACCATCAAAAAAGTATCCAATGCAAAAGCATTCCCGAAACGACCGTTTGTCGAGTCAGCCAAATCTATAGGAACTCAATGCTCGTAGTAGGCAAGAGAAAACACCTTGTTTGTTATGACTTGTTATCAATTTACCCCCTGATAATTTTGCTATACTCTTATTTTTTAGAGTTGTATATGTATATAGACCTCGCTGCCTTATTTTTTAGTGCCCTATTATATTCTCTCATTCTTGTCAGCATAATTTTGTGTGTCTCGCAGGCCGGGTATTTCAATTCTTGGTGCTTTTGTTTTTTTGTAGTTATATTACGAAGAGCAACGGGGGACATCTAGAAAAGAGTAGATTTTAGGCATGGCTAGTGTTTAATTTAAATAATTGTGGACCTAGTAAGCAGCTTCTCCTCTCCATTCCTCTTCCTCTCTTCTTACATCTCTCTCGTACCTCTATTTTATCCTCCTCGTTTCTTCCATCTCTTGCTCTTAAAATACACGGAGCCACTGAGAAATAAAGAGAGAGAGAGAGAGAGAGAGAAAGTTGGCGGTGGTCGTTGGAGTTGTCTCAGTTGCCTTCATCCATCTCTTCTTCTTCTTCTGTCCTCCGTTGCTCTTTCCCTATTGCTGTCTGTGACATAAAGAATCTGCAGCGCTTCGTTTTGCGTTCCATTATATCCCACATCCCTCACTCTTGTTCTTTTCCCTATGGGAAAATATGTAGAATTTTTAAACATCTTCTCTCGTTTCTTTTTCCTCACTCTTCTTTTCAATAAATTTATATTGCATGTATTTAATTTCTCAAAGTCAATCTAGAAAATAGCAAAAAAATAGTAAGTCCATACTTTATGGACCATAAAACCTCAGTTTTCAGCTTTTTTTTCCAAAAGAGTCAATTTTTCAACGCCTCGATTCACAATTTTTTTCAATTTCCGGACCGACCACTTTTAAACTTCCGGTTCTTCTTCAATTTCTTCTTGTGACCATTTTCTTCTCCGAAAAAAATCGAATTGAAGTATGCCAACTGGGAGTGAAGAAGTCAATCACTTGTCGGCGTTGGATCAGTTTGTGGCACCAGGATTACGGTTATGGATGCTCATCGCGTTGGTTGGAGGAGTTTTACTTATAATGAGTAAGTTTTTTCTAATTTATTTAACCCATTAATTGTGTGTTTTCAGTTGTCATCGTTTGTTGCTTCATGAGAATTCGAATTCCGAGAACAAAACGACAAATCGATTTGATTGCAGCCAAGAGGAAGTTAAGGAAAAGTAATAAAGCATCAAGTGAAGGGAATGCGCATAGTGAGTTTTTAGTCTTATTTTGTGTGAAATCGTGTCATATTCCAGATGACGAACGTGCTCAAGCAATCGTAATGAACTCTATGCCATCTGGTGGTGGTCAGAGTACAAGTAGTTCTCGTCACACTGGCTCGCGGATCCAATCACAAGTTTGATAACTAATTAATTTTCTTATTGACAAAACCTAATAAAAATTTGTATTTTCATTTGCTTTTTGCCTCGCATTCGGTGCAATTTTCCGATTATCAACTACTGTTCAGTAGATAGTAGTTATAGAGCTAAGCATGCTTATATTTTCAGCATGAAACTACGACATTAATAGGGGAAAAACATGGATAACATTTTGCGAACGCTCGAGAAGAATGCGAGGGAACGTGAGGGGGAAGAGATACAAAGGAGAAGAGTCGAGTTGGCTGAAAAGTTGGAGCCATATATTCGAGGATATTTGACGAGGAAGAAATATAAAGGAAAAATTAAGTTAGTGAAGGAAGAAAACTGGAAAAGAACCTGGAACCTTTTATTTCAGATTATTTCGACCAAACTTCTTCAATGACTTTGATAGCCTAGAAAAGAACAACAAAACTCTTCTAACCGTCACAGAGATGCTCTCAAAGACACCAAAAGTCATAGAGACAGCAAAAGCACAACACGATATAAAGGTTTTCAGTTTAAAACTCCTTAACTGAATTCCAACTTTAATTTCAGCTCCTCTGCAATATCTGTCGCCATATAATTATATCAATCGATTCCACATCGAAAGATGTCAGTTTTGTTGCTGCTTTTCTGAACAAAGACACTATCAAAGACGCTACCTCATTGATCACTTCGATTTTCACCCAAATTCCCTCGGTTCTGAATTCCTTGAACCCTGAAAAAGCGGCAGATGTGAAGCATTGGCAATGTCTCATCCATTTTGTAATTGTGTTCTCATCGAGTTCAACATGGCCATTGATTCGAAACGCTTCTCAAGTTCATCCGGTTCTCAATGGGTTATGCTCAAAAATGATGAGTGTATTTTACGAGCACAGAAACTATGAACAGTTTGTGGTAAGTTTTAAGATATTTTGAAGTGAAAAGGGTTGTCGTTTTTTCAGAGCTCTCTATTCGTTGCTGTAAATGGACATAAACCTCCTGTCAATGTGGAAACGGTAAATGCTCAATTCTCGATTCTCTACAAGCCAATCAAAGCAAACAATATTGATCCACCACCTGAAATATTTTCAATTTTCGTTCTGAAGGCGTTGACATGTCCGGCTCTTCTGCTTCACTTAAATCAACAAAATATTGAACAAATCAAAACAACACAATGTTTCGAAAAAACGCTCACCTGGCTGAGAACAAATCAGGAAGAAATCGAGAGTAAAATGGATGTGAGACTTCTAATCAACATGTTGGCCAACATAGTTCACTTTGCTTTTATTGATGAGCAGACCCTCCAAACAAAGGTTTACGAATGGACTTGGGCAGTCGGAACTATGCTATCGAGATGTACTGAACTCACAGTCAAACATGGAGATTCGAAAAGCAGCCTACAGTACTGGCATCCAGTATTTGGTCATTACCTTCTTCCAATCGACAAACGAACCGAGGGTGCTCTCAAAAACGTCCTTTATCAGCTCAAAATGCTCTGGAGCTCGCGAGTCGTCAAGTGTCTATTCCGGAAAATAATAGAGAACAAATCACTTTCACCATGCTCAACGCCTTCTGATAATCAGTCGGCCTCGAAAAATCAGAAAGATATCAGTGCCGCGTTTAGTAGTGAGTTGTTGTATAGTTTATTCGATTTCGTTCATTATATATTTCAGAACTTTGGAGAAAACTCGGTGGCACTATCGACTCGGTAACCTCATCGAAATCCGACAGTGAACCACCACCGAACCTTATTGCTATAGTGTGTCAAGTATACATGACTGCGTTGAGTACAATGGTCCATATGAAAGGAGAAATTGTATCCGGATTGTGTAGAGACGACCAGCTATTGAAACAGTTGTGGTCATATTTGAGAGAATGGGGTGAAAAGTATGGAAGTTCCAGTGGATATTTGTTCAGCTCCTCTAATGCTGAGCAATGGGGGCCCGTGGCAGCTTCTCTTCAATCTCTGAAAAGACCCAACTCCCCACATACCGCCACACTTCGTCTATTTGTGGATGCTGCATCTGCAATCGTTTCGTAAGTGTCCATTTTGGTTTCCCATTATTAGATGTTTTCAAATTCAGAATTCTTGACGAAGAGGAAATATTTGAAAAGGGAACTCCATTTTCTAATAAGGAGCTTGAATCAATTTGTAAATATGTGAATATATTTTGCTTCCGTGCCATCTGGAGTGGTGCTGTTGGTAAGTACACGAACACATCTGACTTATTTAAGAAGAAATATTTCAGACGAAGCAACTGTAAACAGTACTGGTCTCTTTCATAGTATGCATTCACTGCTCACAGTTCTCTATGAAAGAGATAGTCGAAGATCGTTCACCAATGATCCCAAGTTTTGGCTAATTTCGTATGTAGTGTGAAACAGTTTGAGCCTAAATATTAAACCTAGTTACAGAGAAGTGAAATCATCGTCGTTGACTATTGAATACGAAAAGAAATCTGGAAAAGGAGTGTTGATGATGCGAAAAATGGCACATTTAGTTCCAATCAAAGATCGAATGCTTCTATTCCGACGTCAAGTTCAAGATGATAAAAATCGAGTGGCAACAATACAAGGAGATTCGCAACCTCAAACATGGATTACTGTACAGAGAAATCGAATAATCGAAGACGGATTCCATCATTTATCGAAAGTATCGTTAAACCAGTTGAAATCCACGATCCGTGTCAAATTTGTCAACGAGCAAGGCCTGGATGAGGCTGGAATCGATCAAGACGGAGTGTTCAAGGAATTCCTCGAATTGACTCTCAAAAAAGTATTTGATCCACAGATGAATCTTTTTTCTACAACTTCCACGGGAGTTTTGTATCCGTCCCCCACTTCATCTCTCCATGATGATCATCTTGCTCTATTCACATTCGTTGGGAGAATGCTCGGAAAAGCAGTTTACGAAGGGATTGTCGTGGATGTGACACTGGCTCCAGTTCTTCTCGCAGCCGTTCTCGGAAATCATCGATTATGTGCATTTGATGAATTGAGTCAACTTGATCAGGAACTATATCGAAGCTTAACTTTTGTGAAAAGATATGAAGGAGACATGGCGGACCTTTCACTGACATTTTCGGTTGATGAGGATTTTATGGATAAAATCTCGACAGTTGACTTGGTCCTTAGCGGAAGAACAATTCCTGTTACGAATGAAAACAAGTTGGTTTATTAAAAGTTTTCTGAAACTCTAAACCCGATTTTTCAGAATTGATTACGTTCATCGAATGGCTCATCATCGTGTATTTCGTAGAACTCAGGAACAATGTAAAGCATTTGTTAGTGGGATGCAATCAATTCTTCAACCATCATGGCTTTCACTGTTTGCACCGAATGACTTACAATGCTTGATCAGTGGAGTCAACTCGTGAGTTTTTTTTCGTTGTTGAAAATAGTCTATCTAATTCTACAGAGACGTCGATCTATCAGATTTGAAACGCAATGTACAATATTTTGGCGGATTCCATGGAAACCATCGATTGATCAAGTGGCTCTGGGATATTCTTGAAAACAAATTCACTTCCGAAGAACGGAAACTATTTTTGAAATTTGTCACATCCTGCTCTCGTCCACCAGTTCTCGGTTTTTCGTACCTAGAACCACCGTTTTCAATCCGATGTGTTGAAGTCTCGGATGATCAGGATCAAGGTGATACACTTGGAAGCGTTGTTCGAGGCTTTCTGGCATTGAGAAAAGGAACCGCTGCTACTCGTCTACCCACTGCGTCTACTTGTTTCAATTTGCTGAAGTTACCCAACTATAATAAAAAATCGCTGTTACTCGAGAAGCTTCGATATGCAATTCATGCAGGAACAGGTTTCGAATTGTCCTAACTTTATGAAATGTTCAATAATTTGCTCTAAAGCATTTGTTTTTTTCTCCAAGATCTAACTTATTTTTGTTCTAGTCTGTGCACAACGTTTTCCCGTTCGAAATACGGGTAACATCTTACATTGTAATGTTGCGAATTTTCTCTTTGAAGTTTTACTTAATAAAATAAATGAGTTCACAAAATCAGATCTTGATGAACCATGCAGAACATATTTGAATGGGGAACGGGATTGTCAAAATGACAAAATCCAAATAAGTTTAATTGGGTAACAAAAAAAGTTGATGGTAGGTCAACAACTCGGCCTAGGCCTTAGTTGGGGCACCTTCTTGTTTCTGCTCTGTTGCCTCTCCTGCCTCTTTCTTTCCCTTGGTGTTACGGTTGCGACGGCGGCCTTTCTTCTCTCCGTCCGCTGGTGTGGCGTCACCATCTCCCTTCTCTTGTGGCTTCTCCCCATTTTCAGCGTCTGGCTGGAGCTTTCCACGAGCACGACGAACACGGCGCTTTCCGCGAACCTCTCCATCACCACTGAAAAGATAAGCTAGTAATTATACATAATCTGCAACCCTGACAAACCTCTCTTCCTGAGCAGCTGGCTTTTCCTTCTCGTCACCAGTGTTCTCTCGTGGCTTGCGTCCTCCAGCACGTCCTCCTCTGGCACCACCACGATGTCCCCAACGAGTGAGAAGGGATCGAGCGAATCTCGATCCACGGACGTTCTCGCCATCTGGTCCGGTTACGTTGGCGGCTTCAGGGCCCTTGCGTCCTTCGACGATGTCAAAGACGACTGGTTCGTCCTCCTCAAGAGTACGAAGATAGTACTTGATGGTGCTCGACTTGGAAATAGCGGTTTGATGAACAAAGAAGTCTTCGGTCTCATCGGCGGCCTTCTCGCGGGCAACGAATCCATAGCGTCCGCGGACAGAGAACCATTTGACGTATCCTTTGACGCCCTTCTCGAGAACTCTCTTGGTCTTCAGGTCCTCCTCGATTTGCTTCACCTGCTCCTCGTATGGTGGTCTTGGAACGTATCCCATGCGACCTCCGCGACCGCGTCCACGCCCGCGGAATCCGCGTCCACCACGACGAGCCGGCTTGTTGTCGTTCGCCTCGTTGGTTTTGTCGACAGCGAGGTTGTCCAATTTCTCGGTCACCTCGGCAACTTAAACGAAACTATTAATAAACCAAAGAGCAGACTATTTTCTCACCTTTGTCCTTCTTCTCCTCCATAACTTTTCCGTTTGCTTGTTCAGTCGACATGATGTTTCTTGGCGTTGGCCTTAGTGTTGATGTTGTCAAGGGGGTGAGGAAAATCCTCTGAGCCGATTGTACACAGCTACACTCTGCAAAGAATATCGATCAGTACACCAACGAGAATGTTGATTATGTAGCCACGAAACCACGACCTAACAAAATTATATACATGGGAATTGATAAAGAGAGAGGAACAACAGAGAGATCGATATTCACTGAAAAAAGATTGACATTTTGCGGACGTTAACTGACTGTTTTCACTATCCGATTACAAAGTGCACTTCTTCTGTGTTTTTAGTTGTAAACAACATGAAATAGAAGAGAAAGATAGGAAAGTTAGGAGCACCGATCGATACCGTATCCGTTTGGGACACTAGATCGAGTAAAACTTCCAAAACCAAGAAGTTTGAAAAGTCATCGAAAATATTCCTCACTCTAAAATCAGAATGGCAGTCTGCCAATGTTTAAAAGTGTTGCACATCATTGCGAAACAAAACTCAATTTTCAAATGATAATATAAAACTGATGTTATCGACAAAAAATGCTGCTTTTATCAGCAACCTCTCCATAAAAAAGAAGAAAATGTGTCATTTCACCGGAAAAGGAAGAAAATTAGGTCGAGAGAACATACATTGGCATAACCGATGACTAATGGGACAAAATATTTATTTGAAAATTGCGGCAGTGCTCGCAAAGTCGCGAGGGCGTGCGCGCTTTGCGAGAAAATGCAACCCTGGCACACTTTTCCCGGATTTATCGGATTTATCCGTTTAATGATTTTTACGGGTTAGCGGATGAAAATTGGCTTCACAAAATGAAAGAAATTGAGAACTACAATTTTTCAAAGCTGTATTCAAATATTTTGAAGAGAAAACTTTAAAATTATAAGCAAAAAACGGAATGAGCTCGGGAAATACTTCATCGTTTCGAGATATTTATAGCATAATACTGTATGTGCCTTTAAGACTATACTGTAGCTGATTATTTTCAGTAATTATTCGCGAAAATGGAGAGGTTCAAACAGCATGTTTCGGGGAGAATCAGCGAACTGGCAGAGCAGTTTTCGTCGAGTAACGATGTGAAAGTATGAGTCCTTGAAATATTACAAAAAAACATTACCAAGTTTCAGGTTATGCTAGAAACAATGAACGACAGAGTTCTGAGCCCTTACGACATTCCTTCTACGTCGGATGAGCCTCCTCCATTGGCAGTGTCCAGTCATACAGTCTCCCAGAACTCTACTCCTAAAAGAAATATAACATCGAAAGTATCAGAAGAAAATGAAATTATCGACTCCATAGACGCCTCTTATTTTATAGACAACGATGAATTCGATGCTATTGATTATGAGCTGAAGGTGAATCATTCATCAAAAACCCCATATATTCTCAATTAGTTTTATTATAGAAACTCTGCGACATCGATATGTGCTATGAAGATATTCAAAGAGAACGGTTTCGGTTGAAGTCTCAACATACTGTAGTTTCCAAAAAGATATCTACTCTAATTATGCAAAAGTCCTCCTCATACACAAATCAAGTCGGTGAAATGGAAAACATTCGAGAAAAGGTCAACGGCGTAGTAGATGAAATAATATCAATTCGAAAAGCGCTCGCGCTGGCTACTGATCAGACTCGCACCTGTCTGGGACTGATTGCAAACGAATACAAGAAGGCGTCGTTGCACAAATTGAAAACAACCTTAACTACGATAAAATCGTTTCACGAAGCTGAAACCCGCATTCGTGAAACGATACAGGAAGGAAACTTTCCACTGGCCATCCAAATGCTTATTGAAACTCAAATCCAAGCCACTGGTTACGGTCAATTCAATTGTGTGAAGTGAGAATCAATTTCTTTTCTTCACATCATGAATTATAACTTTTCCAGCGACATCTTATCGAAAATGATGGAATTGAGCACACTGCTAGAAACGGAGCTAGCTACACAATTATCCACGATTGCTGTGGTTTTCGATTCAGAGAAGTACCGATTCGTGTTCACTGCATATGAGATGCTTGAGAAGACGGATCATGTTGCTGAAAAACTGTTGAATGTGTTCACTGATGCAATCGAAACCACAACCACCGCGGTAGTTATGGACAAGATGAAGGAAGAAGATCGTAAAGATGATGCCACGTATACAAGTCTCTGTTTGAAGCTAGATGGAGAACAAGCTTCAACTACGTTCCGAGAAATGGGATTTGTGTTGTGTAGAAGTTTCCACTCATACCACAAAGTTCTGCAATACCACAACTCAGAATCTGCTTCTGATGCTTCTCAGAAAATATATAAGTCCCTCCTTGCGGCAAGAAGTGAAATTTTTCTCACTGCTACTAAGCGTTTACTGACTCTTGTCGAATCACGAGATTTCAGTACCATGAAATTCGATCACATACTGGATATTGTGAATTCCATCAATCGATTCAATAATCTTGGAAGAACTTATTTTGCCTGTGACCAACAGAAGTTAGCAGCATCGATCGAGAAGAGGATAGAAATATATTTCGATAGATATCATAATGAGAGAATGGAGGAGCTGTCAATGTTCATCGAAAACGAATCCTTCACACTTTGTCCAGTCCCGTTCCAATTCACAATCTTTGATCTACAGGATTTCGAATTTCTCAAGGAATCAAGACAAGAGTTTGACAATTTCAAAACCAAAGAAGAACTGAAAGGAGACAATGATAACATTGAGTTAATACCGAACGATTGGCAGAATCCGTTTTGCCAAGCTGCCATACGATCTCGTCTTCAGTCGTCGTACAGCCAGAAGTCGTCAGATGAAAGAAGCTGTTCAACATCTTCAGCTCCTGAGAACTTAAAATCACAGGAAAGCTTTTCTGATGATCCGCTAGATGAGCCTGTGAGTGGACCACTTCCAAATCTGTGCAATACAGCGCTGAACCTTTTGCGATTTTTCGGAAGATATCTTCGTATGACCGCACTTCTTCCCACACTTTGCTCCAAATCAGCTCCAGCCATAATCGATTTGTACGAATTTTTCTTTGCATCGGTAAGTGTACCATCTGGTTTAAATTTTTTTTTCTTTTTCAGATATGCTGCATTTTCGGTTCTGAAGGTGCTGAATGCGTTGGAAGAATCCAAAGACTAGTTACATGTCTGGATGGAATTTCGAAGAAATTCTCAAAAGACAAGGAAGGGAATTCTCCGTTCCGGAAAGTCTTTCAAAAAGATAATGATGACAAAATCTACCCATCTTTATCTCCAGCTGTACAAATCGCGTTTATTGATAATCTCTACGGAGCTTGTGAACGAATAATTGCTGTGAATTCAATGTAAGCTTATTGGTGTTTATTGATTTTAGCAACTTTTGAAAGGATTTCAGCGAGTTCGTGGCTCGTCAGTTAGATCTCATCCGACCGGTTATCGAATCCTTACTTCTTGAAGACGTCCGAGATTCCTTTTCAATATCGCTTGACATGTTTTATACTCAAGTTCTTCCGTGTCAAGCTGATGCCAAAACTCTGATCATCGATGCCTCAGCTTCCAGATGTCTCCGTTTAAGAAGCCTTGTAGAAAGCGTCTCATCTGTGAAATGGGACATTGGAGAATTGAAAAGTGACCATAATCCATATGTGGAACAATTGACACAAGACTATGAACTGTTTGCGATTCGATTAAGAACCATCAAAGAGAGTGGACCCGTCAATTTGTCGAGTTCAATGGAGAGATTTTTCTGGGACAGAACCATCTATTATTCGTTCAAGGCATTAGTTCAAGGCTACGGAGATGGTGGTAAATGCTCAACGGAAGGAAGGGCATTGATGCAATTAGATTTTCAGAATATATTATTGAAGGTGAGTTTTTTACAGAAATAATCATATAGCTATCTCCTCAATTTCAGCTAGAACCATTATGCGGTGTGAAGCCGGTTCCTCATGCGAGCTTTGTAGACGGTTATATCAAAGCCTACTATTTGCCAGAAAACGGCTTGGAGCAATGGATTAAAACGCATTCTGTAAGAGGAATCTCTATTTTATTTATATCAACAATTCATAAATTTTTTAGGAATATTCGTCGAAACAGTTATCCTCTTTGTTAGGAGCTGCCGCTCATGTCAGCAAAAAAGCGAGACTTCGGATATTAGACGCTCTGAAAGATTAACGTTCCTCTGTTGTATACTGTATGTGTTTATTTATTGCAATTTTAAATTATTATATTTGTATTTAAATACCATGTGGGAGATAGTTTTTAGTTCACTTGTGCTGTTTTCTCTCAATAAAAGATCTCGTTTCATAAGTCTTGCAAATCAATGACATCTCTTATTTTCACTGATTATCTTAAAAAAAAAAAAACTAACCTATAGTAAGATTTGAGAAAATATTACACTGTGATGGTACAGAAGAAGACGAAATTCTTATTCGTCGTCTGACGAATGTCTAAAAGTTCAATCTGACATTGGTGGTTTTGTAGTGATCAGTTTCTATATTTCTATTTGACCATTCCTGGTGAAAAACAGCGAAAAAATCTCGACGAAACTCGAAAACTAGATCGAAAACGATAGAAAACGGCGATAAAAATTCAGGAAAGCTCCTGGTTGTTTAAAGGGAGGCAACGTTACACCGGTCGAGGGTCTCGCAGCGCGCCCAAGAACTACCGTAACCCGTCGGTCGAGAGCACACCAACTGGGAAGAAAAGAAAAAGTGCACGCTCTCCCACAGAACAATTCCGAACTGCAAATTAATTTTTGATCTACAGAAAAAAGTTTGGCGCGATCACAATTGCAGGTCTAAAACCATAATTTCAGAATTTTTTATCTGATTTTGTGGAGATTCAAGATGATTCAAATGATTCTTAAAAAATTAATTAGTGGTTATAGATTCATGTATGGTCGTTTTCCGGAAGAAAAAATGTCAAAAATGGTCATTTTGAAAGTTTTTTACAGAAAAAATCTATCTCCTCTTTCAGTTGTTGACATTTCTAGGAGTTCTATAGCTCAAAAAACCG
>NC_013490.2:5322364-5344160 GCF_000004555.2 Caenorhabditis briggsae
TTTATCGTTTCCTAATTTTCAACAGAACCTCGTTATATTTTCAAAAAATCACATTTCCAGGCCAAATGGTAAAAATAAACCATGCGGCAAAACCGTGCCAGGGTTGCAAATTAGGCTCCGCCCCCGACTCCGCCCATTTTTCCTCCCAGATGGTTCTTCCCACTTCACGCTCTCCCACAGAACAATTGCGAACTGCAAATTAATTTTTGTCTACAGAAAAAAGTTTGGCGCGATCACAATTGCAGGTCTAAAACCATAATTTCAGAATTTTTTATCTGATTTTGTGGAGATTCAAGATGATTCAAATGATTCTTAAAAAATTATTTAGTGGTTATAGATTCATGTATGGTCGTTGTCCGGAAGAAAAAAATTTCAAAAATGGTCATTTTGAAAGTTTTTTACAAAAAAATCTATCTCTCTTTCAGTTTTTGACATTTCTAGGAGTTCTATAGCTCAAAAAAACCGCAATTATTTTCTCTACATTTTCAATGGATGAATTTTTGATTTGTCTGATAAAACTTTTTTTATAATTCAAAAACCTCATGAAATTGCACAAAATAGCATTTTTGCGTTGTTTTTTGATTACAAAAATTAATTTGCAGTTCGCAATTGTTCTGTGGGAGAGCGTGAAGTGGGAAGAACCATCTGGAAGGAAAAATGGGCGGAGTCGGGGGCGGAGCCTAATTTGCAACCCTGGCACGGTTTTGCCGCATGGTTTATTTTTACCACCTGGTCATGAAAATTCTTCCCACTTTTTGTTTTCCTCCCAGTTGGTGTGCTCTCCGTCGGTCGAGCCTCGTTCGCTTCTCAAAATTGTTTTTTTTTCTTAGAATTTTTATGTAGAATTTTCGTTTATCGTTTCCTAATTTTCAACAGAACCTCGTTATATTTTCAAAAAATCACATTTCCAGGTAATATGCGTTACATCTCCGCTTATCTCCTTGCCGTCCTCGGAGGAAACGCCAACCCACAGGTGATTCTCTTTTTGATTCATGAATAAAAACTGGATTTTTAACGCATAACAGTAATAATACTGAAAGATATTTTTTCAGGCTGATGACATCAAAAACATCTTAAGCGCTGTTGGAGTTGATGCTAATGCCGAATCCGTCAACCTTGTTGTCTCCGGATTTAAAGGAAAGAACATTGAGGAACTCATTGCTGCAGGATCAGCAAAGCTTGCTACCGTAAGTTACTATCCGGGAAGGAACGATTTCTTTTTAACAAGCTGGTTGAAAAATGTCGAACTCTAGCGGAAGCTTAGAAATTTTCGAAAGTGCCGTTTTTGTCGATAGATGGAGTCGGCTGTTGAGTTCAGTCGACTCATTGGATTTTGTTTACTAGAACTAGTTTTTGTGCTACTCCTAGGAAGAGCTACTGGGAACTAATTTTTCTGAGACTCGTGATAACTTTTCAGATTTCTGGAGGAGTCGGAGCCGCCTCGTCTGCTGCCCCAGCTGTCGGAGGAGCTGCGCCAGCCGCTGACAGCAAGCCAGCCAAGAAGGAAGAGCCAAAGGAGGAATCTGACGACGATATGGGATTCGGTCTTTTCGACTAAAGATTTTGGATGTTAATAAATTGTTAGTGTTTTCTCATGTTCCTCTCATACATTTAACAATTCAATAACTCTTATTGAGTGAAACTCATTACAAAAAAGTTGGAATACACTTCATCTTTATTAATAAGATTATCCATCATATTTTCACTAAGGTCTTCATAATTCGTGCTCCTGTAAATATCTATATTCAAATTGTTCATTTCAATTCATGTTTATCATAATGAACTCGTTTTCATGTCATATAAAATCCATCTTGTCACTTCCAACTCACCATTTTACGTATTCAAGCCACTCGAAATTCCAAATCATCAAGGTCATCAGACCTTCACGTGGTGACCGCTTTACAGTAGACACTGGAGGAATCAGTAGAGGCACACAAACATCAGGCATGACTCTGCGCAACCAAAAGGGGTGAGTTGGATTATCGGAAAACGGAAAATAAGCCGGAAATCTTTAAACTTTCAGCGATGTGTCTTCATCTATCCACAAAAACCTATCTCCATCCTTCTCTACAAGACTGAATACTTCAAAATCTGCACCGTTTGCTATCATGTCTGTTGAATTGCCACCGTATGTGCAGAATTCGTCTTTTTTCTGAAAAATTTGCCAGTTTCAGGGGTCTTCCTACAATCACAAACCCTGTTTTCAACGAATTTTCCCCACCTGCCCACATTCCATTCTCTGGGTTCAAACAACATGTTGTTAATACCGTATCCCACAACAACCAAAACGGCAGTGTTCAAAAGAACAATCATCAAAATCAGAAGTCAGAAAAATCGAGATATGTGACTCCTAAAAAAGAAGTTAACCGTAATCCAACAGGTGGGAATTTCAGCTGTATGGAACCCTCTTCAATACAATAAACTTTAGGCAACGGAGCCACACCAAACACATGTCAAAACAGCAACAACACAAAAAGTATGCAACCGTTCCAATGGGTCAGTCCTTTGCCGTTCGCAATGAACTCAGTTCCCATTCGTGGAATCAAGAACGAACAAGGCATTGTCAAGTATCCACTTCTTCTGTGCTCACAAGAGGGAACTCTGATGATATCGATGGCTGCTGGTGTGATTGTTGAGCTGTGTCTTGATCGTAGTTTTCGTGTCGTTTGCAACACTGACTTCATGGCATATGTGAATTCGAATGGCTCTGTATCCAGCATTCTTCACAAGTACGCGAAAATCGTTCATGGAAAGGAGCATGTTCATTGCAAATTCCTGAATTCGAACGACCGAATGGCTGTGCTTGGTCCAGAAGGAATTCTGTTTAGTATGGATTCTCTAACAGAAGCGTATCTATTGAGCAGTGCTCATGAGTCAGGACCTTCTGCAAGCGCTCTGGAGAAGCCAGAATTCCCTATTCAAAACATGGATTATACAATCCAGCAAATGTATTTAGAATCTAATATTGGAGCTGCGGTATAGTTTACTGATTGATTACTGTAAATCATTATCTTTTTCAGAATAATGAGAAGTGCGATGCAATTATGCAGAAGGCTAAATACGAGAAATATCCAGATGGGACGCTGATTGTGCACATCAACGGGATGCTCTTGAAAAGTAATTCACAAACTGGCGAGGTGACAATCGAGGCCAAGCCGATCAAGTTGAGTGTCAACCCAACGACTCTCACTGCCCAGCTAAGAAGTGCCCACATCGATATGGCGATTCAGGTGATAATAATTTTATCATTTTTAAAAATAATGTTTTTAATTCAGGACAAAGACAAGTGCTATGTGAAACGAGGAGACAAACGAATCCACACTTCTCGTTCTGGAATGGTCGTTTCTGATGGAACTTGTACTATTTCAATGGATCAGTTTGGACGTATCCTCGCCTGCTCATAATGGACCTTTTTGCTGATATACCTTCTCCCCGAAAATGTGAACCACTGTTTTAATGCATCAACTACCTAACCTTTTGCTATTTCCCCAAATAAATTGGGCAATTCATGTGCCACAGAACCCATATCGTGCGGTATCAAAGTTTACATGTAGTTTATTGAAATATTATAATAAAATGAAAACAAATGAATATTATCATAGCACAAGAGATGACGATAAATTTCAGATGGTTATATGGCTGAAAAAATGGGAAAGTTATTAGAACCTTCGAAAATATGCGAAAAGGCTAAAATTTGGAATTTTTTCAGATTCTAGCCTTTGAGCTTTTCTAGCAAGTGAATTCAACTTATCCTACAAGCATTAGAAATCCGGAAGAATGAATTGTGCTGATCTCTGTTGTAGACTTTTACTTTGCAGTATCAAAATTACGTGTAGTTTATTGTTAATATGAAAATATGAAATAAAACAAATGAACAGCATTATAACACAAGATATGACACATATTATGTATATATTTATAGTGATCTGAGACTGGCAACAATATCTAAATTTAGATTTCTCCGGATTGTTGAATACAATAAAATCTCGAGAATTTAACGGCAATTTTCTATGGCAAATTATTGAAGAGAAGCATTTCCGAATCACTTGAATCCTCTTCGTCTTCTTGTGTTACTTTATAGACGCAAGTCTCTCTTGGCGATATTTTGAGTGGCTGGAAAGATGCCCATGTTTCACAGCCGTATTCTGTCCATCGTTCCGATGATTTTGATGTGAAAATGTCAGTTTGATCGCTGAAAAATGATTGATAAAACACACAAATGAAGCACAAATCTTACCTTCTAGCGAGAACAGTGCTATTAGCCTGTGGAGGTGGTAAATCGAAAAACTCTGGTTTCTTTCTGTCGATAATATAGACTACCAGAAGTGCGGTTGTGGCGGTGAGTGCCAAAAATGAAAAAATAGCGAGAACGGCCATGGCGATGAGTACAGAGGTATTATTTGAATCGAATGAGAAAAGTGCTTCTGGTGAGGACGACGGAGTCAATGTAGTAGTAGTAGTAGTAGTGGTTGTTTTTGATTCATCAACACACCATGGACACACATCAGATGACGCTTGAACTTTGACAGTAGCAGTGAAGCATTGTCCTTGAATCTAAAATTTATAAAATATTCGACAACTGGCTTAATTTTGGAATCAAACCTGCAACGTTTTTTCTACGAATTCTGGTTGGAAATTCAAATTCGATATCTCGTTTTGGAAGACTCTGATGTAGCCAGATCGATCGCAGGTTCTCGCCAATCCGTACACAGGATCAACGGAAATGAATTGAATGGATATCATCCAATCAGCAAGTCTTCCCTTCGGCCAGTGTGTTACTGTTGGTCGAGGAATCCCATTGACGTATTCGAAGCTGGATGAACGGCGTTCGTGATGTGGGACGATGCGCTCGTCAAGAGTCATATAGCTCATCGACGCACAACCATTCGTTTCAGTTCCCCACGAAGTTTCATCAATGGGACAAGCCTTTCTTTCGACTGAAACTACGTTGACGTGCATCCACAATTCGGCATGAACAGTGTTGAGAAGGATCATCAAGAACATGTAAGCGAAGGAAGACATATTGCACAGATTCTGTAAAATTAAAGAACGTAACAATTGGAAGAATAGAACGAACGAACGAACGAGCAAACGAAAGAAACAAAAAAAACGAGGAGTGATGAGTGACGAGGAAAGAGGAGGGGCGGGGCGGTTGTCACCTAATTAGAGCGGGACTCTGGAATTACAAGTCAAGGTGGGTTAGATCTCTATCTTGTCATAACCATGGTCAGATTAACACTATGCAGATGGTGAGGGAGAACAATGGAATTGAGAGAATAGGGGACAGAGTATGGAGAGAAAAATAATTGCTTATAGTTATGAGATGGGGTAAAAATAATAAAATAAGTATTAATTGAGTAGAAACTTTCCAAAAACAACATAAAATTATGTGAAAAACATGAAACAGAAAGATAAATTCATCGAAATTCGTTTTTCGGTGGGTTACTGTAAAATTAAAGGCGCATGCCCAATTTTTCTAAATGGTTCTGCACGCTTAGAGGCACTGTAAGAAATCTAATAAATATTTCAAATTTGAGTCAATTCATTTCGTCCCTGTAGGAAATATCATTTAGTGGTCAACAGGCAAAATAATTTTGGTATTATGATGAAAGTTAAATCAGTTAACCGCTTTTTGATATCCTTAACAGGAACCTAGATAAATTGGCTCAAAGTGGAGGGACATTTGATTAGATTTTATGGATATTCAAACTACTTTAACAACTATACAATGCGTATGTAATTCTAGTAAAGTGTGAGTCGGAAGTCCTTTATGATGAGATTGTCTTTCTAATTGCTATAACGGTTGTAAATCACATGAAAGGTTTACAATGCCGCCTGCTGAGAACCATTTTTATGATCGGCCAATAATACTAACAATATTTGAATATTGCTGAAATAAGTCTAGAGAAAAATCATATTAAAACCATGAAAAAAAAATCAGAACCGATTTTTGCAAAAAGTTTATCGTATCTCTTGTGAAGGATTGCCTTATTTGAGAAAGGGTTATAATTATGTCTTATCTAATCTCATTTTTTGAGATTTACCTCATACGTTTTTTTATATTGGAAGAGAATAATAAAAATGGCTTTACTTGGTACAACGAGAAGAAAAGGAATAGTAGAGGGAATTCAGGGAGAAAACACTAAAAACAAAAAATTGAAATGACCAGGTGGGCCAGCTTGAACATCTGGATTTAGCTTGATGCATGACTTTGTTTCAGAATCATCCAAGTGCGCAACATCAAAAAATTAAATTTGAGTTCGCGCTAATTGAAAGCTGCGAATATACGCCCCAGCGCGAAATTCTCGCGAAATAGTGCACGGAGTGGAGAGACTGTTGTCTGGGAAACCCACTTCGCCTTTTCTTTGGATTTTTGAATTCAAAGCTAAATTTAAAATCGAAAATCTTTGAGAAATTGCATTTTTCATTATTTTTTTTATATTGTCGAGTCCCTGAGTTCATATTATCATATTTTGAGATTTCAGTATGCAAAGGAAAGAGAAAGAAGGCCGGAAAAAACTCAAATACGACCCGAATGATGGATTACTGCCTGTAATTAAATTTTAATTTGGTAATTTTGAAGTAAAACTGCATTCTTTCAGGAAATTCGAAAGCATTGTGGCTACCCAGATCACATAATAGAAGAAAGCTCTCCTCGAGGTGGCAGGTGAATTCTAAATAGAGATAAATTTAATTTTTCAGGTTCTTCGAAAAGAAAAAAACAAGTTGAAGAAGAATGGAAATGGGTTGAAGCTCAATTATGTGGAATGTGCTCTGTAAGCTTTTTTGATTTTTTTACAAAAACTATATCGTTTTATCCAGGCCGGAGGAGACATATTGTGCTGTGAAGGTTGTCCCGCTTCCTTCCATCTCTCCTGTGTCGCTTTTGAATCAACAGACGTTCCCGATGAATCTTATTACTGCAATCGATGCGAAAATCTGCCAAAAGATGCTAACCTCTTCCCTCCAGAAAAATGTGCACCGGTTGTGAGTGCACAGCATCGAGTTGAACACGAAAATGAAAGAAATCGAGAAGCTATTGAGTACTATTACAACACTTTGAAGCAAAAAGAACATGCGACTCTTCTAGAACAAATTTCAAACGGAGAAGTTTTTTTTGGACCATCCACCGAAAGACAAACTTATAATGATATTGCTTTTGACGAGCTTCTCATGCAATCCATGCCAAAAGCTAATGCACAAAATGTAAGATAAATTAAATTAGTTGTTTTATATTCATCGAAATCACAGAACATTGTTCCTTCCGAGTTTCTTCTGGGAAGAGAATTTTATCCGAATGACTCAATGGAAGTAAAAAGAGCTCCAATCACGGGCGAGACTTGTGCCGAGTGCAATCTGTAGGTTAAAAAAACATTTAAAAAAAACAAAAGTTTAAAAATGCCAGAAAAGATGACTGGACAGCCATGCTGAACTGTGATTTTTGTAATCTAATTTGGCACCAAAAATGTGTATGTCCTCCACTGCTCAACATTCCTCGAATGAATTATTGGATGTGCCCCAGGCATACAGAAGTCGTCATCGACTGTCTGTTGCTTGGAGAAATAGCTGACAGATATGAGAGAGACAAGCTGTACCGGAAATACGCAGAAGATGAACCATTTTTTGAGATATTTGAAAAGTTCTGTATCGCAACTGAGCCATTACGTTTGGAGGCAAAGATCAGTGGTCAGTTGAATAAATTGTTTCATTTTCTACAAGTTTTCTTTTTTTTCAGATGATTCTGAAATGGATGTGATCTATCCGGAATCGGATGATGATTCATTTCCATCAGATATTCTTCCATCACTGCCCATCAGTAGAAAAACAAGCTCGCGTAAAGGTGGCCGGGGGAAGAAGAAAAACAACAACGAATATCTAAACTCTGTTTATACATTGAGAACGATATCTGATAAACTACCTAAAAATCTTCAAAGGCATCTCCAAGTGAGCGGAAAGACGGACAGTTGGACGAGTTGGATAAACAAAGAAGTGTAAAGTTTACAAAAGAAGAGCTCACCATGTCCATTTTGCCTCGGGATTGTAAGTTTTTTCAGACAAAGATTCAAATATCACAAATCATGATTTTGTAGTTGAACGTCGAAAGGAGTACTTGACTCAGAAGATGCTAGGGACGGATATAGATTTTTCAACGTCCTTTTTCACTAGACACGCAGCAATGATAACCAGAAGTCATCATTTTTATAGCAACTTCTCAGAAAAAGGTATGCTTTTAAATAAAAAATTGCTGATTAAGGTGGTTTTCAGAACTGATAAAACTGATGCGACGAGATTTGGATCCAATCGAAACTGTGAGAGGTGGCGGAATTCAATGTATAGTAAGCGTGGCCGAGAAGACGTATCGGAAAAAGCTGAAAGCCGACGTTGAGCTACTTGTTCAATTGATTGGTTTTGGAAACGAACATCAGAATCGAAAGTTCAATTCGTTCCGCACGGAAGCATTCTTCAGACGATGTGCACCTCCACCAAGTGCGAAGAACGTTCTAAATCAGAAAACACTGCGCGAGGTTGCACTGAATTCGCAAAAAGAGGCACTGGAAATATCGAAAGTCTACAGATATCATCCGATCCCCGATCAACTTGAAAACTTTGTTCTTCTAGCGTATAACACGCATTTCGAGTCTGCGCAGGAACGCGATTCGTATTTTCCTTCAAGTTTGACAATGTGGTCGAAAGAACCCATCGCGGCACTTCTTGCAAAATGGACTGAGAAAGATGTAGACGTCAGGGATATCGAGAAGTCTTCAACACCTGATTCTGTTGCCGATTCTTCGATTGTGGGAGACTCGATTGCCGAGGAAAACTCACGCTCTCCAGAAGATAATTCTAATCAACCAGACAAAGAGAAGCCAGTTGATGTAATAGATATTCCATCAAGATCTGAAACACCCGTCGTGGTAGATCCCGTCATAGTAAATCCTGAAGACAAAGTAGAAGAAGAAGAATCAAAAGAGAAAGAAAAAGAAAAAGACGAAGAGAGAACCATCACACCAGTCTACGAAAATGACACCGGACCTCTAGAGGATATCATAGGTAATCAATATTCAAATTTTCTAGAATAGAACCTCCTGATGTTACAGAAAGTACATATGAAATGATAGATAGATTGGCTCTTGGAGGCTTCAAGGAGATAAAAAAACCTGCATTATTCGAGAAATGTGGCAGTTTCGATGCTCTGGAATTGCTAGGACCGACCAAATTTTTCGGCTCAGATAATATGCGGAAATGCAAAAGTACAACGAATCTGTTATATGTTCCTGACTGGAATAGGCTTCATGTTAGTTTTTACTAGCAAAGAAAACAAGAAAAGTAAAAATATTATTTCAGGACAACATTCAAAGTGTGCTTTATCGGGATATCAATGAACCATACTCTGAACATAGCTATGCAATGATTGGTTTAAACAAACCGTTCGATACAATGCCTGATTTCCAAAGCATGCCCTTCTCAATAGAGGACTACTACCCTGACGAAGAATCCATCAAGGATACTGAAGAATCCATCCGAGACGATGATTCCATAAGAGAGAGCCCGTCTCCCTCAGAATTCCTATCTCCGAAACCCCCTGACACGGATGCTTATGAAAATTTTGTGGATATTTCTAAAAAGCGGGGAAGACCGAAAGGCTCAAAGAACCGAACAGATGGCGAAGGCTCTAAAAGTAGAAGAAGTTCAGTTGGATCTACGTCATCTGTTGGTTCGAGAGGTCGTGGTAGAGGTGGCAGACCAAGAGGAAGCCGTGGTGGAAGAAGAATAGCAGGAGGGGGTGAAAGCTCAGCAGCGAGTAGCATTGATGGAGGTGGTCCTTCGAGAAGAGCTTCGATGGTGCTATCTTCAGATGGCCCAGAATCTCCAGATCCGTCGACACCTACAACTTCGAAAACCGTAGAAGATGAAGTAGAATCAGCTCGTCAGAAGTACGCTAAAATGTTGCTGAGGACCGGGATTGAGAAGGCCAAAGACAACTATTTCAAGTTTGTTTTTTAGTTTTCCTCAAAGATCCATTGAGTTTGTTCCAGGTTTCGAGACGATGCTCTAGAAACATGGACAACTGAGCAGTGGGATGCTCTCCAGAAAAGAGTGTTGGCAGCAAGACTAAGTTCCCTTGTTCCCTTCGAACCTCGATATTTCTTGCCAAGTCAGCGTGTTTTGGCACGGCTGGTTATTGATGATGATCATTTGCCAATTGCTATTCAGAGATGTTTAACGAAATTCGGAACTGCACACGATTGTCACATTCGAACTGATAAGGCGATACGCTCTTTCTGTGCCGTCCTAGCTGATTATCATTGTGACATCATCCGGGAGTATCATTCGGACCAATTCTTTCTTTCTACACTTGCCACCGAGACTGTCATTGTGGACGACGTTGTTGTACGCCGGCCGCGACTGATCGAGCTGGAGGCTGCAGAACGAACAAGAACAAAAGGTAAGGAGAAGTTCACTGTTTTGACATCTTAACCGTTTTTTTTTCAGAACAAAGAGGTCTCCCATCGGGTATGAAATGCAAGTGCCAGAAGTATTCCGATCAGTTGCTATCTCACCAGGAGATAACCGGATTGATCGTCAAAACTGGAATTATAAAACTGAACGACGGAGCACAACTTCGGATCGGATGTTCTACATTCACATTCCACAGAAATTGAACTCTTCTAGATCTCCACAATCGTTACTGATCTTATTTCTCTAACTTCATATTTATAGCACTTTCTAGGTGCTTCTTTTTTTGTCCATTCCTTGTCCCATATCTGAAATTTCTTTTTTTGCTTTCCTGTCTTTCGTGATTCGATCTCCTTAACTGCATTCTCATGATTGTATTGCACCAGTTTCTGTATCCCTGTGGAGACCTAGCTCCCGGCTCGTTTCATTTCATTCCAATATCCCATTTTAGGCGGGGGTTTTGAAATATGTTTGTATATTGTTTTTACATCAATTTTGAACGTATCTAGTGAAGCTTTGTCACTCTGTACTTCTATACTTATCTATAGCCTTCAGAAGTCAAATATACATCTGCGAAATACTTACTTATTTCAAGAGTTTCAAAATATTTGACTCATTCTAAACTATTAGGAGTTGCAAAATGAACGGCGGCTACTATCGAAACTCGCCATACTATCAAGACCCGAATGCTAGTTTCGATCCGTTCGCATCTCCTCAGCCTCACCCGCCACATAGCAACTACTATAGGAATCAGATAGATCCTCAGTCGGTAGATGTATTTGCTGAAGCTCCAAGAAGAAGATCTAGTGGTGAAGTAAGCTAGAAAGTTTGAATTTGAGTAGAAAACTTTGTTATTTCAGTCTAACTCTATTAGTAGAGCGATACGCAATGCTTTGGATCCTGAGTATTATGTACAACCATCTATGGATGTTCTGGCATCCAACAGTTACGACGATTCATCCATTCTGGCAGCAGTTTCATCTACTCATTCGTCGCAAGAAGCGGGAAGTTCACAGCCGGAAGTAACTTCCACGTCTCAAAAACACAAGTTGAAGAAGCCAAAACCTAAATCAGAAAATAATGGATTTGCATCCATCTTCAATACATTATCTTCAAAAACTAAAACCCATGATGATGGTCCGTTATTGCAAGAAGACTTTTTATCACCAGACAACATCAAAGTTAGTATTGATACGATATTTCCTGTAATAGAAGTCCACCCAAATCGTCAACTTTGAGTCAATTTATCTCAATTTCTGTGAAAGATATAAGGCATTTGTCAACTGATAAATTATTCATCATAAATTCATCATTATTTTATTAGTTGTCATGTTTTTGATATCTTTCACATGAATAGAGATAATTGAGCTAAAATTAGACGGTTTGGGTAGGCTTCTAGTAGATACAGTTTTTCGAATTTCTGATTTTCCCAGCGCTACCGCCTCGAACAACGCAAACAACGACCGAAACAAGTTCGAATGGATGATTTCCTGTTTAAAGCGCGAAGAGTTGATAAAGGAGCCAGAGAATTCGGACTGCACACCACTCACGAACCAAAAAGAGGCAGTAAAAAAAAGAGGGATTCGATTGAAATGCTAGAAGTAAAAAAAGCGGATTACGAAAGGGTGAAACAGAAGAAGAGAGACGAAGTGATCGAGAAAAGGAAAGCGGAAGTGGATGAACTGGATCTGTCATTAGCGTTTGGAACACCAAGTCCAGTGAGAAGCTGTCGCAATGTATCAAAAATAACCAAATTCTTCGAAAAAGACGCTGCGAGACCTTCATTTCAATCTCCAAAAAGATCGAGCAATTCGGAATCATATGCAAGCGATAGTTTTTTAAATGACACATATTCTACGCCAATAAAGGAAACTGTCCCTGAAACCTATTCAACGCCAACGTCTTCTAAAATCAGAAAGTGCTCGGAGCGAACCACATTTTTCGATAAAGGACCTTCTACTTCTTCAGCTGCACTTTTCCAATCCCCAGCGAGAAAAATCACAATCAACGATCCGAATTCGTACTACTCCAGCGAAACGGTCCTAGACGACACTTTATGCTCAACTCCAAATAGATCTTCACTTGTGGAAACAGTTCCTTTTCCTTCTTCAAGTCCTGCTAGATCGCAAATGACACCGAAGAGAGTACATCCTGGTGGAAGATCCATCATTGAACTGGTCAAGCCGAATCCGATAAAAAGGAAAGACTCTTCAAAAAAGCAAGATATAGTAAGTTTGAATTTCAAGCTTTGAAATTCAAAAAATAGTATGTTTAATCAAATATAATTTTAGAGACGAGAGCCATTGATGCAAGTGAAACGACAGAAATGCTCCAGCAGTAGCAGAAAGGTTTCAATCAAAAATATAAATCTTCAACTAATGATTCAAATTTCAGCCAGAGTTTGATTATCCATCCTCTCCTATCACTTTGACTGATGATGAAGACATCAAAGTGAAACAAGAACCACCACCACATCGACATGCACTGCGACAGGAGCAGCAGAAGCGACAGGAATTCGGACAACATGTTTCAGCACGAGAAGAAATGATGAGACAACTCGTAGATCAAAAGTTCAAAGATGAGCGAGAAAATGGAGGAATCGAAGCAAGAAGGGCAGAATTGAAAGATGGAGACGTAATTAGGAACAAGGAAATGAGAAAGAATCTGATGCACGGAGCAGCTTGCAAGTGTTGTCGAGGATATTACGATGGATTAGATATGGACGAGCGCGAGAAGAAAGATTATATTGATAAGGTTTTTTTCGTCTGGAAGACGTCTGATAAAGTTCATGATTCCATTCAGATTAGTCGTCATCGATATGTTCATCAACCTCTTCCGGACACTCCTGAACGATATTGGGATTTGACTTTAGGTCCTCGAGAAGAAGATTCTGTACCAGTGATGACCCAAGAGAGAAGATGGGAATCATCCGGGAGAAGGAAGGAGCCCCCTGGAATCACTAATTGGAACTAAATTAAAATTACTCGGTTTATTCTAGATTTCGGTTTTATCATAAATTATTCGGCTATGTTCCCAAATATTCTATTATTCTGGTACAAAAATTGGAGTTGTGAGGTCCCACAGCGAAAACTACAGTAACCTAAAAAATATTTTAATTTTCTGGATTTTTTATCTCGTTTTTTACGCTATTTTTCAGAAAAATTGAAAAACAAGGAAATCGAGAAAATAAATCAGCAAAATAAAACTATTTTTAGGTAAAAAAGACTACACCCGCAGCTCCGATTTTTCTGTACCAGAATAATACCTTGTACAATAATATCCATGTTGATATTCACCTTTTCTAATTCTATAAATTGTTTCTTTTCACTTAATCCGCGCTCTCTCCCATTCGTTTCCAAAATTGGTTGTTGCTGCCGTGTTGTGTTTTTCCCGTTCTTTTTTCCTCTCGTTCCCCCCCCCCCCCCTTCAAACTCCCTCCGCCTATATATACATACATGCTCTCTGTCATAATTCTATGCTCCTTGTGAGGAGAGCCGTGCCGTGTGCTCTCTCTCACTTCGCGCATCAGTGCAACCGCTGCTGCTTTGGCTCTAAATCCGTCGCGTTGATTCGATTAACTCATTTAGAACGATTTGTTTTTTTTTCTAGAGGACCGGAATGACGGGCGGAAGCCGTGATGTAGAGAAGAATGATGCTGAAATTGAGAGTGAGTTTTTTTATATTTCACAAATAGCACCTGTTATGAAAATAAAATCAGGGACTGGAAATACAACTGAAAACAGAAGCTGTGGTGACTCGGAGTCCGAGTGTCAATTCTTTTTTATTTTCTTTTGTCATCGTGCTCCTTTGACTTCAAACTATACACTTCTTCTCGAAAGATCTCTGCAACGCTCAATTCTACTAATGATATCTGAGAAATACACTTCCTTATACGATGCCCTTCCACTTTGACAAATTGAAAACACAAGTTCATTCCGCCCTTTTTATTTTTCTTCCGGAAGAATCTTGCTTCCTCATTCCCCCAGCTCTTCCTCTTCTGAAACCAAAAAATCGGATGTTTTTATTCTGTCCCTCATCACATGTCCATTCATTTCCACCCTCTAATTAGTATGGAGAGCGTCTCTCTCGCTCTCCGCTTTTTAACAAGCCACTCGTGTCTCTCGTCCACTTTCAACCATTTTGACATTTTCTGTTTTTTTCTTTCCACTTCGTCTAACTGCTTTCTTCCTCTTGTTCTTTTCTCATCAAGCATCGGCCAAAGGAAAACCGCTTTATGATTTCCATGACAACGCCGTATTCAGGTGCTCTTCGAGCTCCGGCGGCAGCCACCAAACAACGCAATTAGAGGAAGAAAAAGGAGAAAAAATGGGTTAAGCTGTGGGAAAGGCGTTTTGGACGACGTTTTTGTTTGGGTAATAAAAAATACGACGTCATTGGAAAGAAGAGAACCATATATAGACATTCAGTGAAACTTTCTCAAACTGTTCGTTTGAGGTCTCATAGATTACATGAGTAATTTGGTTCTCTATTTCTGAAAGTTCCGATCTTTCAAATGTTCAGTTAACAGCAGTGTTCACACAATATTTGACCAGCCCTTCGGATTTCGAAATAAACAAACTTGTTCTTTTCCAAATTGTTTCCTTCCGTTTTCAAGTTTGAATGACTCATGTAAGGGTGCATCCAAAAGAAGAATTTTTCGAACTAGCGATGCTGAAGTGTGGCTAGAGCAAACTAGACAGTCCTAACAGAGCCATTTCGCCAGTTTCGTAAAGTTACCATGAAACCTGCAATAGAAGGGTCCCAACTCTGTTAAGTTTGAGCTAGTTTTTCTTATCTCCTGTGCAAGATATCAAAAATGTGTCAACTGATAAAATGTTAATGATGTCATGATTTATCAGTTGACAACTTTTTATATCTTTCACAGGAACAGAGATAATATGGCTCAAAGTGCAAACGTCCTATGGATCCTATGCTTGCACTTTGAGCCAATTTATCCAAGTCCTTGTAAAAAGTATTCGAAAATTGTTAACGGATAAAATGTTTATTATAATATCAAAAACAATTTGTCAGTTGACCACTTTTTGATATATTTGACAGAAACCGGGATGAATTGGCTCAAAGTTAGGGCGCCCTTCTATTACAGGGTTTCTGATAACAAACCGGTTATTAACTCCCAACAAGGGATGATTTCAATTCATCATGCTCAAATTGACCCAAATTAAGTTACATGACAAATTCATCGCCCTTTTCAACTCTTCTTGGCTCATCATCTGTTATTCTGTTCCTATTCTGTCTGCACCCTATACCCCTTTGCATACTCTCTCGTCATTCCTTTCTTGGATAGTGTCTTCTTCTCCCCAGCTCTGCTACTTCTATGACTTGCGCCCGCTGCTTTTCCGCTCGTTCCTCTCCTCTCTGACGTCTTCTTCTGCTTCTTTTCTCCTTCCTTTTTCCCTTCTCAATCTTCCTCTTTTTCCCATTTCTGTCAATCATTCGAAGAAGAAGAAGAAGAAGACCCTCATTCATTTCATTTTTTTTTCTGTCGGTGTGTGCTGCTCGGTTAAGAGTGAGCTCTCTATTCCACGTCTTCTTCTTTTTCTTCTTCGATTCGAATCAATCACTCCACCAAAACGCATTCGTTTTTGGGATTCACCCCGCGGTTCGCAACAGGTTTCTTTTTCAAATTATTAGCGTTATAAATAGAAAAATGGTGGAGTTTCAATAAAAATGATAATTTACAAAGTGTATTTTGATTACATGTACTCAAAAAGGTTGAAATTTTTCATACCAGTTTTCCGGAAATCCATCTGATATCATTATCGTATTTTTCTTTTTAAAAATGTTTTCAAAAAAAAACAAAATATAGCTGGTTATTTGGCACCCTCTAATTACCATTTTCCTGTCACACCACACTCTTTTCCTTCTTCCACTTCTTTCCGTTTTCAGCCGCTTCCAACCAAACCGATATGAAAGCCGAGCAACAACAATCGATTCCACCCGGCTCGGCGACCTTCCCGTCGCAGGTGAGACTCAGAAAACTAGAGAAACCGCTCAACTAACTCTTGATATCCGATTTCATTCTTTTCTCTTTTCTTTTTGTTGAACTTTTCCATATTTCCAGATGCCACGGCCACCACCAAGCACCGAACAAGGAATCACAACGGAATCGGAGCTTGCGAAGAAAGCTCAAATCACTCCGAACGACGTTTTAGCACTTCCGGGAATCACTCAAGGTATCTTGCTCCCTTTGGATTTCAGTTTAAAACATAAATTTAGGATTCTTATGCTCCCCATCTGCGAACATCTATAACATCGAGTTCACCAAGTTCCAAATCCGTGATCTGGACACTGAGCAAGTGCTTTTCGAGATCGCCAAACCGGAGAACGATCAGGAGAATGATGAGTCGCCACAGGAGTCGGCAAGATACGTGCGTTATAGATTTGCTCCAAACTTTTTGAAACTCAAAACGGTCGGAGCAACTGTGGAATTCAAAGTAGGAGACATCCCAATCCATCATTTCCGAATGATCGAACGTCACTTCTTCAAAGATCGCCTTCTGAAGTGTTTTGACTTTGAATTCGGATTCTGTATTCCGAATTCACGAAACAACTGTGAACATATCTATGAGTTCCCTCAACTCTCTCAACAACTCAGTGAGTCATTATTCTAAAAAGTACAATTCAAAAGACTAATCTCTTTTTCAGTGGACGACATGATCAACAATCCAAACGAGACTCGTTCTGACAGCTTCTATTTCGTCGATAACAAACTCGTCATGCACAACAAAGCCGACTACTCATATGATGCATAAATATTTAATACAAAAATGTTCTGGATAATTATTCTGTCGAATAGAAAAAAAACTCCAAATGTGATTAAATTCCAATAATTCCTGTCTAGTTTGTTCCTTCCCCTTCCCCTTCTCATGTTCAATGCATTCCTAAGCTTTTCAGTTCCCCCCTTGTTTCTATATTTTTTCGCTGTCCTGTCACACTCGCTAAAAACACTAATCACACGGAAATCTGTTTTCAATAAAAACTCCAACTTTAACTCATTTTCAATTTCAACTGAAAGATTTTTTCATTAGAGAATGTCCAGCGAGGAGGATACGATTGTACCCATCAAACTTGCGCAAAGATTTATTGTAGGTTTTCAGTACTTTTTGAGGGAGAAAAAGTAATCTCACTAAAACTTTAAAAAAACTGATACTGGCACTCAAGGATATTGTTCTTTTTGAGGGCTTCCGGGAAAATTTGAAATTTAAAGGAAGGAAAAAAATCATTGAAAAAGATTTCAACAGGGGACGAAAAGTTTCCAGGAATCGGCCTTTTTTTAATTTCAAATTTCAAAAAAAATTCAGAAATTCCAAAGTTTGAAATATAAAAAACCTAAAAATTCTGAATCCCCGAGATTCAAACAAATTCAGAAATTCAAAAACTCTCAAAAAAAAACTAAAATTCTAAAATTCAGAAGTTCCGAAATTCTGGAATTCTGGAATGCTGAAGTTCCCAAATTCTGAAAATCTGAAAATCCGAAAATTTTAAAATTCAGAAGTTCTGAAATTCTGAAATCCTTAGATACTGAAATTCAGAAAGTCAAAAATTCTGAAGTCAGAAATTCTGAAATTCTGAAATTCTAAAAATCGGAAGTTCTCTAACTATAAGATTCTGAAAATCTGAAAATCTCAGATTCTCAAATTCAAAAAATCAAGAAAATGTGAAATCTGTAGATTCAAAATTTCAGAAACTCAAAAATTCAGAGAAATCAGAAGTTCAAAAAATCAAAAATTAAAAAATGTTGAAATTCTGAAATTCGGGGAATTCTGGAAATTGTAAATTCAACATTTTAGAAATTCAAATATTCAAAAATTCAGAAATTTAGAAATTCAGAAATTTGAAAAATTCAGGAATTCAGAAATTTTGTTCGGAGTCACCCTTTAAATTCAACATTTGTATCGTATTCTTCAAATCCATCAAATTCCTAAATTCAGCACATCATCGACTTTCATGCTGATCCAGTGACTTGCGTGAGTGCTTCTTCTGGAACTGTTTCCTACGATTCCATCCAATCGCCACGTCATGGTCGCAGTGATCTCATATTGGCTCAAGATGCAATTCATGTGAGAATATCCAGTTTCCGATTCATCTGAAAATATCACGTATTTCAGTGTGTCTCACAGCCTCCTCGTCCGCATGACGTCTCCAAATTGAAGAGAGTTTTCAATAAGGAACTTCTGGAAATTCTAATTCCACTGGATCTTGACACATTTCGAGCAATGAAAAAGTGAAATTCCTAGAAATTGGGAAAAATATTCTAGAAATTTCAGAGAGACATTCGTCAGAAGACTTGGAATGAGAACTGTTTCAAAACCAGTCAACGATTTCATTGCAGCATCGAAAGAGTTTGATTTGGCATTGAAAGAATGTTTGGTGAATTTTAAGAAATCGGAAAATGACGAAACGAAAAAAGGAGTTTTCAATATCAATATTGAATTTCCATCGAAGATTCCAGTTCCAGTCAATCAGCCGGCTGAAAAATTTTCGATTTCTCAAACGGTACCAAAAACTGAAAATACTAATAATTCTGAAATAAAATTTCCAGACATTGACTCCAAAACTGTCGTCTCGAATTCTGGATTTGCACGGATCAAAGTTGGATGGTCAAGAGCAAGTGGATGTTGCTCTCATAATGTGTCCTGATAAATTTTATTCTTGATTCTGACCTATTTCTAAAAATGAAGTTTTCAAATTTGTCACTGTACGAGAAATATTCAAAAATTCTGAAATTCCGCAATTTTGAAATTCTGAAATTCTTTTTAAAAAAACTCAAATTTTCAAGAAATCCAAGAATGCAGAATTTCTGATTTTTTGAGATCCCGAAATTCCTACATTCTGCACTTCTGAGATTCTCAAAATTTGAAATTTCATGATTCTGAGATTCTTGAATTGTTAAATTCTTGAATTCTGAGATTCTGAAATTTAGTAATTCTGAGTTTTTCAAATTCCGAGTTTTGGAGATTCTGAATTTCTAAATTTCTGAAATCCTGAGATTCTCAAATTCAAAACCTCGAAAATGTTGAAATTCAAAAATTCAAAAACTTTGAAATCCAAAAACTCTGAAAATTAAAAAAAAAAGTTTTTATTGATTCCTAAAGTTCTCTCTATCGGTATTGTTCATCATGATCATCCCATTCAAACTCCTCCAAATCATTGAAACTGACACAACAGGACTTCAGAATTCCACTCAAACGCTCGTAATCCGGAATATCTGTGCGTTTTGTGTGTTCCAGAATTTGAGGAAACATTTCGAAATTTCGACCCATTTTTCTGAAATCGAATTTCAAACTACCGTATCTAATAGAAAATAGTCAACTGACAAAATGTTTTTGATATTAAACTAAACATTTCATCAGTTGACAAATTTTTGATATCTTTCACAGGAAGCTAGATAAATTGGCTCGAAGTACAAACCTAGGATAGCATTCTTCCAAATTTTAGAGTGATTACGGAGCATTTACATTTTTCATAATGTTTACCTAGACTGAAAATTTGCCAACAATTGCCGTTTCGCAAAGCAAACTTGATCCTGATCGGCAATATTTTTCCATGGAAGACCTTCGACTAATTCGAGAAGAGAAAAGAATAGACACCAGATATCATCAACGAATCCAGTTTCTTTTCTTTCATGAGCAGCCAATGACACGTATCTTGATGTTCCACGGAATGATGCATACGGACGTTCAGGACGGAATGATCCATCTGGAAGTCGAATTCTACGAGCCATTCCGAAATCCACAATGTACAGAATTCGTTTGTGTTCCCCTATTCCGGCACAAATGTTCGATGGTTTTATGTCTCTGCATTTATCCCTACAGTAATCCTAAGATTCAAAATAAGTTTCAAACCTATGAATATATCCAAGTGTGTGAATCTGTTTCAATCCTTCCAAACACTGAATTCCAACCCTCGCTGTCTGAAATCACTAATATTTATCTTAAATTCGTTGCCCTAGTCTAACCGTTTCCACCGAAAAAGATCTGGTTTTCTGGAACTTTCTAAGCTCTGCAATATTCGATCCCAGTAATTGCATAATTATGAAATTGAAAGCTCCTGTTTCTCCACTGTAGTAAACTTTGGGAATATGAGAGGAATGAGCAAGTTGTACAAGAATATTCAATTCCAAAACTATTCTTCCCGGATCCGTGGATTTTGGTTCCACTTTTACAGCAACAACCAACTTAGATTCTAAATCAACAGCTCGATAAATTTGCCCAAATCCTCCACCTCCGACCATTTTCTCCACTTGAAACGATCGTTTCAATCCGATTATCATTCCAGTTTCCAGAAACGGAGCCGCCATTTTCCCACGTTCCGGATAATATTCAGCGTTTTGTTGGCAATGCAACTGAATAAATTGGTATCAGAAATTATGATTTTTTTTTTGGCTCACTTGATTCATGCTCACAATTGAAAACTTGATCAGGCAACTCAAAAGAATAAGAAATGATGGGAAACGTGGACGAAGAGAAAGAATGTCTAATGATTTCCTGGAAATAGCAGGCGGCGACCGAAATTTCAGATCTCTAAACTGGGCACTTTACATTGTTTGTTGTCCCCACGGGGACTGGGCCGAGCCCGGCAGCAGTGCAACGCCGGGACGACCCTTGGAAAGTCGGAGCAAGCCCCGAGTCTTTCCTAGGTTCCAAAAATCATATAACCTTTATTATACTCATTCGAGTGTATACCGTAGGTTAATACGATAAGAACAGATACTACACTTTGATCTTAGCTAATAATAGTCCGGCAGGTAAAAAACGTAAAAAACCACTGTCGGCCACTTGAAAAAACGGCTGTCAGGCGCCGTGACCTAGGTTTCTCACTGCGCGGGAATTCAAATCCTCGTCCCTCCTAGCAACTTTTTTTTTGAAATTTTTTCGCTTTTAACGCCATTTTTCGGGGATTTCGGATTTTTTCCGAATTTTTTTTTCCGAACATAAAGGAATTCGATAAAATTTCCAGAATTTAAGAAATTTACACTTTCAAAAAAAAATTAAGAAACAGAAAGGAATCCGATAAAATAATCCTGGTACTCGACACTTCAACAACCATATTCAATTCGTAAAGTTCTATTTTCAGGTTTACAGATTTACGATGTTCAGAATTCAAAATTTCAGAGTTTTAGAATTTTAAAGTTTTAGAATTTCAAAATTTCCGAATTTGGGGAAACCTAAAATTCTGTCCCTCTAACTATGAGTCATCAAAAACGGATTTTTATTCGATTTTTTCGCGAAATTTTAAGACATTCTCAAATTTTCCTGCTATTTTTGAAGATTCTTTATCGACTTTTCCAGATTTTTTGTTCGAAACTAGACGGGAC
>NC_013490.2:5344993-5418402 GCF_000004555.2 Caenorhabditis briggsae
CAGTAGACCGGCAGATCTGATATCATCGCCACTGTGGTGGAATTCTTCGGGATTTCTATGTCTGGAATTCGATTAGACGGTGTTCGCGAAGATTACTGTGAATTACTGTAGAAAACGAATTCCTCCTGTATACTGCAGTTTCTTTACAAACAAAAACCAAAAACCATGCAGATTGAAACTTTTTCGACATGATTTTGTTTGTAAAAAAGGTACAGTAATCCACAGTAATCTTCGCGAACACCGTCTAATCGAATTCCAGACATAGAAATCCCGAAAATCGATAAAGAAACTGCAAAAATAGCTGAAAAACCTAAAAAGGTCTTAAAATTTCGCAAAAAAAATCGCAAAAAAGGTATCTTTTTCTCGAAAATTTCAGAAATTTTAAGGATCAAAATATAGAATTTCTAGGTCGAAAAATGACATTGTAGAAGTTCAAACTTAATAAAAACCACATCGCCTTTTTTTCAAAATAACTATTTTCAGACATCAGAATCTCTGAAATTCTAAAAAAGCCTATTTTCCAGTTAATTAGTGGTTTATTCCAAAAATTATAGTTTAGTAGTTATTGTCATTGAACCTTTCCGACAGAGTTTTTCATCCAAAACTTCAATCTTACTGTATCCTTGACCCGTGTTTCCTTATCGATATATTTCTCGTTACAAAATCAATAAATCCGTTTAATCCCGATTTCGGGGAAACCTAAAATTTCGGAAATTCTATGAGTCATCGTTTCGTTCGTCCGAAGTCGGGTTGTCTCATTCCCACATGTTTCGCATTTTGTGTTTGCTCTCAAATTTGCATACTAAACAAATAGTTAGTGAGGAAAAGGTAGGAAACGAAACGAAGACGAAATGACGAGATACAATCGGCTTGGTTTCCGCGCGGAGGACGCTCCCTCAGGTAAATACTGACGGAAAGAGAAAAGAAGAAGATGAAGCTCAAATGACGAAATGAGGAGAGTGCTTTCATTATAATTTGAAAGTACTATTCCCCGGAATATTTTATTCATTTTGTTTCAATTGTTTGTGTTTCGTTTTGATCGTTGAATCTTCCAAACATCGCTGGGTGGTTTGAAAAAAAAAGTCAGAAAAAAACTATCACATGTTGACTCCTTTTTGGAACCTTCATTGAACTTTTGAAAAATTGAAGAAACCATAAACTGTGTTACTAGTTAGAGTAGTTATTGTAGAAAGCAAGAAAGAACCCCGATCGTTATATTTGATCCAATTTTTCAGGGTTTGTGTACAAGGTATCCAAAAATGGTTAACAAGAAAAACCTACATTATATATCAAAAATATTTTATCAGCTGAATTTTTTTTGACAATTTTCACAGAAAACTAAAAAATTGGCTCAAAACAGTCAGGTCGGACTCTCTTTGCGGCATACCGTACACACTCCAATAGAATGCCTTACTCAACTCACATCTTTGAGACAGTTTATCTAAGTTCCTGTAAAAGATATTAAATAAAAATATGTCAACTAATAAATTATTGTTCATATTATGATAAATAATTTATCAGTTGACTACTTTTTCATATCTTGCACAGGAATCGAGATAATTGACCTCAAAGTTGACGGTCAGATTGGACTATACATTTTTACTATATCTAGCAATAACTTGATGAAAAGTTTTCATGAGCATTCAAAAATTGAATAAGAAAGTTTTCTGATACTCCTTCTCGAATTCCCAGAAACTGTAGTCTCAGTTGTCAATCGTCATGAAGTAAATCATAATCGGATAATTATAGTTTACTGAAATATTAAAGATTAAAAAAAAGGATTTTTAGGTCGGAATAGGGATTACTGTACTTTTGAAAATCCCTTTTCACAGACTCAAGACTTTGATACCGTAATCCAACCCAAACCGTCAACATTGAGCTCAATTATCTCGATTTCTGTAAAAGATGTAAAAAAATTTGTCAACTGATAAATAATTTATCATAATATCATGAAGATTATATCAGTAGAAAAATTGTTCATATATTTCATAGGAATCGAGATAATTGAGCTAAACGTTAGCATTTGGGGTAGGCTTCTATCCGAGGTAATACGGTAGTTCAACGAAGTACAGTACCCCTGGCAATTACCAAAAAAACCCAAAATCTTCCTGAAAAATTTAGATCATCTCACAACAAATTAATCAAATTACAACGTCATCCCCCTCCATTTCCTGTTATCACCTCTTTCTCTTTTCCTCCTCCTCCCCATTCAAATTGCTCTCATGTTTCCCATTTCTATTCTCGTCGTGTTTGTTGTATTCCAATCATAAAACTATCTATTTTTCTCTCTCCCCCCCCCTCTCTCTCTCTCTCTCTCTCTCTCTTCTTTTTGGTTTCTTTTCTTTATCACTGTTATCATCCCCGCTCCGCTTTCATTCCGCGTCGTCCGAAAACCATTCTGTAAAAAATAGAAAAAAGAAACGATTCCCCTTTTTTCAGCTTTTTCCGACTCTATAATCTCATTATGATTGCCAATTTTTCATTTTCTTCACACTTTTAGCCATCTAACTTTCCAAACCTATGAATATGAATCATACGTGGGAGTTCTCCATTTTTTCTGTATTGCTGATGACTCACTTTCTTTTGCAACACTGAAATCTTTTCAATAATATACGAGATGGTACATTTATATGTTCGTCTTGACTCATCACTTTTCTATATCAAAAACGGTTTTTTGTAGAGTGTGAGCAATCTTTTTTTTTTTGAGAAAAAAGACCTGGCTTGTTTTGCGGTTAACCCCTTTTAAATTTTTTAAGTATCTAGTCAGAATTGCTCTGTTAGGTCAACTTTCAGAAAGTCGAACTTTTAAAAAAGTTGTTTTGATTGATTTCGATTTTTTCTCACAAAAATCCAGAAAATCTACATTCTCCTTTAAAGATTTTGCTTCCGGATGTAAGCTCCTAATTTCCTTGAATTATCGGGCCTGAACGCGTATTGAAAATGGTCCAGCAGACGAGAGTAATACCGTAATTCAGAAATTCGGAAAATTCAAAATTCTGAAACCTCCAGACTGTCGAAAATCTTCAATTTCTGAGGCTGCAAAAAAAAAAGATTTTGAATGCTTTTGAAAATCTGTAATATAATTTTCAAAGCTTTCCAGCTCATGATTGTGTAAAAACTTCTTGTATAACTTCTTCATAATGCACCTATCTCACCTCCTCCACCTGTTTTCTCCTTAACCACATGGGTATAGTGGCCGGCGCGAGCCCGGTTTTTGTCTGTACACGCGTTTCCCCTACACCCGTCGCCTCGCCGTCTCTCCATCGCTTCTTCGGCTTATTAGCTAAGATCAAAGTGTAGTATCTGTTCTTATCGTATTAACCTACGGTATACACTCGAATGAGTGTAATAAAGGTTATATGATTTTTGGAACCTAGGAAAGACTCGGGGCTTGCTCCGACTTTCCAAGGGTCGTCCCGGCGTTGCACTGCTGCCGGGCTCGGCCCAGTCCCCGTGGGGACAACAAAAAATTCACAGTGCTTCTAGAAAAAAGAACTATCCAGAATTCTCAAATCCTAGTTTAGAGACACGTCAGCAACTTCTTGTCGGTGGTTGGTCAGATTCCAGACAATACCGCTACAGAAGCCGATCAAACAAACTCCTTCAAACTTATGACTAGGTGTAGTAATACTTTAATTTTCAACTTTTCAACGAATCTGGGCTCTTGATTCGGAGGGTATACACAATTCGGGGGATCAAAATTTGGATTTTCAGGTATTTTGTACCGCCGAATGGAGGATTTCATACCCCCAAATTGCCCAATGACCCAAAAATTTTTGTACGAATAAATTTCCCAAAATCTGACCGTTGCCCGTTTTACAGCTGTTTTTGGGCAAGTTCAGACCAGAACCTGACCAATATCCGTACAAAAGACCTCAACTTCTGACCAGAAGTTACAATTTCTTCTAATCTTTTTTGAAAGATTACCTTCTTTTTTTTTAAATTTCCCCTTAAAAAAACTAATTTCCCGACTCCAATAGAAAGACCACCTGATAAAACTGTCTGATCACCTATCTCAGTTTATTTTTCTTCTTCCTGTTTGCTCTTGATTATTTTCTTATTTAACTCCTTTCAAATAATATGACTTTCTATTATTTTTTTTTGCTCCTCCCACTTTTCTCAACCATTTTCTGAATCCTAGAAATTCAACGTTGTTATTGTGTTGTCCTTTTTCTTCTTCTATTCTGCCTTTCTTCGCTTCAATGTCTCCCGGCTGTTTCTGAAAGCAAACACTGTAAGAGAAAATAGTGTAGAAAATCGAGAGGCATTCAAAGAAACAGAGAAACACAACAAATATTACGAATTTCGCATTTTGGCGAGAAAGAAAGAGGACTCCGGGGATGGAAAAGTGAGGTAAAGTCTGTTGGTTGTATGCACATGAGAACTGCGGGGAATACGCATGATTCATACATCATACGTTCTATGTATGTCTCCTGTTGCTCTTTTTTCATATTTCTTTTGTTTTCCATTGTTTCTGAGAATCTTTTAATCTGGATTTTTAAATTTCTATTTTGCGATTTGAATTCCTCCTCACATCACAAGTCAGATTTTTTCCTTTCTGTATGAACTCACGAATTCGGAAAATATTTCTGTCTAAACTGGAAAACCATGAAACATTCTTTTAGGTTCGTTTCTTAGGTTCGTTTCTTAGATTCTTGACCCAAACTTTCATTCATGACCTTTCTTCTAGACCACTCAAACCGTCAAGTTTGAGGTCAATTATCTCGGTTGCTATGAGAGATATCAAAATTTTGTCAACTGATAAAATATTGGTGATATTATGATAAATATTTTATCAGTTGACAACTTTTTAATATCTTTCCCAGAAATTGAGATATATGAGCTCAAACTTGACAATTCGGAGATATTCTATTAGAGTCTTCACGGTATTCTTTCATTTCTTAACCCCATTGCCTTGATTCTTGACCTATATTTCTGTTTGTGACCGAGTTTCTTCTAGGTTTTTATATTTTTTTTTGAGTTATGATCAAGCTTACTTCCTTGATTATTTTTCTACATTTGAAAAATTGGAATAAACTCAAAAATTCAGATCTACCAAAATCTAATACAATTACTCTTACTTTTTCATCGTTAATTACTCTTACTTTTTCATCGTTCAGCACTTTTGCAATTCCTGGATTTTTTGTTATTGTGAATCCTCAAAACATGGTTCCTGAACTTTTTTAATATACCGTAAACACTCTAATCGAATGTCACCCCTTATTTTGAACTTTGCGCCAAATTATCACGGTTCCTGTGAATTATTTGGAAAAGTTGTAAACTGGTAAAATTTTTATCATATCATCAGAAGTACTTTGTCAGTTGACCCATTTTTGATATCTTGTATAGACATTGAGATAATTGACTTCAAAGTTGACAGTGCGGAGGACCTTCTGTTACAGGTATTACTATAGTTTTGACTTCTACTTTGCTTCCCAACAAATCCTCCAAAGTCCCTCAATGTTTCATTTTCCCCCATAGTAACAGTACTGTTTAGGATCTTATTTTGGCTCCGTGAGCACATAGCGTAACCGATGATCCAGTTGGTTGTATGTGTTTCTTCTATTTACTCTTATATATGTGTCCACCACACTAATGAAGTGCTCACCGGTTGCTGCCGATCATTGGGCGAACGGCTCGTAGAAGAAAATTTGAGTACATGTGAAATTTCAAGTGTTCAAAAATTACAACTTTCTTATTCTTCTTCTCATATTTTAACTTTTTCCGTTTTTGTTCTGTCTTTGCAAATTTATACCTCAACGTTCCAATTATTTCAGATCATCGATAGCCCGTCTAATTGAGGCTATGATTTTCTCGCCTGGTTGAAAAAAGAGAGAAAGTTCTAATTCAATTCAATGGGAATAACAGCATGTTGCTGCTGCAGCAGCAAAGATGCTGCAATTACCATTGGCATATGGTCACTTGTGAGTTACAAATACTGATTTGCGTTACCCTTTACCGTAAACACTTTTGAAAGATCAAAAAGTTGTCCGTTTCCATTAAAATTTCCGACCGTTTCCATTAAAATTTGTGACCGTTTCCATTAAAATTTCCGACTTTGAACACTTTTCATAATTTTTTTAAAATTTCAGTTTATGTCATTTTTTGCATATTTTTTGTCTATTTTTTTGTTACTAAGCCTGGAAAAATCTGAAACTAGCTGAATAACTTCAAATGACACAGTTACAATGGAAAAAAAAGTATTGTTCATGCAAAAAACCGACCTAAACTGAAATTTTTTGAAGTTACAAATTTTTGTGGAAACATGCGCAAAGTACGAAATTTTTATAGAAACATTCGAAAAAAATTGAAAAAATTGGTAAATCTTAACTTAGTCCACATTTTTACCTATAGGCCCCCCTTTTGACATGGGCCCCCCCCCCCTTTTCTCATGGGCCCCCCCCCCCTTGTCATAAAGAGCCAAAATTTCCTTCTGAAGTCTACTCTATTTTTGACTAAATTTGTAAGGAAAAAACAGATCACAGTGCTTTCATTGTCTCGAATATATTCTCTGGAAAACCACGGAAAAGCTAATTTTTTACGAAAAAATCGAAGATTTAAAAAATCTTGAAATTCCCCCTTTCCTATATCAGCAACATTTTATTAGTGAATCACTTTTTGATATCTCTCACAGAAAATGAGATACATGGGCTCAAATTTGATGATTCGGGTGGCGTTCTATTAGAGTGTTTACGGTAATTTAGCCATCAAACATTTCGGAGAATAATAGTTTTGGGGAATATATATTATGAGTGAAAGGGATTTAGATTTTTTATGTTTTCAATTGATAGGTCAATTTTGAGAGCCTATGAAAGTTATTAAATATTTTCAAATTAGAAAAATGTTTTCCTGCGTACAGAAGAAAATTAGGTTTTTTTGCAGTTGACAACTATTTTCTAGCTACCTTACTTGTTGAGATATGAGCCTTTAAAGTTGGCTCGCCCTTAAAACCTGGCGAAAGGAGTGCTAACTTAAAGACGCATATCTTTAAAAGTACGGTAGCTAGAAAAAAGTGGCCGCATGTCTCATTTAAGATCTACAAACTTGGTTAGGTTTTGTTCAAAATTTCTGAAAATAAACAAGATATTCGAATTTCGTAATAGAAGTTTTTGTAGATAAATTGAACATCTAAAACGCTTTAATAGAATGCCACCCATATTGTCTACTTTGAGCCCATATATCTCGGTTACTGTAAAAGGTATCAAAAAGTTGTCAACTGACAAATTGTTTATCGTAATACCAGTAATATCTTATCAGTTAATCACTTTTTGATATCTATTATAGAAACCGAGATATATAGGTTCAAAGCTGGATGACTTTCTTTCAGAGTGTTTAAGGTTATGATCAGACTTATATTTTTATAATTTTTTAAGACTCAAGCTTCGAAATTAATTTGAAAAATCTAATAATTGACTTTAAAAATTAGTTGAAAGCAAGCATGTTCCAACTCGCATATTGTAGGTGTATGCACTGGCGTCACTTCTTCTGATGGGGTGGCAAACAGGCGTTCTCAATCACTGTCGCGCCGTCACAATGGCACAATCCAATTTACAATGTGAATGGGATTGTCCGTGTGTCGGAGCATCCACTAAACGTACCGCGTCAATCATAGAAGGCAAGTTTTAGTTAGAAAGTTTCTAGAAAAATAGGACATCAAAGCGTTTGCCGTTAGCCTGTTTGCCACCCCATTCTCGTATATTTGTGTGTCTTTCTTTTTGAGTTTTTTAACGATTTATTAAAAATCCCTGGTTTCCAGGTGTCCTCGATAGGCCAATTAGGGATAATGGGGTGGCAAATGGCGGCGATCAAATACGAGAGAGATCGAGCGGCAAACACTTTGTTACCAAATTATAATACTTATGGAAGATTTGATGTTCCTTCGTATTTTGAAAGTTATTGGCAGACTCCTGAAGAGAGATATTATACAGGTAAGGTGAAATTGCAGAAAAAAGGAAATTCGATGTCTTCTAGATTACTGTAAACACACTAATAGAACGACCCGTATTTCTTTGAACTTTGAGTCAATTTATCTCATTTCCTGTAGAAGATATCAAAAAGTAGTCGAATGACACAACATTTATCATAAGATAAAAAACGATGTACTAGTTGACTACTTTTTGATACCTTATACAGGAACCGAGATAAATTGGCTCAAAGTTAAGATGTCGTCAGCCGACCACCTTTCTCGGTCGGCATGCGCCGACTTGACAGTTTTGAGCCTATTTATCTCATTTGCTGTGGAAGATATAATAAAGTAGTCAACAGATAAAATGTTCAACATAATATCACAAACATTTTATCAGTTGATCACTTTTTGATATCTCTTACAGAAAATGAGATATATGTGCTTAAAGTTAAAGGTCTGGGGGACACGGTATTTTTTGAGCCAATTCAATCCCTTCCAAATCCAATTTCAGAAATAATTTCTTCAAAAATCATGTTATGTGCATTCGAAAAAGTTTATTTGAAGGCATATAAAAATATTCAATTCTGCCAGAAACTAGAGAAAACATTCTGAAAATTCAAAAACTTCAATCTTTTGAAATCTATCTATAAGTTGGATGTGATTTCTAAAAAACGTCAATTTTAAAATTCTGTCAAAATTTTCAGCAAGATTTTAAAAAATCTTTCTGAAAGTCGTGGCATGTTTTTTATCTGTCAAAGACTAAACATTCTGAAATTCTGAAATCCTAAAAATCTTAAGAATCCAAAGTTTCAAAACCCAAAAATCTAATTTCCAAAATTTCAGGACTATTCGTTATCCAAGTCCTCTGTCTCATCGCTGCATTCTTCCTCGTTTTTGCCGCTGCCGCAATGATATACGGTATTCACACCTGGTCCAAATACCTCATATGGCCATGGTTCCCAACGATGATCTCCTCGATTCTAGCCACGTTGGCATACTGTATAATGTGGTGGTGTGGAGATGTTAGAGACTATTGGTTGGCTATCACTATCATCGAAATTATCGTAGTCTTTATTAATGTGAGATTTTTTTGAATTTTTAGACGAAAAAATAACGATTTTCTTCAGATTTATTGTGTGGTAGTTGTGATGGTTTACTATAGAAGAATCAATGCAACCACCGATGAATATGAAGGAAAAGATCGAAGAGGAGTACGGTATAATATCAATCGGAATGGAAATAGTAGAAGAGATCTTCTTCAATCCTATGATGATGGTGTCCATCGGAGCCCTCCAATGAAGTACAAACGTATGGTTTTTTAAAGTTTTCTTATTTACAGGGTGATAACTTTTTCATAACGTTTTTCTCAGCAATGCTACACAAAAATTATCAACTACAAAAATGTAGATTTTTGTTTATAATATAAGAAAATTTTTAAAAAGTTTACAAACTTTCGATTCTGAATCCGCACGGCTTCATCCAACGAATGACCTACATGGTGGCGCATAATTAATAGGGATTCAAGTTTGTACTAGCATAAATTTTGAGTGAAGCGTTGTATTTGGCTCCAATTTGGAGTGCGAAAATTCAAGTAATTCATCAGTAAACTGGCCAATTTTCAAATTATTTGATCATCTATGAGCTGAGTTATCACTTGTCAAAGTTGCCTCATCTCATGAAAACCGCAAGAAACATTACGCTGTTCATCGTTGAGCAATAATAAAATACTTAGACTTGAGCAATCGCGTTGAAAATTTTAGCAGCTTTGAATCAAACGTAAAATTATATTCCCATCAATTTTTAAGCTTCCGAGATACTTATGTCCAAAGATATACCCATTTTTATCAGCCCGGTACCACCGTATATGTTCACATTTTTTCAGCAATCGTACCTCAACCGTATCCGGTTTATCCAAGTTATTCTCGAGCCGGAGTCCCCCAAACCCCGATTCCTCTTCCACCGACACAAATCAACACTCCATATCCAATAGATCCACAAGAAATTCAATTCCAATTAGAGCCAAAAGTCAAGAACATTCGAGTAATCGACGACGATCCAGTTGGATCCTGGGTTCGAGATCAGCAGTCGATAGGTACAGTTTTGTGTGATCCTGCTTTCTTCTCTTTTTCTTTTCCACCCTCCTCTAACTGCATGCACTCTCAGTTTCGAACGGTTTCTCATTTTCAGCGATGCTTTCAGAACGGGGACATGAGGCGAGAAGCGAGCCGATTACTGTGAGCAAACAGGTTCAACCAACTACTCTTCAGGTAAGAAGAGAAAGAAAGAAAGAAAGAAAGAAAGAAAGAAAGAAAGAAAGAAAGAAAAAAAGAAAGAAAGAAAGAAAGAAAGAAAGAAAGAAAGAAAGAAAGAAAGAAAGAAAGAAAGAAAGAAAGAAAGAAAGAAAGAAAGAAAGAAAGAAAGAAAGAAAGAAAGAAAGAAAGAAAGAAAGAAAGAAAGAAAGAAAGAAAGAGAGAGAGAGAGAGAGAGAGAGAGAGAGAGAGAGAGAGAGAGAGAGAGAGAGAGAGAAGTTTAGAAATAATATTTTCAGCATTCACGATCAGTACCATCGCTGCACGGAGGAACTCTTGTTTCCCACAGGGATTGTGATCATCGGGATGATAAGCACAGATCCTCCTCTCGCGACGAAAATCCAGAAGTCGTCATGAGTACGATGACTATTCTTCTGAATCCGATCCATCTGATTTCACACGCCAACATCGTCATCGATCGAGTAGTAAACGAAGACACAGAAGTCGTTCTCGATTCGATGAATCTGTTACCAACTATGATTCTGAATTGGATAGAGACCGAGAGAGACGACGGTCAAAGAGACACAGACACGGTGGAAGTCAGAGGAGTTCTTCCAGAAAACAACGGGATGACCGAGGAAGAGACAGAGATCGAGAGAGGGATAGAGAAAGAGAGAAAGAACGAGAAAGGAGAGATCGGGAAAGGGAGAGAGAGGAGAGAGAAAGAGATAATCGAGAGAACGAACGAAGAAGGAGAGATAGAGAAGATAGAGAAAGTGAAGTGCCACGTAGGAGAGAAGGAGATCGAAGAAGTCGTCATCAGGATTCACAGGAGAATTCTGGAGGATCTCAAGAAATGTCATTTCCATTATCGGGAGGGATTACGATACCTCAACATATAGTGATTCCACCGTCATCCGGAGAAAGAGGTCCAGATGGAAATCCAGTTCCACAAAAATATCAAATAAATTCGGAAATTACAATCAATTATGATCATAATGGACGGCCGGTCGTGGGTCCGAGAGAGCCACAGCCAACTATTGAGGAGCCGTATAGGAGGCGTCAAGTTGTGAGTGAATTTTTCTAGATCAAACATTTTTTAGGATTACTGTATTATAAATTTGAAGATATTGGAAGTTGGAAAATTCAAAAATTCGAGAAACTTAGAAATCGAAAATTCGGAAATTATCAAATTTGGAAACTCGAAAGTTCGGAAATTCAAAAATTCTCAAACTTTCTCATTCTCAACTTCGGGAATCCAGAAATAAGAAAGTTCAAAATGTTGAAATTAAAATTCAGAAATTCAGAAATTCAGAAATTCAGAAATTCAGAAATTCAGAAATTCAGAAATTCAGAAATTCAGAAATTCAGAAATTCAGAAATTCAGAAATTCAGAAATTCAGAAATTCAGAAATTCAGAAATTCAGAAATTCAGAAATTCAGAAATTCAGAAATTCAGAAATTCAGAAATTCAGAAATTCAAAATTTCGAAAATTCAAACATTCGAAAAAGTGAAATTTCGAATTCTGATAGAAAAATAAAACTTTCAATTTTTCAGCTACCAATCCAATCAACGTTCTAAATCCATCCGACTAAAGATCTCTACTCATTCTTTCATTTTTTCCCTCCCTGCTTTTTTCTTTTATCCCCAGTTATTCCTAAATTCTATCTCTAGCAACTATTGAAATTAAATTGTAAATATTGATGAAACTCTTCCTAAAAATTTATCATCAACTTTCAATTAGGCCGGTTCTATCCCCCATTCGCTTTCAAAAAGTACACCCCTCAATTTTTTTCAAGTTTTGGGCAAAAATTCATAAACTCTCATGAATTCCCACAAAAAATTCCATCAAATGTTACGCAGTTTTTCAAAATCCCATCATGACTTCTTCTCTTTTTTCATGCATTTTTATGTATTATTTTAAAATTGAGGTCAATAAAAATTTTATAAAAACACAAAAAAATTATTCCAGTTCAAGGATTGCACTTGGAGGACATTCGAAGTTCATATTCCCCTTTTTTTCTTTAAGTGTTTTTCAGGGGAAAAGAAGTCAATTAGAAGTATATTCGCCATTGAACTTCATAACGTCTTGCTTGCACAACGGAACTCTGACGACTTGGAGGCGAAAAAGTGATCCAAAAACTACTCGACGTCCTTCCGATCATATCATTTCTTTGCATGGTAGAACTTCGATTCGGAAAGACTAGTGCTAACTGCTGACCTTCAACGAAATATATGATTTTTCGTTAACTTCTCCTCTTTTTCAGTCATTTTTTTTGTATTATTTTTTTCAAATTGCGGTCAATAAAAAATTCATTAAAAAACAAAAAATTATTCCAGTTCAAGAATTGCACTTGGAGGACATTCAAAGTTCATATTCATGACTGCTTCGACTTGTGGAATCTGAAATTTTGAATGAATTTACTCTTCAGATTCTTCTGTAAATCTTACCCATCTATAAGTTAACGCCTTCATTCCCTTCTTCACTTTTCTTCCTCCTACCCTTATAAATGCAAATTCCTGTTCTTCCAGAGGTTTCCAACGATCTTGAATCACTGAAAAATCATTTAACAGTTTCGTTTTTTCTAGAAGATTCAAATTTACATCCAGGGCAGTTGTATTCTCGAAGAATTGTCTCGTTATTCAAGTAGTCGTGACTGAAATTTCACAAATTTTATTTGTCAACCTTCTTCCGTCTTACATGGAATTCACAACAAGATAACTGTCGTATTTAGAGAGTGTTACTGAGCTCATATCGTCGAATTCCATCTGGAGTAAAGCAATTTTTGTGGTTTCATGATTAAATACCTACTTCAACACTGTATTCTTTTGTCAAAAAAATAATGCATGAGACAGTTGCAAGCATAACTGCAAGTAGCAAAAGTGATGGAAAGACAAATTGGATTACAAGTTCCAGTGGAGGAGTTGATCGGAAACGATATCGAGTTGGGTCCGTTAAATAGGTGAACTCGCCGGTTTCGACTGGAATATTTAGAATAGTATTATGGATTGCCTCCTGATTAGACGTTGAACGAGAATTCTGGATAGTTCTTTTTTCTAGAAGCACTGTGAATTTTTTGTTGTCCCCACGGGGACTGGGCCGAGCCCGGCAGCAGTGCAACGCCGGGACGACCCTTGGAAAGTCGGAGCAAGCCCCGAGTCTTTCCTAGGTTCCAAAAATCATATAACCTTTATTACACTCATTCGAGTGTATACCGTAGGTTAATACGATAAGAACAGATACTACACTTTGATCTTAGCTAATAAGCCGAAGAAGCGATGAAGAGACGGCGAGGCGACGGGTGTAGGGGAAACGCGTGTACCGACAAAAACCGGGCTCGCGCCGGCCACTATACCCGTGTGGTTAAGGATATGAGAGGTGGTGGGGCGCGTTAAAAGAGAGAATGTGAATGTTTTGTGATGTGAAGGAAAAAAGACATAAAGGAATTCAATGAAATTTCCAGAATTTAAGAAATTTACACTTTCAAAATTTCAGCATTTCAGGTTCTCAGAATTTCATAATCTAATCTCACACTTTCAAAATTTCGAAGCTTTAGAATTTCAGAATTTCAGAGTTTCAGAATCTCAGAATTTTGAAATTTCTGAAATTCTTGAAATTCAAAACTTTTCAAATTGAACAAAGAAAGTCATTTTTGCAACTCCCGTACCAGTTGAAGTTCTAAAAAGTAACGAATTTTAAAAATAGAAACTTTGAGATGTTTGAAACTCTAGAATTTAAAACAATCGGAAATTCAAAATTTTCAACAAAAAAATCAACTATTCAAGCATTTTCAGAATTTCAGAACTTCAAATTTTCCTATTTTCTAATTTTCGAATTTCAAACTTCAGAATTTAGGACTTTAGAATTCAAGAAATTGACATTTTAAAAATTTCAGATTTTCATAATTTCAGAATTTCAAAATTCTAGATTTTCTAAATTTCGGAACTTCAGAATTTCAAAATTTCAAAATCTCTGTACCTCAGAATTTTGAAATTAAAAAATAGTGAACTCACATTCGATAAGTTCATTCTGGAATTCCCGTCTTCTTGCATGTTCCAGCGCCTTGTCTCCACCCGGCCTGACATGTGAAATCAAATGAGTTTTCCTATTCAATTTTTTCTCTTTTTTCGGTTTTTTCGCAATTCCAACGGCCGTTTTTGTTTCAACACTGGTATCCATCACTCCCATTATTTTACTTTTCTTATCAGGTGGAACATCTGGATTTGGTGTTAATGCTGGTCCCTTTCCATCCTCATTCGACCCTTTCGAACTCTGTGCTGTACTTGAAACCAACGGAGTCATTGACGGTGTTTGGCTGGTTTTCGGGGGTGCCATTGCCTTCGCTTTCTTCTTTTGGAGCGCCGGAGATTTCGCAGAATTTGCAGTCGGCGGCATTTCTTCAATTTCCTTTGATCTCTCTTTTCCCAATTTCTCTTTCGTTCCTTTTCCATCTACTTTCAGAGATTTCGACTTTTTGAAGTTCTTTTCGTCGACATTTCTTCTTGAAGATGGAATCTTTTCAGCTGTTTTTATTTTTGATTTATTCTTTTTTCGAGAGTCTTTTGAGCTTGTTTCACTTTTTGTAACTTGTTGTGTTGGTTGTTCTTTTTCATCTGATTTTTTGATTTTCTGGAAATTATATTAGAATCCTTCACATTTTCCAGTGTTTTCCTCTACAGTAATCCTTTACTTTTTCAAATGTTTTCCCTACAGTAATCTTTCACTTCTTCGAATATTTTTCTTCTACAGTAATCCTACAAAATTTTAAATTATTTTCTCCTACAGTAATCCTTTTCATTTTCAAATTTATTTCTACAGTAATTATTTTCTTTTTATATCGTTTCCCCTTACAGTAATCCCTCATTTCAATAATCCTTTTTAAATGTGACCTATCACTCACAGGTTCTTTTCCAGATTCATCCTCGACTCTCATTTTTGTAGAAACTGGCGGCTTGTCGTGGACAATGACACTATCTGATTATTGACGCGTGTTTAAAGTTCTGTAGTTTTTAGGTCACAATTACTAATTACAATATTGATTGATCTAAATTTCCATGAATTTCAGGTGTTTTGGCTGAAAATATTGCTATTTTCCCGATTTTTATGCGTTAACTGTCAACTTTTTCATTATTATTCTTGTCCGGCGGCGAACCTTGTGGCCGAAAATTTACTTGCAGGCGCATCGTTGGTACAGTAGCGAAAACAGCTACGGTATTTCAAATTAATGCATGCGCCTTAATACCGTACCTAGAAATTGAATTAACTTTTGCTCTTTCCTCTTAAATTTTCGTTCTTTTTTTGTCAAATTCTTATTGATCTTCAATTTATTTCCATTATAAAATAGACAGACAGCCAAATATGGGCCCTAAATTAATTGCGAGGTACGGTATTAAAGGCGCATTTATTCATGTAGCTGTTCCCACTACCGGACCTAAGCTCCGCCCACCGTAGAATTTTTTTAACCAGAAAAAGTTACAATTTTTAAAGTTTTGATAAAGATGGGATTTCATTTTTCCTCAGCTTCCTTTTGGGTGAAATATTATTCTTTGTTCATTTTCCATGTTTTGTAATTCACCAAACAGATTTAAGGGTTTCAAATTTTTATTAAACCGTTGAAAAGGTAGAAAAAAATAAGTCAAAATATTATGTTCAAAGGGGATGGGGTGGGGGTGGTTTTGGCGAAACTAACCCTCAAAGCTAATTTTGAAATCAGGACAAATGTTCTGGCAATCACACATCTCCATTGCGCTTTTAAAGCTAATCAAATGATGATCACCAGAGCATTTGAACATTCATGGAAAAGCGGCGCACGATAGTGATTACTGTATCCTACAGTAACCCGAGACTTCATTGAAAAATGAAAGAGAAGAGTGTTTTTATAGTGAGCATTTTGTTGTTTTGGGTAAGAAGAAAACAATCGAGGAAAAGTTTTGTGAAAATTGAAAGAACTCGGTAGTATTGGCACTTTTAGGTCTTCTCGAATTGACCTTCAAGAATATATATATATATAGATAAAAATATTTTCAGAGAGAAACAAGCACAATGTTTTGAAATGAAAGACACTTTTTGGGCATTCGGAGGGGGAGGTTCAAAATGGAACATGAAAAAAATACAGCTTAAAGAGAGTAAAGGGATGTTGATTGAGTTAGTTTAGGAGAGAGATAAATTATATATAAAAATCTGTTTTGTTCACCGCGATGTGTACGACCAAAAAAGGGGAAAGTTTTGAAAGAACTCTGGCATTTTGAATCAATCAATGAAAGATGAAAATGAGTGGAGAAGAAAAGTTAGTAGAGCACTTTTGATGCAAAAGCGACCAGCGACAATCACAAAAAACTCGAGAAACTAAATAAGGAGTAGAGAAAGAGACATACAAGAAAATCACATAGAAAGCTCATAGGGTGGCGAGGGTGATGGAGAGAGCGACAATTCTTACATACATACACCAAAAACGTAAATGGTTAAGAAAAAGAAAAAGGCGACTGAAAATGGTTATAGGTGAGTAGAAAAGGCGAGAAAAAACAACGATCAGTTGTGTCACCACGCCTGTGGTGAGGGGGGTAATTCGGACGCCTGCGCTACTGATGAGCTTGCGAAATTCTTGTAGGCCGCTGACTGCGGATTTATGCATAATGCAACACCGTAGAGGGCTGGTCGATCCATCACGAATTGGTACATTTTCTCGCGAAGTTCGAACATTGACAGCCGTGACATGTCTTTCTCCCATTTTGGATCGAATGGACTCTCGTGCTGAAAATAAAGATGGATTAGGAATGACTGTATTCGGAAAAATTGCTTACCTTAGGGTCTAATTCTTGCGAAAATATCCTTGATGGCACGTTTGCTTTCGTATAACAGCACGAGCACATACACGAGTGGAAACGGAGTCGTCCTTCTTCGAGATATGGATGTGAAAGTGCTTCTTCTACGCTGATTCTCTCATCTGGATTGAATTTAAGAAGTTTCACTAACAGATCCACTGCATCGTCTGTTGTCTGTTGAGACAATCTGTATAGGGACTGAAGATTCGGAGCTCGTGGTCCAGCACGAAGGACGTGGTTCTTGGCTCCCTCGCAAGCATATTTCATCGCTTCTTGTGATGGTGTTCCAAGAAGATCAATGATCATCTGAAGCTGTTCAATCGGTCCAGCGGCTTGGAACAGGATCTTTCGTTGCAGAAGCTCAGCGAAGATGCATCCGACAGACCAGATGTCAACGGCTCCCGTATACCTCCTGGCGCCCATCAAAAGTTCTGGTGCTCTGTAGTATTGAGTGACAACTTCATGAGTCATGTTCAGGCGGTCTCGTGAATCCCATGTTCGCGCCAATCCAAAGTCGCAGATTTTAAGAATGCAATTGCTGTTGACCAAAAGGTTTCCTGGCTTGATATCTCTATGTAGAATGTTTGCAGTATGCAAATATTTCAATCCTATAAATATAAAAACTTATAATTTTAACTTTTTGATTAATTTTACCTCTGAGAATCTGATATACAAAAACTTTGACATGATCAATTGTCAGTGTTTGTGGGGAAACGATTATCTTGTGAAGGTCACTTTGCATTAACTCGGTGAGCACATATCTGAAAAATAATTAATTTTTTATTCCTTTTTTTCTTTTCTCCTTTTTCCGACTAAAGTATCCCTTTTTAATCTTCTCACTTTCATTCTCCCGGACCCCAAACGTTCGGCGCGCGCGCGAACATTTTTTAAAGACACACATGCCAGTCACCACAACAATAATCTAAGGTCAGCCACACGTGACAAAAACAGCTCCCGATGTGTCCCGGTGGTGGCGTCTGTTCCCGTGTCTGCCAGTGTCTCAGAGTCGTCCCCCCAAAACTGTCTGCGTCTCTCTTCCATAAGTACGCGCATTCCCGCCCCGGGCGAGGGCACGTACCATTGGGTGACTGCCACCAACACTATTCCCGGCCGGTCACCCCGCCACACGGTCCGCTCTCACCACGCCAAAAGGTCATTGGGGGAGGGGAGGAACGAGTATGATGAGTATATATCGCACGGACAGCCTGCCTGCGCGAAACGTACCAGTACCCGAGTGATTGAGAAATAAAAAAACAAGAAGGGGGAGGAGGAAGACTCCAAGGATACTGATGATGATGATGGGTGGTGGGACACACGTTATCGTCTCCTTCCGCCCTTCGAGTAAGGCAGTGCCATGCCACCACATACAAACATACATATGCGCACACAGAAGAGACACCAATGGCAACACAAAAAAAAGGCAAATAGGTTTGATGTGACTAATCAATCTTTGGTGGTGTATAGACGGGGTAAGGTGCCAGCTGGTACTAAAAGGTACAAGTGGTGCTCAGCAAAGAGCCGTACCATCCAAACCACGTGTCGAAATTGTATCAAGGTGTGATGCTTTTAACAATATAAAGTACAAAAATAGACAAGACTACAGTACTCTCCTTACAGGCGCAACCCCTCAGCATGTTTCAGAATTCCAAAAGTCAATCCTAAATTTTCCTTGAAAGATCATCCTCGTGTGAGACCTAGTTTTGACCCCCTAATCGAAAGTTTTCATTTATAATAAACCGTCGTCGTCGACTGGTCTCGCCCACTTCCTCTTCCTTTCTTTTCTAATTTCACTACTTTCACTTTCACTTTCGTGTCCGGACGTTCTCTCCCTAGCGGTCAACTACCCCCGATAGCCACCCCGTGTTGTCAGCTGTTATTACTTACAATTCTTGAAAGAAGCTCGGATTTGCTGGCTGCAAAATGTCTAGCAGTGAAAGAACATTGTCATGTCGGAACGAGGAGAGCATCTTGATTTCTCGAAATACTCGTTTACACGAAGCCAAGTTTTGGAATACATTTGGCATCTTCTTCAGTGCTACTCGCTTTCCACTTCGAGGATCTGTGACTGACCTGAAAAAAGGAAAAAATATTATTTGAAAAAATTTTAAGTTTCGAAAAAAACTTACCAAACAACTCCAAAAGCACCATAGCCAATAGGCCTGTCTGGTTGGGAATCTTGTACTGGAGGCTGGTAGAATGGTTGGGCGGCTGCCAGAATGGCATTTGAAGAGACATGTGCCACCTGAAACTGGAAAAATCAAATTAACTTGGAGTTAGGATTTCAGATAAATTTGAAATTGAAATTTTTTTAAAAATCCTACCCAAACGAATTTCCGTAGATATTCGATTAGAGATTCAATGATTGCCACCAGAATCATTGTTTTAAACACAAATGTACAATGGCTTCAGTGCCAATAGTTCTAATGTTAGCGAAAGTACACCTAGATCAAAACGAGACGCAGACCGGGGAGCACGAGGGTCTGATTCAGTCACGTGGTGTCTGAATTTGAAGACAGGAGGTGTATGTAGAAACGTGTTTGAATAGTGAAAAGAGATAGAAATATACGTAGTATTGTTCTGGGCGATAGCAGAAGGGCGAGGAAACAAAGAAGGAAGCAAAATCAGATTGGCATCAGGCGAAAGATTATTGCCACTGGAACCAGCGTATAGGAGGAAAAATAAACCCAAAATCGGATAGTCGCTCGTAGGCAAAAATGTTCCCCGTGGTTCGACAGTGGTGGCGCCACCAGCAGCAGCAGAGTTTCATTGAAAGGAAGAAGAGAGAACCAGAGAAGAAAGCAAAACACAGAGTGTAGCCGGTTAGCATGCTTGGAAGAGAGCGGGGACGGACTGATCATCTGATCTTATCATTATGATACTGAACCTGCTCTGTGTGCGCTGTCTCAAGTGCCGAAAATGATTATCGCTCCCTTTCAGCTGACCGTCTCATGAAAAAGTCAACTGATTTCTTCGTCTTTGAGGGGTCATTTGATGAGCAAAAGCTAGATAACTAGAGCTAAGAGTTCCAAGAGTTCGTAGAACGAGATTTTCAAAAACATGTTTTTTTTCTCCGGCTAGTTCAAATAATGTCCTTGGCGAGGGGGAAATGCTTTTCTTGGAGTTCAGAATCAATTGATGGTTCAAAAAAAGAAAGAAGCAACAACGTAAATACCCTCCCTCACACGACGACGTCTTCATGTGCGCGCGTACACACACGTGCGTCATTTTCTGAGAACCGAACATCATCAGCTGAGTGAGAGAGAACGTCTATGTGTCATGGATTTTCAGAGAACTTCCGTTTTCCATTCGCGGGGAGAGCGTTACTCATAGCCGTTCCTGGTAAACAGTAGGGGGCGTTAAAAGCAAGAATTTCGAACTTTTCGATTTTTGTTATTTTCAGATTGGGTTTTTAGTTCGGAACCAACTTTTTGAATCCTATTTAAATGTCATAAACTTTAAGAGCCTCCTCATTACATTAATAGGACTGTGCAAACGAGAGAGGGGATAATAGAAAGTGCAACACGCGCATAAAAAAAGGACATCAAGACTTTGGAGTGCTGCCTGGTGCGTCCGGACACAGAGGGGGCAAAGTACGTGTCATCAACTAGAGATACCAGTAGGATCAGAACAGAAATTCGTTTTTGATTAATTTCTTTACCAATTATCAGTAATTTTTTTGAAAATATCAAATTTTGTAATGGAAAATGAACAAACCTGTGGTTGGGTGGGAATTTGCGGAACTTGCTGCTGTTTTTGAGGATTTTTCTCATAGCACGTCGTCGAGCCGACGGCTGCCGGGTGTGTATGTGATACCAAAGCCATGTCACCTGCAAAATGCATAAAAATGAATAAAAAGTATAAATAATGTATAATTAATTCATTAATTTTGACCTGTTTTCTAAAATTAATTACCATATGATAAATCCCTCATTTTTTGAAAGATGTGTTCGTCTTGAAAGTTTTGAATCTTGTCAGAAGGAGCTTCAAATAAATTAAAAATGATTTAGAAGGTCAACGAAGCGATTTAAAGAAGATGTTGAAGATTTCAAAATATAAATTAGTTTGGGTTTAAACACACACACACACAGGGCGTCGTTACTCAGTCTGTGTGACAAAATGTGGGTGTGATGGTGGTGGGGGCCAGAGAAGGGGAAAGGCGGGCCCGTTGTGTGTGTGGGGCTAACCTTGAATGCCAGGCAGTTCCTCTTCTCACTCACACCACTACCCAACACCGAGAGAATCAGACACAATGAGGACGAGGCGGGATAAAGAGAGCCAACGGGACCAAGAGACGCAGCGAGAGATACTGACTACTACTGGTCTTCTTTTGCCCCCTGTGGGAGAAGACGATGAACCTTTTGGAGGAGGAAGATGAGACCGAGAAAAATAAGGAGGAAAAATGGAAGAAGTCTAGGAGGAGGAGGACCACGCCCTATATATTCAAATGTCTTTGCACTTTTTGTATATCTGCTCTCTACGACTTCCGAGAAGCTTGAACCACATAGTACAAGTTCAGAGCAGCTCTTCTGAATCACCCACAAGGCTATTCAATTCAAGGGCGATTGTCCTGAAAGTAGATATTCGGGGCAACACCTGCAAGCTAAGCCACCAGAAAAAAGGCATTAGAGAAGATCAAAATTCAGCTAGCTCTTTTTTTTCTCAAAAGTCTGAATGGGTGGGTTTCTGTGAATTCATTGACGTCTAATGCTGCTTCTTCATGACGTTTACGCCTTCTTTCCGGTAAGCAAACATCGAATAAAAACATAAAGAAAAATTGCTCCGCACAAATTAACATATGACGAACTAACCTAGAAATAAGAAATACATAGTTGGAGTAACATATGCTATATGACGCAATTTGATTTAGTCGGCGGGGCAAACATATTAATCGAATAAAATATGAATATGTATGAAAAAGATTCTAGTCCTAGAAGAATTGCTCATCTTAGAATTTGAATGATGTTGTCAAGACGACGTTACAAACAATATAGAATTTCGCAATAGAAAAGATTTCTTAGAATCCGAAATCAGAATTGCTGGAACTTGAGCTACTCATATTCCACGAACGAGCACTTATTCAGAAAATGATTCCGAGTATTCTAGAAGATGTCCTCGGCTTCACGAGGGTCGAAAAAAAAACAATGACAACAACAAAAACAGGCGACGAACGTTGAAAACAATTTTAGTTCTAATAGAGATAGAGAGATATATAGGGAGAGCTAGAGAAACACAAACTCAAATAGTTACTTTTTTGAAGAAAAAAAAGAACGCGATAGTGCAAAGAAGGAAAAAAGAGAGAAGAGAGTTCTAACGCACTTTTGAAGGTCGCACTGATCAAATTTGCGAGCGACAGAGAAAAGGACAGAATTAATCTTTTTTTTGGTTTCTAGTATGTTCACAAGTTCAAAACCTTACCAACTAGCTGTTGATGATGATGGAGCGCTTGTTGCTGCTGCTGTTGTTGCACCAAGTTCTGTAGGTGTTGGTGTAGTGCGAAATGGGACGGTTGTTGGATCACTGAAACATTTTCTTTGTGAGTATGGATTTTAGAAGATCTGAGTTACCGTCGGATCTTGGTAATATTGCCGGATGATGTGCCACTTGTGGCAAATGATGATGATGATGACCTGCGACTAGCTGGTGCTGGACCGATGGATGTAGTTGGTGATGGTGATGAGCTACGGCGGCAGCTGCTAATTGGTGCTCCGGAATTATAGGGATACCTGAAGAATTGAATTTTTTTAATTTTCAGCAATACCGTAAACCCTGCAATAGAAGGGCCTGTGTCAAGTTTCAGCTCAATTATCTCGATTTCAGTGGAAGATATAAAAAATCTGCCAACTGATAAAATACTTGTGATAATATGATAAACAGTTTATCAGTTGACAACATTTCGATATCTTTGACAGGAACCGAGATAAAATGGCTCTTCTATTACAGGTTATCCGGTATTTGAAATGATTTGATAAGCTTGATTTCTGACATGTTTTTCTGGGCATAAATGAGGATGAGCAATGATTTCTGAACACTTTTGATCAGTTAAAAATTTTTCAAAATGCAAATTGATCTACGAACAAGAGCGATCTCCAAAGTTTTAAGAAGCCTTTTTTCTTGAAGATTAATTTTTTTATTATGATAAATAGCCTTTAAATCTCTTTTGGTTCATTTTTATAATTGATTTCAAAGCAATACTCACCTTGATTCAAAATCTGCTGTTGTCTGGAAATGAGGGCTGCGTGCGCTGCGGCAAGATCGTAGAGCTCAGTCGACGATGAGCTACAGCCGGATGAACTGCTTGAGCCTGGAAATCAGGAAGACATTATTACAAGGAAGAGTTTGGAACACACACAAAAAAAAGAAAAGAAGAACATAAAAAAGAAACTAGAGAGTTATTTATTCATGACGACGACTTCTTCTTTCTTCTTCCTCTATAAATCAGAAAAAGGAAGAAGAAGGAAAAAAAAAGAAAAAAAAAAGAAGAAGGAAGAGGAAGCTAAAAACTACCACCCTCGTACAAAATGACTCATCCGATTTTTCAGGTAGTAGTTCATTTTGGAGTTCTGAGGAAAAGAGAAAATATGAGAAAATGAGGAATAAAAGGAACAAACATGGAGGAGGAGGAGAATCATGGAATGTGTCCTCCGTGTCTTTCTGCGAGACGAGAACGATGAAGAAGAAGAAGAAAGTGAATCCGAAGATAGTACGCATCCTCCTCTCTTCTTATTCCAACTATCCATCCTCGCGCACCACCAGCCAACACCGTTTTCGTCGCGATGGTCTTCGTTTACCAGTCTGCGTCTGCGGTACCATCTCGGATCCTGTGCGCGCACGCACCGCCTGGGAGACCGACTGACTGTGTGCTAACAGAGAGAGAGAGAGAGAGAGAGAGAGACCTCCTTGTCCCTCACTACCTGCCTCCGTACCACGTACATTGGGTAACTCCCGCAACGGCTGTATCCCTCTGTGAGAAACCGATGGTTTCGAAATATTTCAAGGATAATGGTACGAGGTCGGCTGACACCAATGTGAGAAGTACATAGTAAAGTTTTATTATGGGATAGAACCGGAAGGCCCGCAAGGATAGAACCGGAAGGAGTACAAGGCAGAAAAACTAAAATATCAAGAATCTTTGTAAATTTAAAATAAAGAAACATAAATAAATATCGGTAATCTACAGTTTTATCACTGATTAATGAGGCAAAAAATTCGGAGGGTGCAAGAATTTAAGGTTCGGAGTACAAAGCAATTCAGGGGTACAAAATCCTCAATTCGTGTGTTCAAATGAAAAAAATTTGTATTTTTTACCCAAAAATCACTATGTACCTGCCGAATTATGTGCTGTTAAATGATACGGTAGACAAAATTATCAGAAAGATGAGAAATGCGAATCTAGAAATTGAGAAAAAAAGAACTTTCATCACCCACGTGGCACAAGAAGTTGTTCCAACGAACGAACAAATCAAATTAACGAAAAATGACTTTAACAAAAACCGGATCTAGATGTAGCCTTTTACTTCTGATTCTACTTGCCGCACCCCAATGAGATGCCAAATTGAATGGAATTCTACGGAAAAGCAGCTGATCGAAAAACAAATCGGATCAAGGCATACGGTACTCTCGTAGACTTTTTGAAAACGAGCGACGCTACAGCTGATCGGAAGCTAACAATAGGGGAGAGCCGGAGACGAGTAAAGCAGAAGAGAGCGTGTGAACTTGAGAGAGTGCAGAGAAACAAATGAACGACCACCCAGCAGCCAGCAGACAGACGAACCACGAATTCGAATAGTATGCAGGGCAGCCAGTGGCCACTCTTCTTGAAGAAACATTAACTAGACATGAGACGCAGAGAACACGACGGGCGAGAGAATGGTCAAGCCTGAAGAGACGGCAGAGACAAGTACTCACACATCTGACTGACCACTCAAATGGCGAGGAAAACGGCCGGGAATCGAGGAGAAGACAGTTGGGAAGAAGCAGAAAAGATGAACTAGGGTCTCCCGAATTGCCTGACTGCCTACTACTGGAGATGCCCAGCTTCAACACATAAACTACTACTATTACTACGATTTCGCGTTTCAAATTTGCATTTCGAATGAGTGTTCGGGGCTAATTCCAATAGAGTGCTCGATGGCATTGTTGGGAAGAAATATCTGAGTTTTTCTTGGTTAAAGAAATGTAGAAGCTGAGGACTTCAGAAAACGAAAAAAAGAAAGTTGCAGATAAATTCGTTCAGATTCGCCCGCAGATTGCAGACGAATCTAAAGTAATATCAGAGACGAGGAAGAGGACTGCTATATGTGGTGTATTTTTGTTGTTGTTATTGTGGCACACACGGGGCAAGAAAAAAAAACGAAAGCTAGCAAAAAAGAACGCCGACTGCTGCTTTTTTGGGTCGACGACTACTATACAAGAAGAGGAAAAGACGAAGAAACAAACAAAAACCGGCTGGATATTTAGTTCAACAGATTGAGCAAAAAAATTTGTTATTTTCATTATTCAGAGGCCGTATGCAAGAAAGTGGAAAACCATTTTCCGGTGTTTGGAAAACGATTTTTTGATAGTTTGGAGAGAATTTTCACAGTGGTTATATTCACTTTTAGTCATTTTTCAGCCCAGAATCCATTTTAAAATGGGAAAAATCTGTTAAAGCTCTCAGAAAACCATTTTCCAAACACCGGAAAATGGTTTTCCACTTTCTTGCATACGGCCTCAGGGGTCGGAAGAATATGGTTTTGCAGCCAAATCACAAGAATTAAAAAATGGAGAAAAACAATTTATGGCGAGTAATACTGTAGTCAAAAGTACGCAATATCGCGTGAGGTGTGTTGCACGAAAAATTAAAGATCGCCGAAATTGACTAGAATTATCGGAATATTGGCAATTTTTACCGATTTCGGCCGAAGTATTCTAAAAATACTTCGAAATTTTGAAAATTGGAATCTTTTCCGGTGTCGGAATAGAAAAAAAGTAGCAGGAAAAGTCGACATGAATTGATATTTAGAATTAATTTCGTAATTCTGACCGAGTAATTTTTTAAACCTTATAAACTTCGAAAATTGAAATCCGTTTTGGTTTCAGGAAGAAAAATGCCTACAATATTTTTGAAAAAAAAGAGAAAAAGTAACAGGAAAATATGCATCGTATAGGTAAAACAATAAAACCAATGTCAAGCAATCTCAAAAAGTGACACCTCGAATTAGATTCAAAAACAAATGACAACCTCCACTGTCACTAACCATCATTTCTCTTCTCAACACCAAAAATGTTGCGACAAACAAGGAGACTGATAAACTACTGATAAGTCGGTGAATAGAAAAGAGGCCCTGAGAGCGCACCGCGCAAGTCTTCAAGACCCCAGAAAAAAAATCGTAGTTGGACAACAAAAGCCAGGCCGCAGGATGATGGGAGAGCTCTAAAAATAGCCCGGATCATTTCTAAACATAGAAACGAAACGCAACGAATCGAGCGGTCTTTCCGGTACAGAGCACGGTCCAGGGGCGCATGCACACGGAAACCAAGCGTCCTGGGGCGGAATGTTTGTTGTTTCTATCATTTCTCCGTTCACACTCTCTCTCTCCCACTCGGTTTTCTCTTTTCGTCAGTTCAGATTCTATTTTTATCCGCGCAGGGGGTCGCTCCGTGACTCGACCGTTTCTATTCGTGTCCTGCCCCCCTTCGGAAAATAGAAATTAGAAAATAGAACGATGCGGAGAGCGAAAAGAATCTTCTCTTTGAACACTGAGAAAGGGAGCAAACTTTCAAACATGCAGATGCATGAGTTCATTGTTTGTGCAATATATGTCTACTACATTCCATTCAAAAAAGAAAAGGGATTCGAAAAGGTTTTCGTAGGGATTGTCGCATTCCGAACTACTGATGAGAATGGTCTAAAAAGTTGGTATCCAGGGAAGAAACACGAAATTTCGGAAGTGAAAAGAAAGGAAGTGAATATGAGATGAGATACTTTCGCAAAATTGAAAGCCGAACGAACTTTCTCTTTTTTTTGTCATCTCATCATTTTAGCTTTCACCTCGCCGCTTTTCCAGAAGTACGCCTTCTTTAGCAAATTGTCTATATTCGATTATTACGTTGGGAAGAAAGCGGCAGATAGAAACCAAAAAGAAGCTTCTGCTAAGCAAACGAGGAATGGAATGTAGTCGTCAAATAGGTTGCGCGATCAACGTCGTCAGCTGACTAACAGATGAGAAGGCAGGGCATACTGTATTGAAGAGAGACGAGAAAAACAAGGAAGAAAACGAATAGAAGACGTGGAAATGCGACGACGGCAGAAGAGGGAGAAAGGCTTATCGAACAGGTCTCCTTGCGATTCAACGACGACGGTGAATTGCTTATTCTTCTCATCGATTCGGCTTCACATAGCGAATGAATTGAAAACGAGGGCAAGAAGTACTTATGAAGCTTATACAGTACTATTCCTCCGTAAAAGTGTGGAATTCGTGGGGGGAAGAAACTGGGAAGAGAGAAATTCAGGGAAAAGACAGAAAATGAATAATTATTTCAAGAGAAAGATTAGAAAAATCACTTGGCACTGCGCCAAGAAACTGATTTCTATTGAGTCTGCAGACACTAATGCGTACAATGCATTTTACTATACGACAAAACCGTATGACTGGTAAAATTCAGAATTCAGAAAATTTTTCGATAGATTTAAAAAAAAGAATGAATACAATATGTTACATTTTCAAAAGAAGAGTCACTGTTTTTATACGATGTTAACCCGAAAAACATTTTAATCATATTTTCAGAACTTTAACCCTATTCAGATGGTCAATATATTCCGAAAACCAGAGATCTAAAATTCGAGATTCAAAAAAAATAGTACAGCTTCTAGGTGCCATAATCAACAGCGACTGAGTAGTATTTAGAACAATGACAATAATCAACTATTCGACCCTCGACGAGGCTCTTCCCATTTTTGGCTCACACAGACGGCAGATGATAAGCAAATAAGCGACAACAACAACAACAACAAGTGAACTGAAAACAAGTCTGGGGAGAGAATTCGCTTCTAGAGAAGAGATGGGAGATATTCGAGGGGTTGAAAGGATGTGAGGATACATTATCACACTGTGTTCGTCTCCGCGAATTCCGAAATTTCCCCCTCCAGACAACAACTCAAATCCATTGTGAAATTTGTGAAATTGCCACCGATTGACTCTCATTTATATTCAGAAAAGAGAAAGGGGACAGATGGCATAACAGATGACCGAAAAGTCACAGAAATGTGACAAATTTCATGTAAACTTTGAATTTGAAACTAAAGTACGAACTTTTTGGGTGAAATGTGGCATTTTTAGGACAAAAGTGTCATCAAAAGAACTATTAAACTTCGTTCACATGTCAATAAAAAAGGTTCAAAGTGTCACCATCAAGACTATTTTTGTGAAAAAGTACATTCTAATCAAACCACAGGTGTACCAATTGCACTATCTGCTGTTCTTTGAAAATTAAAGACTATGAGGAGCAAGAGAGGCGCAGAGAAAACACGAGTAAAATGACAATAAATGTTACGCTCTCTCTTATGGTACGGGTACCAACCGGCACTCAAACCCGAAAACCACCCCAATTGAGTCAATAGATAGACACCATCCTGGGGGTAACGGTCGGCGCCGAGCCAGAGAAAACAGGGAGAGATAGAGAGCAGGGAAAAAATTAGTTGCTTTTTTTTTGTTAGATCAGAGCAAAAAAAATGATGACGGTAGGCGGAGATGGACTAGAGTGGTGTGGTGAAAACGGACGGAAAAGTGTGAACAAAGAGCAAATCGAAAGAAAAAAACGGTGTGGGGAAGGAGGGATGGGGGGAGAGAAATTGTAAATTGAGCAAGAAAGGGAGATAATGATATCGGGAGGATCAAATTTGATCCTGGTTGGAGAGGGTTCAAGTACTATAGGAGTTGATCGGATCTGTAGGAATCTTGCAATCAAAAAATATTTGGAAAATGGAATTTTGATATGAATTTCTGTTGAATGTAAGTTTTACTTAATTATTGTTGCATGTATTTTAGCAATTTCGGTATAAAAGTTATGATCCAACTGTCAGGATACCTCTAATAGAACGGCATTATTAATTTTTAACTTTGAGCTAAATTATCTCGGTTTCTGTGAAAGATACCAAAAAGCAATCAACTGATAAAATATTTCTGATTTTATGCTAAACAATTTATCAGTTGACAACTTTCTTGTATCTTTCACAAAAACCGAGATAATTGAGCTTAAAGTTGAGGGTTTGGAGGACAATAGAGTTTTTACGGTAATCTCTCTTGAAGTGGGAGATTTTTTTTACACTTTATTTTCAGAACGCAATTCGAAAAATGACTATAGAGATGTTAAAGTTTTGAATTTGTATTTGATCTATTTCAAAATTTTGGAATTCGTTTAAAACAAAATATAAGTTTATTAGAGCTCCAGATTATTGAGCATGAAACTTCAAACAATGAAATTCGAGTTCTGAAGGTTTAAAAATCAAAACAAACATACGAAACAAGATTTACAGAAAAGAACAAAAAATTAATGAGAAACTGGTCAATTTGCAGAGTACCGTACTTCTTCTAATAAAATCCCACTTAACCCATCAACTTTGAGCACTATTATCTCGGTTCCTGTGGAAGATATCAAAAAGTGGTCAATTGGTAAAATGTTTTTCAAAATAAAAAAAATTTTATTAGTTGACACGATTTTTCTACCTGTTACAGGAAATAAGATATATGGGCTCAAAGATGACGGTTTTTCAAGTCTAATTTAGAATGGTTCTAGAAAGTTCTGAAACTACCATCAATCAACGAAAAAAAAAATCTAGAATAATACCGGAAGTGAAACTGGACACTATATAGCAATCTATGGTTTACGTCATATAGCCTGTATAGGTCATCTTTCATGAGAACCCAAAGTCATAAATAACTGAAACTATTCAGATCTTCCTTCTAGATTCAATCAAAAACCCATCGATGGAAAGTGAGATCTCTCTCCACTTGAAAAGTTGCCCCAAAAAGAACGTAAAAGTGCATTGGGCCGTTCACTAATGATGTCGACTAAAGTGGGCGGAGCCTGCACTCCTGACGTGCTTTTCAAACGTTCCAGAAAGAAAGTGTTGGGAGAAAGAGGACTTTTTGCCTTTTCGAGGACTAGTTTTCTCTCTATGATGACGATGATGATTTGGTCAGAAAGAGAAAAATGCGCTTGCTTCTTTTTATTTTTGCCGTACTTTCTTTTCTTTCTGTATGTTTGTCTCTCTGTGTGTGCATTATGTTTGCGCAACGTCCGCAATTCCGCGCCTTTCGACCGCAATATGATGACGACGATTCGCGTTGGTTGACGGAAAAGGAGAAGAACGTTCCGCTGAATATACTGTAAATTGGATACGACAGAGAAAAAGAACTGAAAATCATAAAATTCCCTCGTTTCGAAACTTTTTGCAATATGCGTATGTGTATGCGCATGTTTCCTGAACGCTCTCTTGAACTTTCCGCACAGGAAAGGCTTGTATAGTGAGGAGAAAACAGTACAGTAGGATTACGGTAGATGCTCTAGTAATACTGAAATCGGCATTTTTAAATTTGGCGCAAAAAATGCGGGTGTTTCAGTGGAAGGGAAACAAGGTGTTTAAACCTGAGCCTATAATTTTTTTTCCCTCCGGACTTTTTTCAAGTTTTATGATTTTTGTTTAAAATTATAGGCTAAAACGGCTTGTTTCCTTTCCACTGGGACATCCGAAAAATGGCGCCAAATTCAAAAAAAAAATTAGAGCTGTTGAAGAGAAACGCCGAGGGACGTGGCCTAGAGTCCCACAACGACAACTACCGTAACCTAAAAATATGTTTATCATCCGGATTTATTTTTTCGATTTTCACTGCTTTTCGTCGAGTTTCAAGTAGTTTTTGCCTAAAGTGAAGTTTTGATAGTGAAAGAATTAACTGAACACTTCAAGATAGTGAATCCGAAAAATGTTAGGCTACGGTAGTTGTCGTTGTGGGACTTTGGCCACGTCCACCATATGAAGCAAAACAGGATGAAACAAATATAAAATTTTTCAAAAATAAATCTAGTCGATCAAGATTGTTCCGTTTGACTCATTAATCTCTAAAGTCACTCAAAACATTTTTCAAGGTGAAAACCCATGAAGACAAACTGAGTGATTTTATCTGAACCAATCACCAAAGTTTGTCTTCTAAAATATCACTTTTCGTAGAATGATGAAACTTCGCCCTACTGATGACATTATTTGGAATCACTTGAAAAGTTGTGTTCGTCGTGTCTCATCCCCCCCTTCCAACCGGATTCCCCACCTAGCCGACCGGAATCTTCATCCAATTATTATTATTGGTTGGCCGCGAGGATTCACGTGATTGGTACCCTTCAAGCATCCAGAACTTCTTCGTATCACAATCATAAAAAGAAGATTCTTGAAGGCTTCGTTGAAAAACGAAAACCGTCACAGTCACGATGGCGACGTCATCGAAAACGAAAGATTATTGCGTAAACAACTTAGTGAACCAACAACACTAGAATAAATACAAAAGTAGTGAATACAGAAGAATAAGAATAAGAATGAAAAAGAAAGTAGTAGTAGAAAAAAAAGCAAACGTCGTCAGTCATCATAGTAGACGTCAGAAAAGAGAAAAAGTAGAAGAAGAAGAAGCTTCGGATGAATTTGAACTGGTTTCGGATTGTTGGGAAACAAGGAGAAACATGGGAGAATGGAAAAAGATAATTAAGTTTCTAGACCTTATAATGAGTTACTGTTGTTAGAACAAAAAAGTTTTAGGGATCTGAGCATACCATAGAATTTGAGAGTTTACAAAAAATTGAATAGTCTAAAAAATGGTTTCCAAAATTTGCAATTGTATTGGATTCAAACTTCCTAAAAAGCTCAAAAACGCATCCTTTATGGCTTCCATTCCGGGCGGATTTCAGCCGCCCGTCGCCCAGTCGATGGGTGGCGGACGGGCGGCGGACGGCCCGTTAAAGGTGACGGGTGTTCTTCGGACAGCCTATCCGAAATGAAAAGCCTTATAATTTGGACATAGTTGGTTCTCTTACAAATTGAAACCGCTCTAGTAGAGACCACTAGAAGACAAAACTTTATTAGAACCTTCTTGAATCTGACGACACAGTTTTCAATTTTCCAGAGCGGTGGACTAGTTCCTATAACAATTGGTAAAGAGCCAAGCATAAAAAGAAACATAAAAGAGAAGCTCAAGAATCTCAAGAAAACCAATGTCCAAGTAAATGTTCGCTCAAAAAACCGCTCGGCGCGATTGCGCTCCGGTGGTAGAAATACAGTCTGACAATCTGTCTGTGACGACGACGTAGACGACGAAAAGGCATGGAAGCAGCAGCGACGCGGTAGTAGTGGCGGTACATGTGATGTATATTTGCCTGTTTTCATGTTTGTACACACAGTGACAGAGGGAAAATTTTAGGGAGGCAGAGAAAAAAAAGAGACATACGTACTCGGCTTATGTCTTTTTTTTCTGTGATTGGGAACGACTGACAGTGACAACTGATTGCTCATGTTCCCATGTTCGGAGGAACAGTCTCCAGGTTTTTGTCATGGAGAAGATCTATGATTCTTGGATCCCAAAATGGTAGGACTACAAGAAAATTCTCCGAACAACCAGAACCAATTATAAATTAGAAATATCATATTACGGCAGATTTAGAAAGTATGCTGATGGATTAGAAATATGGTTATGCAATAAAACATTCATGTGGACAAATAAGTTTACATAACATTATGATGAGCTAGAATTTCTCCGAGTTAGTGTTCAGAAAATCCGAGAAATCCTGATTAAAGTCTGTACTATCATAAAACTTAAGAAAAACGATGTAATGGGCTCAAATTGGATTAAAACAATTTAAAAAATTCAATAGTAAACTGGCCAAGTTTCATACTATTTTATCAACTTTGAGCTGAGTTATCGCTTGTCAAAGTTGCTTCATCTCATAAAACGATTCAAGAAATTAACCAGGACGAAGAGTTCAGAAACGATTTCTGAACGAGTTATCAAGAAGAGAAAAAAAATAGAATTTTAGACATAGATGTGGAAATTTTACAGGAAGTTTAAAAATCGGAGAAGATTAGCATAACAAAGAACACAAAATTAAAAAAAAGATGTCTCACCTGCGGATTCGGAGTTTCCAGCTCCATTGAACTGTCCCTCTTGGTTTCTGCCCATTGTATAACTTCTTTTCTTATTTTGTTAACTCTGTTTCAAATGTTTTATCTCTTCTTTTTTGTAGTTTTTTGTTTTATTTTTTGGTAAATACAGACGGACGGACGATGGGTTGATGCTGACTGCACCTGTAAACACCTCAAATTGTTTGTTTTCATAATAATGGGGAACCGGTTTTAAGCATTTTTGTTGGGGTTCTGAATTCCTTTGGCTTCAATCAAAAATTACTAATCGATACTTATTTTGATTTATTTTCTCAAAAACCGAGTGGTAAAATGTTGCTGATATTATGAAGAACATTCTGTCAGTTGCCCATTTTTTGGTATCTTCAACAGGAATGGAGATATATTTGCTTAAAGTTTACGGTCCGGGTGGCGTTGTATTAGAGTGTCCGACGTTGTTTTAGTACGGTGTGTAAATGGACGTTTCGACAAAAACATCGTGATTCAAGGACCCCAATTTTGTGAAACGAAAATAAATGTTACCTGAGTTTAGACACTGTAAATAGGAAAGGTTGCTGTACTACTTTTGAAAGACGGTCGGACCCGAAGAAACTGAAAATAGAAAAATAGAAAGTCGGGAAGAAAACTAAAAAGAGTAAAACCGGAAAAGAAGAAAAAGAAAAGGGAGGAATATTCGGCAACTGCCAGTTCAGATTAACAGTGGAATGTTTGATGCAGATGTGGAGTCTAGACCCAGGAGTTTTAGATTTCAGAGGATTATTTGGTTTCAGGAGAAAAAAAGCTGAAAATCGATAATTTGGAATGTCTTCTAGAGTTATCACCAGGTAAAAGATTTCAGACACCTCCAGATCCAAATAGAAATTTCCAGATTTATCTAGAAGCTTCCAGATTCATCTAGAAACTTCCTGAAGACTTCAGAATCGTCTAGAAGGTTGGAGTTCTAGAGCCTCGCCATCTATGAAGCGTTCAGAGCTCCGAGGAGCCTAAAAACCGGAAACACTTCCAAAAACTGAGGTATTACTCCTGACTTCTTCTGATTCTCGAACTTTTCCGCTCTCCCTTTTTTTCCAAAACCTCTGTGTTTCCAGATCCTACTGTACTAGTGCAATCTATATAAACGTCTTGAGGTCCGTCCTCCTTTCCGAAAAACATATACACTGACACGAAAACGAGCAGCCTACTGGGCTTCTCCTTGCTCCACCACGCAATGACATAGTGTACGTGAGCTCCGGATACTCCAGACAATAGTGTTGGGGAAGAAGAAGAACAAGAAGAAGATGGAAGCAGAAGAAGGGAGAAGTAAAAAATGAAAAGAGAAGACAATTCAGAAACCGAAGCAAATGGGAAAAGGAGAAATTGGGATACCCCTGGTTGGAATTGGAATACATTTGCACTGTCTGGAAATGAGGACAGTTGTACTTTTGGCATGACTCTTTTTCGTATTCTGGCGCAAATGAAAATTAGAGTTGAATGAGCTTTTTGATCTTTCAAACATGTGTACAAATATAGGGGAAACTGTTTCAGATGGGAAGATCAGGAAGAAGTATACAATTTTAAAAGCAGAAGGGAAAAAATAAATTGGCAGCAGAATCTTTAAAAAAAGGAAAAATCGAAATTTTCTGAACTTAATTCTATATGGGGCGATGCCCCACTGATAAGAGCATTTTCCCCGGTTTGAACGTCGAACTGACTTGTACTTTGCAGCTAAGGAAGAAAACTTAAAAACTAAATTTTCGGTGATCAGAACTTTCAAAAAATTGGAATTTTAGAAATTTTACAACCTTAAAATTTTTTGTAAAAATGTCAAAATTGAGCGAAACATTCTCCAAGCTTCTCAATTATAGAGAAAAATTCATTCAATTAGCCTTGTTAAGAGTTTTTTCGTCTGATATTGTTGAAAATTAGTGCAATCAATTTAGCTAAGCAGTAGCTTTAAAATGAGCCTAAACATAATAATATTTGAAAAAAACTTGAATATTTCAAATTCTTGGATTAAAATTCGAAATTGAGCAAATCTAGTCATGTTTAGGCTCATTTTAAAGCTCTTGACAAGCTGAGTCCGACATTTTCAATGGAATTTTATGAATTATATACTTATATTGGATATGGATCCACATGATTTACTGCACAAAATTTACATTAAAATTACATTTTGGAACTTTTGAGGATCTTCCGGAAAATCTGAGAAAATATAGCCTACAAATATTTAATGTTATAACTGATTTGCCAATATTTGTCTCCTTTCAGCTCATTTTGTGTACGTGAGGTCGTTAAAATAAGTTTGATATCACCGGAAGTCATCAAACAGAACTGGAAATATTTCCTGAATTTTTGCTGAAAGAGAACTTGGATCGAAAATGAAAATTGAAAAAATAACTAGTTAATAGATCTAAGCGAAATTTTCAAAATCCTGCACTATTTTAGACAAAAATAGGATCTGAGCAATATTTTCGAGAATTTTCGGAATCCCGGAATTTTTAAAAGCGGTGCTAGAAACCCTCTGCCTACAGTAATACTAAAAGGGGAACCTGTAAACAGTTCTCAACATTTCGCATTCCCATTTCCTCGACATTGACGAAGAAGAGAGAAAAGAAGAAGAAGCAATAAACCAGTCTCGGGGTCTGCTTTTGCCTCCTCACTCTCCTCTCGTTTTCGCTTTTTCTGAACGAATGAATACGAACGATTTGGTTTTCGTGGGTGGCGGTGGTTCGAAAAAGTAATAAACGTAAAGCGATGAGAAATTATTGGAATAGTTTTAGAAAAAACTGAAAGAAGAGGGGATTTGATAGAAAAAAGGGAAACTTGTTCAGAAACAAATCAGATCATAGAACTCTTCAGGGTACAGTAGTGTCCATGAAAAAGGGCAAGTCCGAATGGGTGTAGACTGACCGGATTAGGCGTAAAACTAGTCTAGGTGAGGATGACATGAAGAAGAGATACTCGTTTCAAAAAATGTTCGGAATTCTGTGGAATTATTCAATGTGATGAAATGGGTATATGAGTCAAAAAGGGAGAGGAAAAGGAACTTTCCAGAAAGATATAGAACATTGTATGGGGGAGGAAGTATCTCTTGATAAGAAATTCTCGTTTATTTTCTGTCATGAGGGGAGAAACGATGGCAAAGTTCACAAATGATGGAAATACGATAAAAATATGGGAAATTGAAAAAAATACCTGGCTTGAATGTTCCATACCGTACCCACTCTAGTATTAGCCCAAAAAACCGTTAACTTTGAGCTCAATTATCTCGGCTACTGTAAGAGATATCAAAAATCTGTCAACTGATAAAATCTTGTTGATTTTATGATAAATAATTTATCAATTGACAAATTGTTGATATCTTTCACAGGAATCGAGATAATTGAGCTCAAAAAGAAATTCCAAAAAATTCAAAATTTTGAAAAATTCGAAAGACCCTACACACTCAAAAATCCAAGAAATCCAAGAATCCAAGAATGAGGAACGAAATGCAGAAAAAATTCGTTTTATGAGCGAAAACTTGTAATTTTTCAAGTTTTTCAGAATTATTTTCACATAAAAAGGTCTATTTTAAATCTGAGCAAACTTTTATTACAGAGAAGGCTCAACTATGTGAAAAAGCAGATGCTGTAACTTGTATTTTTTTAGCTTTTTCAGTTTTTTTCGAAATTCAAAGATTTATATTTCTCAGATGAATCCTGACTTCAAACTATTTCTAAAAGTTCAAAAATACAGTCACCAGGAGTATTTAACATGATCGCAAATCACAAAAAGCATAAGGATTTCCTGCTCTTGTGAACAAGGTCAAACTGAATCCTCTCTCTTGGGGTCAACTCGAGAGTTTTTCATCCAGAGACACACTTCAAAGAGCGAAAAAGATTGCAGCAAAAGAGCACAAACGTTTGGGAGCGGGCCGGGAGCAAAAGCAGATTGTGAGATGGGAAGAATGAGAGATTGAGAGAAGCAGAGAAAAATAGGAGACGAGCCAATTGCTTTCGCTATTTTTACAATCAAAGAAAATTAGGAATGTTCCATTTTGTGTGTAGCAATAATTCAAAGGAAGAAGTAGAGGAGAAATTATTCAGGCTGACCAATCAGTATAAATCTTCGTGGAGCAATTCAAGTCTCGAAAACCAAGAAATTCGAGACGAGAATATGATTTCATCACAACAAAAAGTGGCAGGATCCTGACGAACAAGAATAGAAAGTATGACGTCACGAAGGCTCTTGATTTAGGGCTCTTAGAATTTTCGAGTCTAATTTTCTAGGGACCTGCCCCTCCCAGAATCTCAGAACTATTAAGAACTTTAAAATCTTAGATTGTCAGAGTATCAGCTCATCATGATGGAACTCTTAGAATTTCTGAACTTCAGAATCCCAAAAGCCCAGAGTTCCAGAAACCAAGAATTTCAGAAATCTAGGATCTTAACTTTTCAGAATTTCAAGTTAAATTGTATCAGAAGTGTTTTGGTTAGTTGACACATTTTTAGTATCTTGCATAGGAACTGAGATAATTGAGCTCAAAATCGACAGTGTGAGAGCCCTTCTATTACTGGTTTTTCGGTAATTTTATGATAGCAGTTTAGGAATTTGAGAATCTTAGACCTTCAGAAAATCAGCCTGTTATCCTAGAAATTATAGAATTTTCGAATTCCAGATTTCCTGAAACCAACAATTCCAAAAACCAAAAACTCCAAAACCCTACGATCTCACTTTTTAGAATCTCAAGCAGGTTCGCAGAATCTGAGAATATCTCAAAGAGCAGGTCAAAAATTCCGAATCCCAACAACTAGGAATTTCAGAACTCCAGAATTTCAATAAAATCTCGGATCCTTAGACGCTCAGAATTTCAACTATAGATTTCTTTGATCTTGGAATAGATCTCTGGAATCTGGATGCTCTGAAATCACAGGTTTTCAGAATAAAAGCTTTCAAGAGAACTCAAAATCCTGGAGTTTCCATTTCTCTGAATTCCAGAAATTGATGCTCTAGGACTACAAAAAACAGAAAAATCTAATGAGGTACAGTAACCCTGGGTACCATTAAAAAGGACACAACTCAACGATCGGACTACTTTTCAAAGGCATTTTTCATCGTAAACACCTCAAGTTATATGACACCTAGGTACACAGGAAGCCAAAGTTTGGACTACTATAGCTCTTGTCCTCTCTCTCTCTCTCTCTCTCTCTCTCTCTCTCTCTCTCTCTCTCTCTCTCTCTCTCTCTCACTTCCGATTACTAAATGTTCCAAAACGCATAAGAAACGAGAGTGTCCACATGGAGAAGGGACCCTAGTAGCCGGCCCTAGCGAGCCAGTCGAGAACAAGAGTCTCTCTGTTTTCTCTATTTCTTTTTCAATATTTCGTATCTTCTTTCCTCCTCTTCTTATCCGTTTTGCTCGAGGGTTCGGGGGCAGAATAAAGCAGTTGGTGTGTCCAGTGGCGTCCGGCGGCGGCACAAAAAATAGAGCAGCCCGTAGCAGTAGTATCTTCAGTATATTGGGAACAAAAAAGAAGACGAAAAAAACCCGAAGAAGAAGAAGAAGAACACATTCTTTTGGTTGTGTACGACTCCGTCGTTTTCCGGCTTTGGATGTGAAGGAGAAGAGGAAAAAGAAGAGTCAGTCTTACACTCGGAGATATATATTTTCTTTAGGTGCTGGTTTGTGTGGCGGAGATGAAACTTGAGACAAATGATGGTAGAATGCGGAGGAGCCAAAATGGAAATGCTCGAAGTTCTTTTGATTCCGGAAGAAGGAGATGTTCTACATTCTAGTTAGTGGGCGTCAGATACCTATGGGACCTCTGAAATCTTGACTTGCAGATTTCTTAGAATTAAAGAATATGAGTTATGTGGGTACTGAGACTCTAGCCTGGTCCCGCTGTTATCGTAGTTTCTGAACCTATTAGCTTCAACTCTTAAAGGTGGAGGGCATGAAAAAATAATTTTCTCGATATTCCGTTCACATCAGCCCCTCGATGAGTTTAACTTGTGGGTCCACCGTTGAAGTGTGCTCTCAAAAACCGTGGAAATCTGACTTCTGGAAATTGTTGTCTGAATAACTAATTTAAAAAAAATCAAATTCTAGCAATATAGTTTTCGAATTTTCATCAGAAACCGCTCTCTAATCCTGAGCGGACGATTGGCGGCTGAACGGCGGATGAGTAGAAACGGGCGTGCTTCTGGTGGGGGAAAGCCGACATAAGAACGTTGAAAAGAATTGAAACCTAGTCGAAATTTAGAAAATGCCTCAAAAATTAGAATGAAGTATTTCAAATCAGCTGAGCTACGGTAGTGCAAGCTGAAGCCTCTGAACGATGGGATACCGTAAACACTGTAATAGAAAACCACCTTATACTTGCACTTTGAGCACAATTATCTCGATTCCTATCAGAGATATAAAAAATCTGACAACTGATAAAATGTTGCTGATATCATGACAAACATTTTATCAGTTGACATCTATTTCATATCTTTGACAAGAACCGAGAAAAAAATCTTAAAATTAAAAGTTAGAGGACCCTTCTATTACAGGTTTTACGGTATTTCGTTTTGAACCTTCGTTCCCCTATAAATACAGTATCTTTTGATTATAGATTCTTAACATGAAACCTGCTACTATGACTCATATATTCTAGAGAGAAAAAAAACAGGGATGTGACCGGAATTCCGGAATTCCGTATTCCGGATTCAGTTTCTCGAAAAAGTCTTTTCGGACACATCTGGAAAACACCGAACACCGGCTTGTCATGAAAACCAAAGTAGAATTATTCTCGGATCATAAAAAGAACAATTTTCATCTCTCATCTATAACATTTTCAAAACTTTTTTGCAAAAAGGAAAGCGCGGGAGTTCATCGAATGATGATGACAATATATCATTGAGAGCGGTGACAAACACAGAAAACAGATGGTTTCGAAACTGACAGAAAATGTTTAATTTATGAATGAACAACATGCAGCAGCACATAAGCACAGTATGGTTAAAATAAATGGGGGAAATGACTTGGTGGAAAAAGAGGAAGAAGAAGAAACATTTGGAGACCAGGTTTTTGAAAAATGGTGGAGAATAGGAAAAAGTGAGAGAAAAAGTGAATGAGAGAGGAGGAGAGAGATGATACATTCGAAGTTGGATGGTGACATGGAAAACGAACAGGTGAATGAAGTATTGAATGAAATGGAGAATACGGAAAATGGGTTCAAATGATATTAGGAAAATGGATGAAAAAGAGGAATCGTAAGATTCAAGAAAGGGATGCATGGAGATTAGAGACTTGAAACTTTTTTTTGAACGATGAAATTGACTTTTCACATATTGAAAGTTTTTAAAACGTTTATTTTGATTTCGTCGAGTTTCAGATTCTTTTGAAATTTGTTAACTATTTTGGAACTTACATTATTTTTGAATATCTGACTTTTGGATTTTTAGAATCTCTGATTTTTTGAAAACTCTGATTTTTCTTCTGAAATTTTCCGGAATCTATGGATTTTTTGGATTTCTGAGTTTTTTGGAAGTTACGATTTTTTGGAGTTTCTAAATTTTCAGATTATTTGGACTTCTGAATTTCGGAATTTCGGAACATTTCGGCTTTTTTTTATAATTTTCTCAGTTCTTGCATTCCTGAATTTTTTGGAGTTTTGGAATCTCTGGATTTTTCTGGGTTTTTGAATGTTTCTGAATTTGAAATTTTCGGGTTTTGGAATTTCCTAATTTATGAAATTTTCTGAATTTTTCGAATTTTTGGGGTCTCTGATTTTCCGATGTTTGGATTTTGAGAGTCTCCGATTTTTTGGATTTCCGAATTTTTGGATTTTTTTCTGGAATTTTGAAAATCTTGAAATTCGTGATTTCAAAAATTTCCAATTTTGGGATTTTATGGAATTTTCAAAACCTCTGCTTTCCTGAATTCTTTGGAATTTCTGATTTTTTTTCTGTATATATGGATATCTGAATTTCTGGAATTTTGGAACCTCTGGGTTTTTATGTTTCAAAAGTTTTTCCAAATCAAAGTTTTTGAGGTGTAGCTAAATAGTATTACTGTAGTTACAGTAAAGAATATGATAGAACGCCACTTCTAACTTCCAACTTTGAGCCCATATATCTCGGTTTCTGTGAAAGATATCAGAAAGTAACTAACTGTCCAAATATTGGTGATAATATGATAAGCATTTCATCGGTTGATTACTTTTCAGTATCTTTTACAGGAATGGCGATATATGGGCTCAAAGTTGATGGCTTGGGTGACGTTCTATTAGAGTGTTTACGGTATATCTTAAGAATAGCCAGAACAGGTTTTTCATCAAGCTAACATTCAGATGTATATTTTCCAAAAGCCAAAAGACGTCACATGAGCCGAAAATTCAAATGAAAAATAGAAAACTTTTCAGAAAGAAGAAAAAAGAACACAAAAAGTTTGTGTGTGTGTGAGAAAAGGGAAATAGTTTCCAGAGCAACGATTGAATAGAAAATGAGGTTTGGAGCTTCGGAAAGTCTTTCTCGAGCACTTTGAAAAATTGGAAAAAGGGAATAAATCAACCAAAAAGAAAAGGATTTGAGTTTTGGAAGGAAAACTTGAAAGATCTTGGAACTGGAGAATGTGAAAACCAATAAACCACCCATTCCCATTTCAAGAGAAACTACCCGAAGTAAAAAAAAACGAAAAATAAAATCGAAAATCCTGATAGGAGGAAAGGGAAATTTCGCGGATTGTGAGACTATACGAGAAGGAAAGTGAAGAATTGGCCGAAAGGGAAAAATGAAAAGAATGGAAAGTGACCCTTCTTATTCTTTATTTTCTCCATCCCGAACAGTTTGTCCCGGATAACGATCGACGACCAGGAACCATTGAAAAACCGAAAAACAATCAGGAATTATTTCTTTTCCTTCTTCTCCCTATTTTTCCTATTCCAATAATCAACATTTCCCCCCTCTAAACTCTGAATGTACAATTTTATCGATTAATGATCATGTTTTGGTCTAAAAAGGACCGGAACTAACCACGTGGGTGTGTATTTTTATTAGCATTTGTTCTTCAATCTACTACCTAAAATGAAAAGGACCTAGAAACTTGGTACTTCAAATGTATAGGAAAAAAATACGTATTTTGAGCTGGAACTTTCTTCTGATAAGGAATTTAGTGATGTTTAACGATACCGTTATCACTACAGTACACTCTAGCTGAATTTAAAGAACCTTGTCGATTTCAAAAAACTTTCTTTCTTATTGTAATCCTTGAAATTCAGAAATTATTATAAGATTGGCTTTGAAGAATTAGAGGAAATCCATTTATAGACGCCCACCCAAACCTTCAATTTTGAGCTCAATTATCTCGATTCCTATGAGAGATATGAAAAATGTGCCAACTGATAAACTATTTATCATAATATCATGAATATTTTATCAGTTGACAAATTGTTGATATCTTTCACAGGAATAGAGATAATTGAGCTGAAAGTTGACGGCATCGGAAATACGGTAACAGGTTTTATTGAAGCTCCAAAAATTTACCGAATCGAGAAACTTCAAAACGGATTTGGATAAAAGAAAAATTCGGTTAAATTCAAATATTTTTTGGGTTTCATATTTTTTCTAATTTAATCGACTTTTACAGTATATACCAACCATTTAAAAAATCAATGTGTTAATAAAATTTGCATTTTCAGCCTCAGAAAGCTACCGTAACCATTTTCTTTTTTCTAATACGAAAAATCTGAGCTGGGGACGAGAAATGATGGCCATGGCCGAAGGTCCCAAAACGACAATTACCGTAACCTAAAATATTTTCCGGATTCATTCTCAGTCGATTTCTTCACTTTCAAGCATTTTCGATTTCGAATTTCTTGCGGAAAAGTATAGAAAAATCGACGAAAATCAGTGAAAAACGAAAAAAAAAGCAAATATTTTAAGGTTACTGTAGTTGTCGTTGTGGGACCTTCTGCCGCGGCCACCGGCGTTTCTCTTCCACGGCTTCGATTTTTTTGTATTATAATAATATGAAAGGTAGTATCTGATCTAAATATCAGGGAAAAAAACAACTGAAAATGTCAATTCACAGATTTTTTGAACAAAACAGGAATTCAAGAAAACGCGTTGTATGTCGAAAACTAGCGCCCAAAAAAGTCAGTACTTTCGAGGCAATCTGTCCATCATAGCTCTCTCTCTCTCTCTCTCTCTCTCTCTCTCTCTCTCTCTCTTTCTCTCTCTCTCTCTCTCTCTCTCTTTTTCACTTTTTCCCTCTTGTTTCGACCGCCTGTCGTTTGACCGAAAAGTGCTGAGAGCGGAAAGCAAAAATGATAAGAGATAACGCTGGAAGAAGAGACGCAGATGAACACGAAGCAGAGAGGAGTGGACGAGAACTGTACACGCCACTCTCACCTCTTTTCTCACTTTTCCCGCTCTCTAATACACCTGTGCGTTGTCTATATGTGGGGATGGTGGTTGTGAAAATCCTAGCAAAGTTTCTGAAAGTTGATATGAAAAACCTTCTCACAGTTTCATCAAAGAACCATTTAGACAGGCAAACACGCACACACAAATATAGTACATATACATTTCGAGATGGACCGGGGGCACAAAAAAGATGTGGGCCGAATTGGGAAGAAATGAAGAGGGAGAAACTGTCTATTACAGTGAGAAAGGTAAAATAGTTTAGGCACATTTGAGGAGAGTTAGACTTCTAATAAATAATGATAGAAATAGAGGGTAAAACTCAAAATGATGCAATTGAGTTAACTTTTGAGCAAAGAAGAAATGACAAAAAAGGGAGACACGATAGTTATTGAACTTTTCAGATCATAGTATGAAAAATGAAATGAATTTTTAAGCCAGGTATTGGTACTCGTCATTCTGATCGGTTCTCTGGATGTACATCTTTTCTATCAGATCCTCGATACTCTTCTTGATGAATGGAACATCTGGAGTAAATCTTCCTTTCGTCTGGTCCATTATCTGAAAATCAAATGATTTATAGGAAATGATAAACATTTTTAGAAACTCACTTCTGTGACAAGAGCATTGTGTTTCAGCACTTTCCGAGTTTTCATAATTCTGACTATGGCACATTCCATGTAGTATTTTCGGTCTTGCGTTACCTGGAACTAACATAAACCGTTGTCAGCCGGCAAGCTCTTCACTACTAGTATATTTAAAACTACAGCTAACAAGGGAAAGGATAATGCAACTTACTGTGTTAGCCACAGATTCCTGTTCCTTCTCAACAACTTTGTTAACTTGTGGAGCTTGAAGTCTGAACTTCATTCGTCTTGCGGTCATCGACATGTTCAATCGGACAATAGAATCGGTGGTCAATGCTTGATCATCACAGGTGAGAATCGACACATCGAGAATTGTACGGAGCGTTTTGAGAAGATAATCACCGGAAACTCCAATCTCTTCTCCAATATCCTTAACAGAAATCGCATCCCGTCGTTCAAAGCAAAGAACTGCTGCCATTTGATAAACATACATTTGTGCAACATACTGTTTGTCCAGATATGTAAGACGAACATCTCCTTGTGACATGTTATACAACCAAGTCAGTTTGCGTCCATTATGTTTTCCAGTGTAGAACGTTTCAAATTCTTGAATAACAGGCAATAGAACATATGGCAAATGGAAATCGGCGACGTCTTGAGCGGTTTGTTGGTTTGTATTGGTGCTCAGCTGAGGTGCATTCAGTGGCCAGCTTCCAGCTTGAAGTACCAAAGCTTGGGTTGGCACAAACTTTGTTCCAGGTCGGGACGATTTGATTTCCGCAATGTGTTTGTCAAATGTGGAGGACAGTTCTTGACTCAATCCGATATCCGTGAACATGCGAGAGAGTTTGCTGGTGAATTCGTAGCCACACGCCTGCTTCAGCTTATTTATCATCACTTCCTCAGCATCCATTGAAACTGAAGTGCTAGCTATGAGACGATTGGCAAGCATTTTAGAATAAAACTTCTGGAAGATATCCTTGTCTTCGATGTAGCGGAAAATGACTATTGCGTTTCCAAGTTTCGTTTCCAAATCTGACTCAGACAGCCCTTTGGTCGACTTCTTTAACAAACTGTCGGTGTATCGAGCAAGTCTTTCACTAGCTTTTGGAACAGTCTGTCCAAACTCCTTCGAATTTACAACTCCTTGAAGAGCCTTATCAAGTCCACTTGAAAACTCGCCATCTTCCATAAACACAACGGTTTTCATATCGTTGAACTTATTGTACACTTTCAAAACGTTCTCGACGAACTGTTGAGGAACATTCTCTCCGGTAAGCCCAGAAACCGCCTCGAGTCCCTTCTTCTTGACATACTCCTCGAATTCTTTGACCATAACTGAGAGTCCAGCTTGAATGGGTTTGAGAAGACGATACATGTTGCGAAGATCCTTGTTCTCCTCGTTAGTTATCAAAGCATGGCAGACGGAGTGCAGCTTATCTTTGTGCGCCTTGATCATGACTCTTTGACACAGAGAAATTATTTTTGAGACCGAAGACTCGTGAAGATATTTTTTTGCACGCAATTCTTCCTGTTCCAAAAGAACAATGACTTGCTCCATGTACTGACTACAACTGAGTTCGGAGAGCATTCGTTGTGCCAGTGTGGAATAGTATGTTTCTGTGTCAAGGAGAAGTCTGAAAAATTGAGAGAAGCTTAATAGATCCAAGGGATTTGAAGGCTTACGGTTTCTCGATACTTTCCACGTAGAACGCAGTGATTGACTCCCGTGCCTTGGGCTTCGTTCCTGTCTCTGGTACAACATCAAAATCGGTTTCCTCCATTTTGACAAAGCTATTGATTACACTCGAAACGACATTTGCTTCTTGTGGAAAGTTGCCCTTACGATCACTGTCGATCGATACTAGAAGGAATTGTACAAGTTGTGGAAGAATGCCTTTGACAAGCTCCTCTTTCCAAATTTCAAGAGCGAGCTGGAAATTCTTTTGTTTTGTTGTCGAAATAGAATATTTTGGTCAATAAAAAAACTCACACATCCAATTTCCTTAACATCTGGAATCTGAAGGAACGCAGCGTACTGTGCAAAGTTGTCCAGATCGGTGCATCGCTTTTGTTTCACGAATTGTTTGTTTAAATAACTGAAATTAGAAAAAAAAGTCTAATAGGTTTGATCAGGGGAAACACATACCCAAACAAGCGATGAATGAAAATCGCACCTTCGTGAAAGACTTCCCACATTTTGTTGTATTCTTGAATCAACCGATCCGGGTCAACTTCATTTATTTGCTGCCGTTTCTCTTTTACATGTTGCATTATGCACGCTTTCACCTGAAACGGTTCATTCAGATTAATTCATAGAACTCCATTTAGCAAACCTCTCCGTATAATCTCTCGCTGAGTGGGGTTGGAATCGATACACAAATGTCGTAGACATCACTGAAATGTACTTTTTGTTTTTATATTTTTGAAAAAAAAAACCAACCTGAATTTGTGGTGCCAATGAACATTGGACATCGGCTTCAAGTTCAGAATGTCGATAATTGCCGGTCTAAGCTGCACCCAAACTGTATCGAAATCGACTACTTTCGGTTTTAGAGAATACATGACTGCTTCGGTGAAAGTTAGTCGTCTGGAACTTTGAGCAAAATGAGTTGAAGAGTGATGATGACAATTGGCGAAAAATTCCGAAAATCGATAAGACGATATAGAACGAGTTGAAAGCAAGACGAGTTAGGTCGCAAGTAGACTACCAGTTAGAACACAATAAATTTTAGAGTTTTATCTAGTTGATGAATTGATTAATAGATAAAAACCACGTGACTACTGAATGAAAATCATCTCGAGTCTTAGAATTGACACACTTGAAAATTTTTTTAATGAAAATTAAGAGCTTATGAAAACAAATCTGAAGAAAATAACGAAATTACATGAAAACATACCCTTTCTTGGCGCCCGGCTCCTGAACACCTAAATCAATGGAAACAGGTGCCCGCCTTCGACCAAATGTCGTGCGATTCGATGTATTTTGTGTATCTGACGCCAGTGTTGCTGCGGAGTGTGAACCTGAGACCGGTTTTAACTTGAGAATAAGGAAGCTGGCTGGCGAAGATAGAAGATTGACGAACGGGGATGACTGAAAAAGAATTTTTGAAGAAGAAGGGAAAATTAAGATCAAAAAGATAGGCGTGCGAAAAATGGGGGATTTGAACTAGAGAAAGAAACATGTCTACAGAAGCCGGGAACATGAAGCTAGAGATAAAAATTAACTTATTGCTATCATAAAACATTCGTATGATTTCTAATTATACTGAAATTGTCAGATTACTAAGAATTTTATACCCATACTTTCTTCTCCTATCTGAAATACAAGAAGAAACGCAGCTCGTCGTCTGGATCTCACCCTTAACATGGATTATACTGCACATAAACCCTGATGAACATTCTTTCTTTCTTTCTTTGTTCCTATTTCCATAACAATTCCTGTTCCCACGCTCTCTGAATTGAGTGTGCCTCGCGCCGCCACGCGGTTGCTATGGATACGAATAACGCGTTGCGTGCTCCCAGCAAGCGATAATATGCTCCCAGCAAGCGAGAATACGTCGAATTGTACTTGTAACCCGCTTTTGTATTATCTTCTCGATTTGTTGACTTCCGACCTAGTTCACGACTCCTCATTATGTCACTCAAGGTAACTCCGTGTACTCTTCCTCGTTGTAATAATTCTAGAAATCTAACCTCTCCTCAGCTTCAATATCGAAAAGGAGAAGAAGAGCACGGATCAGGACCGATAATTCATCGATGGAGACCTCACGGACATACCTTGGCAGTTGCATGGTTTGAATGAAGTTTCAGGGACATTACAGGCAACATGAAAATTTTTTTAGCGCAAACAACACTGTAATTTACTACGATAAGAAGGGAAATATCATTGATGCCTTGAGTCCAAATGGGTGAGTGATTGAGACATTTTAGCTACAGTCTGGACGTTTTAAATTAGGCGAATCGTGGATATTGCTTGGGATAAAGAAGGAGATGTTCTGGCGATAGCAGTAGCCAACACAGGGACCATCTACCTTTGGGATGTGAATTCTAGAAACACTGATACTCTGGAAAGTTGTGCAACTTCTTCAAAGTGAGTATTTCAATAAAACGATTACTGTAAAAACTGCATTCAAGAGAACTTCCAACATGTCTCGCCTGGTCTCCGACAAGTCCCCATCTAGTGGTGGGAAATAACGCAGGAAATATTGTCGTCTATAATCATAGAACGTCTCGGAGGCTAGCAGTTATGGGGAAACATCAGAGAAGTGTAACTCAGATTACAGTGACTCCGGAGGATTATATAATTTCCTGCAGTGACGATAACTCTATCACAGGTGGAAACGATTTTGGAATTGAAATGAATTTGTAGTTTTCAGTCACAACCTTGGAAGGAACAACTGTGAGTACAGCGACGACAAACGGGGAGCCCACAAAGATGGATTACGGTTCCGTGAATAGAAAAGGAGGAGGCGGACAGACGATGGTGATAAAACTGTTAATTAGAATCGGTAATTGATGAATGAGTAATTTAGGTGAGCGTTGTCATTGGGAAACGGATTCTGATGCTTACAAATGTGACTAACCTTGACGAGCCAGTCAATCTTCAATTCCAAGAAAAATATGGAGTTATTCATACGTATAAGTGGTTCAATGATGGGTACATTCTGATTGGATTCGACTGCGGATACATTATTTCCATATCAGCTCATCGAGTTGAAATTGGCTCTGAGCTCGTCAGTTTTCTCGAGTATCGAGGATATCTTGCTTCGCTTGCCGTGAGCACTTCATTCAACAAGTTGCTGACAATTGGAGACAATATGTAACACTGAACTGTGTACGACTAAAAAAGAATTATCAAGTTTAGGGTCAAAGTTCGCGATTTGGATGAGCTTACAACTGTTACAATGCTAACGGAGATTGAAACTGACAAAAGTAATCAAAGTTTTGAAGATTCTTTTTCAATAAACTGTTTTCACAGACCTCAGTGAAATTGAAGTCACAGAAGATGGTCAATTGGTTGCTGTGTCTTCTCAATCCGGGGTTCTATCAGTGTTCGTCACAAAGATGCCAACGCTTGCTGCATCTTACAACAATGCGATCTGTTATCTTACGAATCTGACCCAAGTCACCGTGGTTGCAGAAGTGGAAAAGAAAGGATCTTCCACATTGGAACTTGGCATTGAGCCGACGGTCATGGGATTAGGACCAGTGAATCTTGCAGTTGCTAATAACAATGCTGTATTCTTTTACGATTACACAAGTCCAGCTCAAATGCAAGCTGCTCAGAATCTTCAGTCCTCGCAGGTTGCTGTGGAAAAACGTAAAAAGATGGGGGAATTATCTGAAACTATTAAAATTGTTTCAGCATCAATTATGAATGCCGAGCCAATAAATCGAGTAGAATATTTATCAACAGTCATAAACATTCAGTTAAATCACTACTATGCTGCTGTTAATTTCGGCGGAAAACTTCGCTTGCATCAGATTCGGAACTCTGAGGATAGTCAATCGATAGAATTTCCGGAGGCGAACAGAAATGCGACACTCTACGCTTATGCCCTAACAGAAAACTTTCTGATATTCACGACAAGTGTAAGTGAAGTCTCGGTGGGGAAGAGAAAGAAATTCGAATCATAAAAAAACGAGATAAAGACAAGAAAAGTGGCTGTAGTGGCGGAAAGGTGAAAGCGAAACTTGTAGGTGTAAATAAGATGGTGTTATCGAAAAATGGTATAAATTTTCGCTGAATAGCGGGAACGAGAAAAAAGCGCCGAATTTGTCCAAAAAATTATTTATCAACTGAAAATTTCCGTCTGAAGTTTTGAGATTGCGTGTTTGCAGACAAGGAGAAGAAACACCATATCTCCCGCGCAAGTTCAGAAACTGTAGAAGACTGACAAACTGAAAATAGAAGCAGCAAATAAGAAGAAAAAAGACAGAGAAAAACATGAAACTTGAAATAAACCCTTTTAGAATAACTACATCGTCTACTTCTCCCTATCCGAATGGGCTATTGTGAGTGAATATCGACATGTTGTTCCCGTTCGTTTCGTGTTTCCTCATCCAACAAATGTAGTTTGTTGCTGCTTTGATGATCGATTGGAGGCATTCATTTATTCGTAAGAGAATTTTCTGTTCTTTTTTTTTAAATTTTCGGTCCTTTTTGTGATATACTATTTTGAATTGAAACCTAGTTGCTACCTAGCTTATGCTACCTTAGTCAATCTAGAACTAGATTCATATGAAAAGTTGTTTGAATTTTCTGAACCAAAAAGCCTAAACTTTCAGAGCTGTAGACGATGAAGTCTACAAACTACCATCAGTTGGGTCCAGTGCCCACGTAAGTCTTTGCTATACTCTTCCAAATTTCTAATCTAAATTTTAGTACAAAGGTGCAATGTGGGAAACTTTCACAATTGACAAAAACACATTTGCTGTATTTGACTCTCAAAATATTCATGTTTTCCTGCTGAGCAAGCAACATATCCGCGGTGATTCTGTTATCTATGTCAGCGCAACTCGTCTTCCACACGCCTATGTTCCATTGTCTCTGAACAAAGGAATCGTGACGTGTTTGGTGAGCAACGGAAAGTTGTCATCCGTTCTTCTGGACTCTCATAAAACGGAATCTGTGATTACTGATAAATCCGATGATGTGATTGAAGGACTTCTAACAAGATCTTTGTTGATGCACAGGTGAGTATAAGTACAAAAGTAATCAAATAGAAAGAGAAGTTCATTTATATTCACATTGATAGAGTTACCAGCTATCGAGACTGTCGAATGGATCATTGAATTGTCCGTTTGTAGTGTTACTAGTGGTGTTTGAAGTGGTAGTTGGTCTCTGAAATTTTTTAAAATTTCCAAAGATAACTCTGGATTTCTTACTGTAACCGATGCGGAGGTCTGTGGAACGACTAGCTCTTGAGTTGTCATTACCGTATTCCGAGCAGGTGGCTGTTGTGAAAATGGTGCTGGTGGGGGTGTTGCATATGTAGGATCTCTAGGTGGTGGAATGTCATTCATTCGAATTGAATCTGAAACCGTTACTAAACATCAATTGAAAATTCAAGAATTTGCTGGGAAAGTCTTACTTCTCGAATTATTATCAAAACCATACATGGCCGCATTAACAGATGATTCCTTCATTCGGTGTTTCACCATAGTTCTATATCCCATGTAAGCCAGAATGGCAATCAAGGCGATTCCTTCAATGATAGCAACTGCCACAGCTCCTCCATTCGAGTTAGATTGTTTGCTGGTTTCCTCGTATTTCAGGCGGATGTAGTTGATCTGTAAAAATCAATCATTTAAATGAAAATATATTTTTTTTTCTCAAATACCGTAAGGCTTGTTTTGTTAGAAACTGGTGCAGTTGGTTCAGCATCTAATTGCTCTTGAGGAAATCCAGCTTCTCGCTTCTTGGGTTTGGTTGTTGGGGGTGCGGCAGTCGTAGCAGGTATAAACTTTTCCAATGTGAGATATCCCACAGCTACCGTATTCGGTTGCACAGTCTTATCCACCACAAAAACTCCCGTATACTGATAATCATCCGTTTTCGTTTTATTTCCATTTGGCACGGTCACTTTAGTGTCTAGATGATACGTAGTATTTCCCTCCTGAACTGAATTCGATGCATTGTAAGCAAGTGTGATGTAAGAGATGCTTTTGGTATTATCATAACCCACTTCACAAATTGGAGTAAAATTTTGATTGTTGATCTGAAAAAATGGAATCATTTTTTATCTCAAAAAACAGAGAACAATGAGTTACCATTAATTTACTGTTAGTACAATCAATACTTCCAACATCATTTCTAACTTCAATTGAAGAGATCAAAATCACATCTATACACCAGTAAACAGGAATTAGAAATAGTGCAATTATGAGTATTTGATTTCGAATCATTCTAAAAAAAATTTCTTTTAAAATTTGAAGAATGGAAGTTTCAGATGGACGACAGCTTGGAAAATATGCGTTCATTCGGGCGATATGTCTCATTGGAATCAGTTTGCCATGGCTGCACTTTTGGATTCTGATATTTCTTTGGGTCAGTTCGAAACTGTTTAGAAAAAAAAACATTATATTGGTTTAAGCTGAAAAATCAGTTTCTGCGAGATTCTTCAAAACCTAGACACTGATGGCCTTTACAGTATTTCCTCAGAAGCCCACCAAAACCGTCAACTTTCAGATCAATTATCTTGATTCCTGTAAAAGATATGAAAATTATGTCAACTGATAAATTACTGGTGATATTATGATAAATATTTTATTAGTTGGCAAAATTTTAATGGCTTTCACAGAAATCGAGATAATTACGCTTAAAATGAATGCATAGCGTGGGCTTCCATTAGTAAGTTTTAATGGAAGCCCGCGCTATACTTGCACTTTGAACTCAATTATCTCGGTTCCTAAAAAATATATCAAAAGATGGTCAACTGACTAAATATTACTAATGTTATGATAAACATTTTGTCAGTTGACTACTTATTGATAACTTTTACAGAGAATTGGATATGGGTTTAAAGTTGGCGGTTCGGGTTGAGGGGAATACTGTATATTAAGGCCCCTCTATTTGATATCTAAAGTTGCTCATTCGATTCACTAACATTATTTATGAAAATCAAACTTTTTTGGAACTCAAAATCTGCTAAAAATTAACAAAATGTACATTTGGGTTTGCTGATTCATAGAAAATTGATATTGAATTCAAAAAAAAATTTCAAAACTTTTCATGGAGCAATTTTTAAAAATTCTGCTAAGAATAGGAAAAAATGTGATTTCAAAACTCTGAAACTTGAAAACAAAAAGGTCTGTTTATTGCTTTCAACTTTCGATTTTTTTTTTAATTCATGACATCGCACATTTTGCTCTTCCGGTCATGATTTCGAAACAGTTGAATTGATACTTCAAAAAATTTTTAAGAAGGTTTTGACATAGATTTTAAAAAAGACTGAAATCATATCTTAAAAATAGGATAGAAAAGCGAAAATATTGACAAAAAAACAGTTTTTGAAGAACCAATAAATAAAAATCGATGTTTTCTGTGTCCAGTTTTTAAAAACGACGACACTGCTCAAAAACGAAAAACCGTGCATCGTGTACAAAATTGAATAGAGAAAACTGATAAGAGAGAGTGAACTAAAATTGATTGGTTGATACCCAAAAAGCGAGAGAATTATGACTCATTTCTCGGTAATACTCTGTATACATGTGATAACTGATAGATGACAAAAAACACCTGGAATAAGTAATGATTTTATTTTCAGCTATTCGAATTTTCCGGGAAATCGGAGATGCGGCAATGGTGATGGCTCTGGAACAGATTGAAGCGATTGAGGAGAAGAATCTGCTTCATGCTCAGATTTATACAATCTTGGGAAGATATGATGAGGCGGAGCAAATGTATTTAGACTCGTCCAGACCCATTGAAGCTCTGAATGTAAGGGGAGAGTAGAAAATAACGAATCTTGATTTCATGAGTAAAACTTATGCATACCGTAACACCTGTATTAGAAGGGTCGCTTTGATGGAAGATCTCTTCTATTAGAAGGGTGTTCCGAGAAGGGCCCCTGTAACATAGGGTTGTTTGAAATTTAAAATTAGTCTCCAGTGAAAAATATACCAGAATTTGAGACACTGTTTTCGCTCAAAATGTACTCTACTTTGGTGAAATTGATAGATTTTCATAAATTTTGAACGAATATTCATCGAAGTTTCTAAAAGAAAATTTTTGGGAAAAAAGTGAGACACATGATTCGAAGGGTAAAACAATTCAGGGGTACAAGGGGGTACAAAGAAATTCAGCGGTACAAAATCCACCGTTCGGGTACGAAATGCGGTTTTTCCAGGTGTTTTGTACACCCGAATTGAGGATTTCGTACCCCTGAAATACTTTGTACTCTAATGACCCCTAAATTTTTTTACCCTCCGAATTATTTGCCAAAAAATAACCGGAAAAAAAGAAGAACCCCCTCTAGTTGAAGGAACCCTCCGGAGGTAAATTAGAACCATAGAAAACGGCCCTTCTAATACAGGTTTTACGGGAACAAAAGTTCAACATTTCCAAAATGAGACATTGAGATAAATATTACATCCTTGAAAAATTAGTTCTGGAAAGTTTGGTTCCCAAATTCTGTTTAATTTTTCACCACGATTAAAACTGTAAACGCATTAGGGCTTGAACCACTACATCTTGCAATCCAAAACATTTCCAGATGCGTCGTGACCTTCTGGAGTGGCCAAAAGCCTTGGTTCTAGCTGAAACGATGGATCCTAAAGAAATACCATTTCTGTCCAAAGAATATGCACAGGAGCTGGAATTGACGTAATATTTTTAAATCAATTTTCTACAGTAATCCCTACAGTAAACCAATAATTTTTCAGTGGAGACCATGCAAATGCTCTAGCGAACTATGAAAAAGGGGTTGTGGATAATGCAAATAACACTCCTGAACTTCAAGAACACAACGAGATTTGTCAGTCTGGAATTGCAAGAATGGCTATAAAAACAGGAGACTTGAGAAGAGGAGTTCAGTTGGCAAAACAATTGGAAGGAAGAGTTGTCAAGAGAGATTGTGCAATTATTTTGGAGCAAATGAAGGTAATCAGCAATGATATTACCTCATCACACTTTTTTTCGAAATTTCAGCAATTCACAGAAGCTGCTCAACTCTACGAAGTCGGTCTTTTCTACGATCGTGCAGCTGCAGTCTGTCTGAAAGCAAACGCTTGGGCTAAAGTTGGAGAACTTTTGGAAAAAGTGAAAAGTCCAAAAATACATATTCAATATGGAAAGATCATGGAGAAGGAGAAGAAATATAAAGTGGCTGTTCAAGTAGGTCTATTCTTATTTGGTACCTAAAAATACATGTATTCCAGTGCTACGAAAGAGGACGGGACTATGATAATCAAGTTCGTCTTCTTCTGGATCCTTTAAATGAACCGGATGAAGCTGTTCGCGTTGTTAGAGAAAGTAGAAGTATCGAAGGAGCGAAATTAGTTGCAAAGTTTTTCGTAAAACTCGGAGATCATAATTCTGCAATCCAGTTTCTTGTAATGTCTCAATGTGTTCAAGAAGCATTTGAACTTGCTGAGAAAAACAATGCCCTTAAAGAATACGCGAATGCAATTGAGAAACACGGAAATCTGGGTCAATCGCTGGAACTTGCTGAGTACTATAACAAGTTGAATGATATCTACATGGCTGCAAAGTTCTATACCCAAGCTGGACATTATTCTTCAGCAATGAATCTTCTTTTCAAAAATGGAGATGATGAAGAGTGTGTTGCATTGGCTGTTGACTGTGGAATCAAATCAAAGGATGTTCAATTGACGAACAAACTTATTAAGTTTTTATTGGGTGAAGACGGAAATCCAAAAGATCCTGCTGAATTGTTCCGTTTGTATGTGGGACTAGGAAAGACTCAAGATGCTGCAAAAACGGCTGTTGTGGTTGCTCAGATTCATCAATCCAAAGGATCGTATAGGAAGGCAAGAGACCTTCTTTTCCAAATGCATCAACAACTGAGAGCAAAAATGATGAGAATTCCATTGGATATGAATAAGAGCATGATGATGATTCATTCTTATCTCATTGTGAAACAATTGATGCCTCGAAAAGAATACTTATTGGCTGCTCGATTGATGGTTAGAACTTGTGGAGAGCTTCAGAGATTTGCATCTCGTAAGTTTTTTGATTTTCTGTCTCTTCAATCTTAAAATCTTTGCAGACACCGCCCAGATCCTGACCAGCGCTGTTATGATCTGTCTGCAAGCGAATCTTAAAAAGTCTGCTCACAAATATGCCTCCCAATTAATGAGTGCAGAGCTCCGCCCCAAAATTCATGAGAAATACAGAAAGAAAATTGAGGATCTTGTGAGAAAGGGAGGAAATCAGAAAGACATTCCAGAAGAAAGCTCTCCATGTCCCGTATGTGATGCTCCAATGCCAGATTATGCAATGAGTTGTGATAATTGCAAAAGTCTTGTGCCATATTGCATTCTGACGGTATCAGTTTCTTTTGGTTCCACTTATTCAAATTTTAAAAAAATGTCAGGGACGTCACATTGTAACCGAAGACTTCTCGAGATGTCCACACTGTGAAATGCCGGGATTTTATTCCGAATTTCGTAAACTTTCGATTCTAAATGAGAACTGTTATATGTGTGGTGGAGACTTGAAAGCAGCAATTCCAGAGGACGCAAAGTCATATTTGGAGCGAATGGAGAAAGAGTATAAATGATTTTTCTTGATTGCCAGACTGTCAATAAAACGAATTTTTAAAAAAACTTTTTTTTTGAGTATTTTCGTAGAGGGAAAGGCATGAGTCTTCTCCTTAACCACATTGGTATAGTGACCGGCGCGAGCCCAGTTTTTGTCGGTACACGCGTTTTCCCTACACCCGTCGCTTCGCCGTCTCTTCATCGCTTCTTCGGCTTATTAGCTAAGATCAAAGTGTAGTATCTGTTCTTATCGTATTAACCTACGGTATACACTCGAATGAGTGTAATAAAGGTTATATGATTTTTGGAACCTAGGAAAGACTCGGGGCTTGCTCCGACTTTCCAAGGGTCGTCCCGAAGTTGCACTGCTGCCGGGCTCGGCCCAGTCCCCGTGGGGACAACAAACAATTCACACAGTGCGCTTAATAAAATTGGCAAAGCGTACTATCCAGAAACTTCAAATCCTAGTTCAAATGTTTATTGTCGAATTAAAAAAAGTGGGACCTGGAAAATTTCTCGGGCGGCTTCCCGGTCAATTTTCGAGGCCTTGCCTCAAAATAACTACAGTAGTAAACGAAACTTATTTCTATGAATTCAATGGGATTTTCTGAACAAAATTTAGATTTCTTGGTATGAAAATGATCGCTAGCATCTCTAGAATCTGTTTTTCATCGAAAAACCGTACTTAATTGCGAAAGCAGTTCGAACGAGCCAAAAGTCTGAAATATTACGTTTTTGGCGCACTTTTTCGTAGATCAAAAAAGCGACGCCTTTCAAATTCTCAGGTCCCACTTTTTTTAATTCGACAATATCAGGATACAATCAGAAAAATTTTAACCTTACAGTCGACACCGGCGATTTCAACTACTTAACGGACCCAACTCGTTATCGTTTCCGATTGACTCCTACACTGGAACTTGTAATCCAGTTTGACTTTCCATCACTTTTGCTAATAGATGGGTAAGGATTACAGAAAAATCAAAATTCCTCAGAATTTTTCAGAGAATTATTTCTAGGTAAAATAGCTCTTGACAACAGTTATTTCTTACTAAATAGTTGTGACGAAAACCCGGCTTCTAATTTTTTTTTCAGGAAAGAAGACAAAACAAAGAGAAACTTTAGGGAAAATTATTAATAAAAGGAAAAAGATTACTGTAGCGGAAAATATTATAAAATGTAGGTGATTACTGTATAGGACAACATTTGCAAAATGAAAAGGATTACTGTTGGGGAACATATTCGAAAATAATAAAAAAAAACTGTGGGGAATCAAAAAAGGAGGAAAAAAATTCAAAATCCAAATTTTTCAAAATTTTGTTTGAATGAACATACCGAGTTTCAAAATGTGTTCTATCAGAAAAAGCATATTTGAAAATCCTGAAACCATCTATTCAGTCTGGAATTTATACATTCGTCTGCATTACCAGGGTTTCGAAATGACTGGTTTCGAAGTGACGCGAAGCCAATTTCGAGACAGTTGTCTTTTTTCATGTTCCCCACTCTTTCTAGAACCCTTGCCAATTTCAGACTCAATGATCTCAATGCTCCTTCATCTTTCCATTTCTGCACTCAGCTTCCTCCTTTCCGTTTTCTTCTTCTAACTTTTCTTTTTCCAAAAATGGAAACATTATGTTCAATTTCAGAAGACCTTGGAGGTGAAATTCGCAGTGAAAATCAAACAATACCAAGTTGTCATCGCTAGTCCAATTACCCAAAAAACTGCAAAAATTCTGAGTCTCTCCTTCTTTTTCTGCTTCTGCCCATTGTTCTTCTTCCTCTTCCTCTACCCGTCACCTCTCTTTTCAGGTGGACACATGCCGAAAAAATCGTATTACACTGTGGTTTCTTTGACAATGGAATTCTCCTTTTCTCGTAATTTGCGTGCAATGGACAATGGCCGAGAGGAAGAGAGTGTGCGTCACCTTGAAATTACTTCTTTTAACTTCTGTTTTCACAGATTTCGATCAATCACAATAGGCTCGATCTCCTCTTCTTCTTCTTTTGTCTTGTCATTTTTTTTCTGATTTCTTAGTTTTGTCACCCTTCTGTTTCTGTTTCTGCTTCAGTAGAGGCGCGTTCGGTTCCGTATCACATTTTATCCCTAAAATGAGAAAAGATGTGTAAAAATTAAAGAACATTCAGAACAAAAGAAGGAACGATTGAAGTTCAGAAGATGACTTCTAGAGAAACAAAAACGATTGATGGCTCGAAACAAAAAGTCATCCTTTGTGTTCAGAAAACGGTTATCCCCGTTGGTCATCTTGAGAGAGAACAATGGGAAGTTGTTTGAATTTTTGATTGAGACTATAGTATAGGTCAAACAATATGTTTCAAAATTACACTGGCAAAAGTTGATAATATTTATAAGAAGTTGTACAAAAACTGGTTTTCAGGTGGCATAAGCCGAGAGAATGGTTGGGGCTCGCAGAAGGAAATTGGAAAATCCTTATAAGAAAAAAATATTTAAAAAACCACGGAAGTACTTTAAGGCTTGATGCGATTTGTCCGAATTTGCAGAGATTAAGATTCAGTTTCACCGGAACTCTCACTATCACTTGGAGAGGCACGGATTTGTTCTACAACGGTAAACATCTGAAAAAATTTAACCTTGAAAAATATAAACACAGAGATGTTCGGAATGGATTTCGGGATCCCGATCGAAATATTTCCTTTTTGTTTTTGGAATTACAGCTTTCTGGACTACGACATGTCACAGGTACAGGCGAAAATTTTCTTTTTGGGTTTCGAGCGGAATCACTTTCAATTTTTTCGTGTTTTCTAATAATCCTTTTTGTCAAAAAATGAACTTAAAATACTTAAAAATTCGAATGTTTGAAAATGTCAACGATTCCGAAATTCCGAAATTTCGAAAATCGGCATTTTCGACATTCCCAAAAGTTTCAAAAATATCATTTCTACATCTCTGGAACAAACCTGACAAGTCTCTAATTCTGATGTTGTATAATGTTTTGTTTTTGGGAGGAATATAGAACAGAAGGGATTGTTCTGCTACAGCTTTCACCGCAGATGACATCATAGAAAAGCAGAAAGAACCTAAAAACAAAAAAATACTGTAAAATTGGAAAATGATTTTTTATTCGAGAAACTTGTTTTTTGAAGATACAGGGAATACAGTAAACACTCTAATAGAAGGCAATCCTATACTTTAACTTCCAGCCCGTATATCTCGGTTCCTGTAGAAGATATCAATAAGCAGTCAACTGATAAAATATTTCTGATGTTATGATAAAATTTTTGTCAGTTGACCACTTCTTGATATTATTTATAGGAACCGAGATAATTTAGCTCAAAGTGCAAGTATAGGGCGACCACCTATCAGAGTGTTTAATTTCTTTTACAGAAAAAAATGCGAAGTTTTGGAATTATACAGTAACCCTGAAAACGTGAAAAAGCAATCTCTCACTTTGGTGAATGAAGGAAGTTACTCAATTTCAAATTAGTCAACACCTTTTCGGAATATTCAATCAACTTTCAGAATACAAAAATTACAACTGTTTTTTCTTCCTAATTCCTCTCCCAAACAAATTTCAACACCACTTTCCCCCTCTGATTGTTTCATTCTTTTTTATTCTAATCGAAAAACAAACGGTTCAAGAATCAAACACCTTTTTTACTGTTTTCTAATAACTGACCGTCCGTTTCACACCTTTTTTCTCCTTCTTTTTTCTTCCGATTCCACTTGAATTGGAAGAAATTTTCGAAAGGAATTTTCGTTGTTTTGTTTTTTGTTTCGGTACGTTTTGGTTCGAGAAAGAACCATCCCGAAAACGATGAGGACACAGTTACTAGAGGCCATGAAACTTTGACTTTACCACAATACACTTTCAGGTTGAAACAGCTCAATAAAATGAATTTTAATGGGAAAGAAAAAGAGAGGAAAAGTTGAAGAAAATGGACATGTTCAAATTGTTATTACGCGGTTTTTTTGGAGAAAAGAAGAAACCAAGAATCGAGTGATTCTAGAAGAAAACAAAGATGGAAATATACAGTTCAAGAGTTTAAAACATATTACGAAAGTATTAATGAAGGAACATGGTTACAGTACCAAAGAACATATGGATTTTTTAAAACATTTGGAAAAAAAAAGAAGTTTGACGAAAAAAATTAACGATATCAAAAACCCAAGAATTCGAAATATCCAATTGAGCACATTTACCGTAAACACTCAAATAGAATGATCCTTCTAATTTTCAACTTCGAGCTCAATTATCCTGGTTTCTGTGAAAGATATCCAAAAGTGGTCAACAAATAAAGTATTTATGATAACATGATAAACATTTTGTTAGTTAAGCACTTTTCGATAGATTTTAAAGGACACGAGATATATGGGCTCAAAGTTGATGGTTTAGGTGGACATCTATTAGAGGAAATATGGTATTTCAAACACTTATAATTGTTCAAACAGATTGTTTCGTAAACTTCAATAACATTTTCCAGTTTTTTTTTTGAAACCTCAAAATGCTTTCAGAGTATTTTAAAAAAAACCTTGCATGATTTTTCGATGGCTTAATCTTGGGCAAAAATCTTCTGAAAGTTTTAAGCATCTTTGTACAACTGGAGTTTCAGTTTCGGCATCTGAAATTTATTTCTCCTTACTATTTGGAGGAAGAATTAATTTATTCGATTTTCAGAACCTGAAAACCTGCGGATTTCCTTTTTCCCATCCATTTTCGACTTCTGGATTCCTACAAGAAACCCAAATTGACTACAAAGTCCAGTTCCAGATTTTTGGTTCCCAACAGTCCCGGTCACTTTTGGTATTCATCAAATTACAATTTCATCATCAAGACACATACATTTTTTCACATTACAAGTTGAAGCTTCTTTTTTTTTCATTTACTTCTGGGGTCACCATCAAGAAGACAATGGCCGGCCGGAGGCCAACGGCGGCTAGAAGAAGAACAAGAAGAAGAAGTAGAAGAAGGTGTTTGTTGTAATACATGAAAAAGTAGGAGGAGAGGCGAGAGAGAGAGGTTGTAGTAGCCAACAGGCACGTACCAATTCAACGAAGCATCGAGAGGTGGACACTATAAAAGCACGGACACGGGTCACTGGGGTTACTCATTCCCTCTCTGAAAATGGCTTCATTTGGGTTTTGTTTTACTGCTTCTCGATAGGGGTTCCGGTTTTGTTGGAACTTCTAGAAGTCACTATTTGCCTGCCTGCTGACCACTGATCGTCCTAAGTTTTTGAACATTTTTGTAAAGTGTTGTCTGAATTTTTTTTTGGTTTGATCTTGATCATTTTAAACTTTTGAGAATCATATTGAACCGGTCTTGAAATTTATTTTTTTATGAGAACCCTTTCATTAGAACCAGCACATTACCGTACATTTTGAGTTTTATTTAACGAAAGGTCTAAAAACTTTTGGATTTATAAGATTTCTTAATGTAGCAACTTGAACATGTTTAGTTTCTGAAGAGACGAAAATTTAGAGTGTTTATCTTACAGTAGGTTGTTTTACAAGTGTTACGTAAGATTTTAGGTTTACTGAAATTCCAGTGACTTTGACCTAAATACTGCCTAATAGAACGCCACCCAAACCGTCAACTGAGATTATTTATCTCATTTCCTGTAACAGATATCAAAAAGTAATTAACTAACAAAATGTTTATCATAATATCAGCAAAATTTTATCAGTAAATCACTTTTTGATATTGGCTCAAAGTGGAAAGTTAAGAGTGGCGTTCTATCAGAGTGCTTACAGTAGGAGGTGTTCAAATCTATTAAGGACTTGGATAACTTTCAAAAAAAACTCTTTTTTCATTTGAATGTAACTGTTCCATTTTTATGATCAGAAAACCTGAAAAATCTCCAAAACCTCTGATAACCTTCTTATATTTTTTCTGCAAGGTTCAAAGAGGAGTGTGTGACTTCTCTTTTTCCTCTTACAGTACATAATCACCTGTTCCTCTATCTCTCTCCCATATCATTTCGGCATTCTTGTTTACAGTTTTTTTTCTCAATTAGATTCTCAGGTTTCCTAAAAAACAGTTTTCTCATTTTCGCCAAACAAACTTCGCAGTAGTTAGTTGGTTTTATCTCCGTCTTTCCCTGCCCAAAACGAGTAAACACCGATAATTTGGGAAAATTTTACAAGTTTTTCAAGTTCTCGCCCTCCTCCTAAAAACCGTTTCGATTGTAATCTGGCACCTCTTGGAGGGAAAGGTCAACAGTTTTTCTTTTTTTTTTGGCACCGCCCATTTCCCTCCTTCTCGCCTCCCGACGTCTTCTTGGCATGTTAAAGGCCATGAGTTTACAATGGTGGCGATGGTCTCTCTCTCTTTCTCGAGAAATACCAGTTCGTGTCCTTCTGATTCTCCACCTCCATTCTCTGAAATTGAGTATGTGACAAGAGGTCACTCTTAATACTCTTCTCAGCTTCTGTATGATGTGAGAAGTGTCTCTGCCTATTTTTAGATCCTTTCCATTCTTCGAAGCTTACTAATCGGGAATCAAGGTTGAGGAGTCTCCAGATGACCCGTCTGATTCTTGACACCTTCTGAAAGTCATAAAATTCATAACAGAGAATATCACGTTTACAATAGCTTCTCACATACTTTTCATGTATATTTTCTCTTGACTCATTTCTAAAAATTGCTGAAAATGTCTTTCTTTTCTCTGGAATACAAAAAAAAAAAAACTAAAACTAGGAAATAAAAGGGAACTCATTTCTCACTTTTTACCATGTTTTTCTTCTCTTCTCCCCCAGTTGTCATGTTGTTCTGTTGTTCCTTTTTGCAATTTTTTTTTGCTGAAACATAAAAGTGAAAACTAGGAAAAAAATCTGGAATTCTTTTTTTCAGCCATGCGGTGGACAGCAATTTTGACGCTCTTATTATGCGCAACAGCGATAATTTGTGTTTTCGGTGCGAAATCAACGACGAAGAAAGGAGGACATTTGGTCGGAGGGACTGCTGTGAAACGGCCAGCAGGAGGAAAAAGAGTTGCGATTCCAAATAAGAATATTCAACGATTGAATCAAAAGAGATGGAGAGAGCCACCAAGAGATTGCTCAGATGCTCCAAAACATTTGAAGCAGACTTGTTTGATGGTGAGTTCAAGATCTCTATCTTTTTTTTCTGAAACTGGTATCTGAGATTCAGGTTAATAGGTTTCGAGTCTAGTTCCAAAGTTATGCCCACTAAGCTTTTTATTTATAGTAAGAAATCAATCTTCCAGATTCGTCGTATGGACCTTGCCACCCGCCGTCGTTTGGCCCGCCAATCCGTCCGTCAAACCCGCCCAAATCAAGTTCCAAACTGGCTCCAACCAATTCCAGTACCAGCAAATGCTCGTGGACAAGCCGCTTATCACCCATACGATTGTATGACTCTTCTCTGTCTGTGCCCATTCTTCAATGTGAGTCATTTTTTTTGGGGATACACACTTCTTGGTCCAAGAAACCAAAAGAGTTGGTCAAATACTTTGAGGGATTATCCGCCTTCTTTTGAACCCACTATTCAAAAACAAACACAAAAAAGTAGTTTTTTTTTCTGAACAGTCCCAAGGCCATGTTCTGTGTGTCTTCAAAATCCTATTACTGTCTGATTCTCTCATTCTCTCTCAAAAAATAGTTTCAAACTATCTTTGCAGGGTAGAAACGTAAACGGACAATGCGTTTTGTCAAATGGTGTTGTGTTGCAAATGTCGTGGAGAAAGGAGTACCGTATGATGTCTGAAGCCGAGAGAGCCAGATGGCACAACGCTTTGAACACTTTGAAAAGAAACGGAGAGTACGATCGTTTGTCGCGTCAGCATTTGGAAGTTGGAGTCGGATCTGGTGCTCACTCTGGACCAGGATTCCTCCCATGGCATAGAGAATATCTCAAGAGATTCGAGATTGCTCTTCGTATGGTTGACCCACTTGTGTTCATTCCATACTGGGACTCTGTTATGGATTCTTATCTTCCTGATCCAAGAGATTCCATATTGTTCTCGGATTTGTTTGTCGGAGGAACTGACTACTACGGAAACGTCGTCACTGGACCATTCGCCTATTGGAGAACTATTGAGGGAAGATCCACGATTTTGAGAAACCTGGGAGCTGAGGGACAACTGTTCAATGAGAATCAAGTTAACACCATCGTCGCTCAAAATACAATCGAAAACACTTTGGCCTACACTGCACCACAACCAGGTAACGGTTTTTGTCTAGACATGTCACAGAATTTGAAGTACTGAGACAATAGTTGTCTTCTTGTTAACACAGTTATCAACATTTTTGATAAAAAGAAAGGAAATGGAGGTCTTCAAAAATGTCTCAATTCTTTTGTTCCGATGGACACAAACCAGTTCGTTTGGGAAAAGAAAAATGTTGATTGTGTTGTAAATTTGTGTATGAAATGACCATTACACTTGGTTTGATGTGTACGGGACTAGAAAATTGAAATTCCAGGTTGCCCATATCCAAATAACTATGGAGCCATTGAGTACTCTCACTCGAACATCCATCTTTGGATCGGAGGAGACATGAAACCACCAAGCACTTCTGCCAACGAGCCAATCTTCTTCATGCATCACTCCTTTGTCGACTATCTCTGGGAACTCTGGCGTCAACTCCAACAACCAAGATGGCTCCGCGAGCAAGCCTACTCTGCCGATCATCCAACATGCGCCAATTGGCAACACTTCAGTTACGCTCCAATGAGACCTTTCCCATATTTGGTGAACAGAGACGGACTCTCCAACTCATACACTGACCAAATGTACCGTTATGCTCCACGTGCCACATGCTCTCATCAGAGACCAAACTGCGGATCACCATACTTGTTCTGTGATACTAGAGGATATCCACATTGTGTCTCCAAGATTCGATTGAATGGAAATTGCCGTGGATTCGAGCAGGCCGATGCTTGTTACGCCTCTAGATGCTGGTGGGGACGATGTGTCAATGCTGTAAGTTGATGACAAACAAATACAGGTTTCAACTGAAAAATTCCAGAACTTTGCTGCTGCTCGCATGAAGGGAGCTCGTATCCACTCAAACTCCACCTTGGATCTCGAACTAGCCGCCCAAGTGACCTTCAACGGAACCAAAGTCGAGCGTGTTCCACTTGTCAAGAGAATTTCCGTCAAGATGACAGCCCCACTTTTCGTTGATTGCTACAACCGCATGCCATGCTGTGATGCCTGGTCAAAGAATGGAGGTTGCCAACGGGAACCAGAATTCATGAGTCAGTACTGTCAAGCCAGCTGTAATGCATGCACTCCATCCTACAATACCACTGATTCATGTGCTGATAGACATGTTAACTGTGTAGCTTGGAAGGCAGATAAGATGTGCTCTGGAAAATCAGCTGATTTCATGTCAGAGAACTGCAGACACAGCTGTGGAAAATGCGAGTTGGCGAGAGAATCTCAATGCTTCAAGAATGGAAAGGTAAAGACTAAATATGACTTCTAGCATATGAATCATTCCTTCAATTTCAGATAATTCCAATCCCAGTTTCCCAAAATCTTCGTGAATCCATCTCGGATTCTCTCATGTCTGAAGTGACAAATAAGATCAAAAAAGTCAAGAAGCAAGAGATTGATGCCACCAAAAAAGTCCGCCATGGTTAGAAGATCCTAGTCATTTCTCAAAAATAGACATGTTATTTGTACACACACTGCCAATCCGTTTTTTTTTCTTCTAAAAACTGTTACTTGTAAAAATGCCTGCCCTCTTCTCTTCTTTCCCGTTTTCCCGATCGTTTTCCTCCCGATCAATTGAGTTATGACCAATGATCTCGTGTAGTTTTATATGTATTATTGTGATGAGTTTTCGACTTTCTCTGAATAAATATGTATTTCATGAAATGATATACTAGAAATAACAATTGAACTTCGAGAAAAAAACAGAAATTGTGAATTTTTCCAGCATTAGAATATGTTTTTGGACCGATGGGAAGGATGCATTTACCGTAAAACCTGTATTATAAGGTCCCTTCTATTAGAGGAACCCTTCTATTTTTTCGATCCCTCTCGGGTGCCCTTTTATAAGAGGGTCTTTATATTCACTGATGTTCTGAATGACCTTTTCGACAATTTTCGGAATGTCGTTTTTTTTTTAGTTTTAAAATGCCTGAATTTTTCCCCATTCATATATAAATAGAAACATCATTTTCCCAACACAAAAGCACCAGAAATCGGCGAAAAATTGCTGACAGATTTCGAAAACGCTTGAAAAATCCTAAACCTTTATTCTCCTCAAGACCCGCAGTGCGTTGCAGGTTCTTACGTCCACCTATGTTTAGGGTCATAACTTGAGAGTTGTTAGAGGCATTAGCCTAACTTTTTGAAAATCGGATTCGAGACAACAAATTAAATCTAGTGGACAATTTTTGTAATGAAACTTTGAAAACTACCCGAGTTGTCTGGAAAAGTCTGAAAATAAGCGTTTTGCCACCGTTTCAAGTTTTTACACCCACTCCAAAGATCAGTAGATCACGACCTCCAGCGAAGACGGAGGTCTCCAATTTTGATTCTGCACAACTAAAATCAATTAGAAAGTTGTTTTCATTACGTGTTTCTCTTTCTTTGAGTTTGTATCATGTCATGGGATCTTTTGCCGACTGATGCTGGAAAAGCTTCAATCGGGGCAGTTGGAGCAGCTGCATGGACCAAAAAGCTATCAGAAAGCAAATAAATCATTCACACTGTCATATCGACTGTTTTCTCATCCGAAAATGAATGAAGAAAACAAACAAGACCCAAATCCTGCCCTCAAGATCTCAACCCTCTACCAGTACTGTCGTTTTAAACTCTTTGTAGTTTTGTAATGGTATCAACCAGGAGCTGAAACTTGCAGCCATCTAGTGGACGGGTTAGAGATGTCTCAAAAATGATCCAGGCATCAAAAGAGCAATCATGGTCCCAGTTCCGACACTTATCGACGATCACAAAGTAGTCTCAACTTCTTTCAAAAGTGCATCGTATCCAACTGGGGGAAGGTGTTGAAGTTTAACATGATCTACCAAAATAACCTTAGCATGAATGTTCTTCATTCTAAAAAAGTAAATTTATCACCGTTTATGCCAACTAGCATTTTATTAGTTGACAAAATTAGTTGATTAGCTGACAAAAAAAGTATGTTTTATAGGAACCGAGATAATTGCCCAATAAATAAGACAACAGATTGTGCGCCTTCGGCTCGATTCAACCTAGTTTTTACTCGTTCGTCCTTAATTTTTTCATTTTTTAATGGGTTACGTAAATCTACTTCCAATTTTCGAGTTTTTTAAACTTTTTACACGTTACGCAATAAACCTCTGAATCAATCAATATTAGGTCACGCTCCCTACCTCTATCCACGTTGAAAAAATTCCACGTATTCAAAAACAGTCTTTTGGGAAATCCCACTTTTTGAATTAGTTTGATAATTTTCACTCGCACTTTTTGACTGCCCTGAAGCTCCCTGTGTAAGCTGTTTATTGTTTCATTTGCTTTTTGCTTTCGATTGGTCGGATGCAAAAAAAGTTATAAAAGACCCTAAGGGTCGCCATGTTTGGTGGTTCATGGCTAGGTGAATTCATTTTCACTGAACGTCCCCCTTTTGCAAAAGACCCAATCAAAGAAAAAAAGAAACAAATGAACTAGACAATAAATAGCGATCGTATAGCTTTTTAGCAGTGAAAAAGAACTATTGAAAATTAGAAAACTGTCTCCTCGGAGACAGGGGTTTTGTGTTGGTGTTTTCCCCCAGTGAAAACCCATTTTCTCTTTCATGTACTGAGCCTCTACGTGGCGAAAGGGATCAACAGACGAAAGTCTGGCTAATCAGTACACTTTGAAACTTGTTATTTTTCATAATTTTTGTTGATATGTTTAGGAATAGCTATATTTGAAATTATTTTTTTTCAATAAATTTTTTACATCTTCCATTTCATTTTTCTCTTTTCCAATCTTGATTCCAAGAGGGAAGAATCAAAATTGGACACCTCCGTTTTCGCTGGAGGTGATCTTTGGAGTGAACGTATAAACTTGCAACGGTTGCGAAAGGTATATTTTCAGACTTTTTTTTCAGACTTTTTCAGACAGATTTTCAGACTTTTACTTGTTGTCCTGAATCCGATTTTCAAATAATTACTTGTTGTCCTGAATCCGATTTTCAAATAATTAAGCTAATGCCTCTAACAACTCTCAAGTTATGACCCTAAACATAGGTGGACGTAAGAACCTGCAACGCACTGTATACCGTAGTCCTAAAATCTGGTCGGAATTTTTGGAATTACGAACTTCGTTCCGAAGACCCCTGCTTATATTAAAAGGGCCCTTCTAATACAGGTTTTACGCTATACCATATCCTCTCGTTTCTCTTGATATTTCAGACATTGGAATTTTCAGCATCTCCTGTATTTCTCTACAAACTCAAAGAAATCAAGATATTCATACAGGATATTCCGAGAATCAAAGAACACAAATAATTAGAAATCATCGGAAAAGTTACGAAATCCCCATCCCCGCAAACTAGTGTACAAACTATAGTGATATGAGATCATTGGCATCCGAGATTTAGCTTCTTCTTCTTCCAACAATCAATTCTCGAAAAGAAGTGGAAAACGCATTCAGTTGTTATCATTAGAGATGATAGGCCGTCTTCCATCCAAGAGAATCTCTCCTGCTTCTTCTATTCTTCATACCATTTGGAGATCTATATCATTTACATAAATCTGGATAGCGCAAATGTCCCGAAAGAAGACTGATATTATATATCATTTAATATCTTGTGTCTCTTGTTTTCTTCTTAATGAGAATTCCCAATTCCTTTTTCTATCATTCCTCCCCCTCCCAATACATTTTTCACTTTCTTTTTGTCTTCCATTTTTCTTCTTTTATTGTATTCCAAACAAATGCGGGTCAATGACTTTTTCATTAAAGACTTATTCTTTAGGATCGCATGACGTGGCAAGTGCCAACACTTAACGTCTCCTAAAAATCTCTCGGAACGTCTTCTGACCAGTTGGTATCTGTTTACTAAACTTGTTCAGTTTTTCTCTGCTTAACTAGGCCATTATCACTGTATCCCCCTAACTATTACTTACTTTATCACCCCTTTCCTGTTTTCCCTCCGTCTTCTGGTTTCCGAGTTTTATTGATTGATTGTCCTCTTCTCCTCCAGAAGCTGCTGATGAAGCATCCCCTTGTCATATCCGTTCACTTTTCATCCCATCACTTCTTTATCTTCCCCCGTTTCAAAATTTTAATTCGCCTTGTTTTCACTTTTTCCTCCTTCCTTGTCAGCTAACGAATTAATGATCACTCGCTCAAGAGAAAAAGATTTCGAATCCGAAAATTTCTGCCTTTCGTCGATTTCAATTTTTCAGAAACTCTCTCCTCTGCGAGATGAGATGAGACCGATCCCACGCTATGACTTCATTATACCGGTTGGTTTTTTTTTCTGGAATCTCAAATTACCTGTTCACCTGTGGCTCGTTTTAAATAAAAAATGACATGTTCATTATGTAACGACAAATCTCGCTGATAATCTTATACCGTAAAACCTGCAATAGAATGGCTCTCTAACTTTCAACTTTGATCTAATGCATCACTGTTCCTGTCAATAAAATGGGCAAGATATCAATTGATAAATTTTTTGTCATAATATCAAATACAATTTATCAGTTGACATTTTTTGATACCTTGCATTAGAACCAAGAAGGATTAGCTCTAACAAGTAAGTTGACAGTGTGGGGTTCTTATATGAAAGGTTTTACGGTAATTTCTGGCACCTTTAAGTTAAGAGCACCTGCAATTGGAGCGCATCATCCAAAAACTTGTTTTCAAAAATGCATTATCAGTAACACATCATCCGGTGTTTCAAAACCCTACGAACAATATGAGTCAAGTTACAACTTTTGGAAATCCGCTGCCCTAACTTTCGAATTGTGGACTAAATAACACTCAAGTATTCTTCAGCTTGTTAAAATGATTATTTTTAGTTTCCTCTAAAATTTCATGTCGCCAGCTTCAGTTTGAAACGAGTTACACCCCTCCAAACATTTGACCCACGCAGCGCGGTTGCGTCGCGTGCGTCGTAAAAATTTGGACGGGCGTAACTCATCCTAAAATGATTCTGAAAAGCTGAAATTTTGTGAGCACACTCGAATTGATACGGGCTCTCAATTTTTTGTTTCATTGAAAGCCATTTTGGAACTTAGACTCTGATTATTAAAAACCTAAAAGTTGATTTCATCGTACAGCCTTTTTGTTCTTACAGTAGAATATGTCAGAGGGATATAGACGTCCACACTTTCTAAGTTTCCTCTGAACTAATTTTTTCCAGATTTTCACATTCCTATCTCTAATTCCAACCCACTTGGCAAACCCAATCGATAACGGACTCGTTGATTCTGAACTCATTCATGGTATGTTTTCCATAATCCAAAAATCACAAAATTCAAATAATTAAAGAATGCGTCACACACAAAGCAGTAGAAGTAATACTACTTCTGGATGCTTCAGGATCAATCGGAGATGACACATTCAAAAAACAACTTTCATTTGCAATGCATCTCGCTTCTCGATTGAACATTTCTGAAGAGGGAAGTCATATGGCATTGATCCAGTATGCAGAAACGCCGAAACTTGAATTTTCTCTTGGACAGTTTAACCATCCAACTCAGGTTTGTTTCAGGAAAGTGCTATAAATTTTTAACTAACTCTATTTTTCAGTTAGAATGGGCGATCCAACGAATCGAATACCAAAGTGGTGCCACAAATACTGGACAAGCTTTACGACTGACACTTGAAAAAGGTCTACAAGGAGCAAGAACTGGAATTCCAAAAGTAGCGATAGTGATAACAGATGGACAGAGCCAAGACGATGTGTCCGAACCTTCTCAACTATTAAGAGACGCAGATGTTATGGTTTATGCGATTGGAGTCACAAATCTTGTAAATGTTCATCAATTACATCAAATGACTGGAAATCCAGTCCGCGTTTTCACTGTTGAGTCATTTGAACAACTGGATAGAGCATTGGCTGATTCACTGACTTGGAGCATGTGTAAAACTGAATTCAGTGAGTTTCTTTTTTCACCTTTTATAATACAAAAAGATCTCTAGGACCTGGAACCCCTGAAATCATCTGTGGTCCTGATAGAATCGGTGTGAAAGCCTCAACAAAACAACCATTCGAGGGTAATGTGTTTGTTATGGATCACTACCACGATGAGGAATGTAGAGCCGGCCCTGAGAAGTTTCCAGATTCGAGAAGCATCGGCTTGACTGTTCCATTTTCTGCCTGCAATGTTCACCGATATCGATCTGTGAGTTGTTTTTAATGAATTAAAAAAATTGAATTGTTTTCAGCTGAATCCAAAGGGAATCTTTGTAGAAGTGAGTATTGTATTCATGTTTCATTCGTTGTTCATGACAAAAACCGATCAAACTGTGAAGGTTCAATGTTTCTATATGGAAGCGGATAAGCATGTTACAGTACCGCTGTCTGTGAGGTGGGTCGGATATTTCGAAATTGGTTTTATGGAACTTCTTGCTGTATTTCCTCTAATAGAAGGTCTTCCAAACCGCCAACGTTGAGCTCAAGTATCTCGATTTTTGAGAAAGATACCAAAAATGTGTGAACTGATAGAAAATTGGTGATATTATCATGATCATTTTATCAGTTGACAAATTTTTATATCTCCTACGGAAATCAAAATAATTGAACTCAAAGTTGTCGGTTCGAATGAGCTTTTGTGAAAGCAAATACGGTATTTTTCCACAAACCAAAACTTTTTTTTCAAATGCTCGAACTGGCCCATACTCCCAGGGGGCATCGAAATAGGGGGCATCGTGCTCAAAGGGGGCATACACTCATAGGGGTCACTAACTCATAGGGGGCATCCTGAAGTTGTCTCTTAGGGGGCATCCCACCATGTCTCATAGGGGGCATCGGAGCAAATGCTCCCAGGGGTCATTGATAGTCTCATAGGGGTCATTGAGATCAATTTGAGTATATGATTCTGAACATGATGAATTTTTGTTTTTACATCTTTTTCGTAGTTTTTTGAGGAAAACAAACACAATTGCAGATTATCGAAGGTGTTATTTCGGAGGGTCAACTGGGTAGAATTTCTGCCAAAAATTCGGAGGTACAACTCATTTCATTCAGGGGTACAACGCTTGTGATTCGGGGGTACAGTTTTTTTTTTGAGGGAGTTTCTGAATTCCTGAATTTCAGAGCTTGAAAATCTCAGAATTCTTAGAATTTCAGAACTTTGAAATTTCAGTATTTCGGAATCTGAGAATTTCGGAACTTCAGAGTCTGAGAATTTCAGAATGTTAGAATTTCAGAACTTCGAATTCGCAGAACTTCAGAATCTCAATATTTTTGGATTTTTAAAAATTACGACAGAAAATTTTCACTTCTCATTGTCACATTGTTCTATTTGATTTTGTGTCATATTTTTCACTCATCAAGAAAAAAATTGTGAAAATTGTTCTGTGCTGAAAGGCATTAGTTTTTTTTTTTGAATTTTTGAGTCCCGAAACTTCAGGAAAGCATACAACGAAGAACTGTACTGTAAAACAATCTTGACAAGTATTACAACTCCGGACTTTAATGCTTAATTTATGTTTTAAAACTCAGTCGATACTTTCCTCTACCAATTCTTCTCAATTGCTTTTCTTCTCAATTCTATTTCATTTTCTTCTGTTTCTCAATGTTCCCTCGGTTTTTCCCAATTTTCCCTCTCAATATTTCGTTTTTTCCCAATTTTCCTCAATTTTTCTCAATTTTCGTGGTAATTGAATTTTTTCTCATTTTTTTCATAATTTAATAGATCATTGGATGTAGGAAACAATCACAATTTAGTGATTTACACACAAAAATTCAAAAATCCCAAAAATTGGCCCAAAATGAGCTATTTTCTATCGAAAAAAAATGTTCGCTCAAGCTGTTCGCTCAAGCAATAAAACATCGCAAAAATTATAAAATTAATTTTTTTCGATTGATTACCACGAAATTTTGAGCAAAAACGATGGAAAACGAAGGAAAACGGAGAAAATTCCAAAATAAAATTTTTCAGCGATGACGTCATCAATCCATGGCCGTGGCCGAGGTGGGGAGTTTTCTCTTCCATGGGAAAATT